>NW_027040746.1:1200000-1623384 GCF_037179485.1 Ochlerotatus camptorhynchus | reverse complement strand
TAGTTCATATTGAACTTCGAAGCGAACACGTCAGCGTTAGTTTTTGATTGACTTTCAATAACAGGGACTGTGAAATCGGTTCATCGCTATCGAAGCTTTGGTACTGGCGAATCATGGCTTCCGTCAATGTAGGCGGTTCCATAGGTAACTGGTTATGGGCGCCAGAAACTCCATGGAAATTTCAGTACGCACACTGTGGTCCGAAATAGACGATGAAGTTTGCAGAGATTGTGCTGAAACGAGTACGAGGTAAACAAAATCAATGCACATCTAAATTTAAAGCGAATTAAGTGCTAATAGATAATAATATTGCTTCAACTTAGGTATTTATTTGTGTTTCATTTGTTTCTAACCATCCGAGTTTATTGTCAGTTACAAAGTTTGTCCCTTGCAAGATAACGCAAGGTAACACTATCTTGATACATGTTCCAATTTGAACCGACAACAAACTCAGTATAAAATTGTGTAGTCGCTAATATTCGTTCCTACCTTAACTTAACTGCCCATAAACGCATAACAGTCCAATGTTATGCGTTTATGGGTTAGGATCTTACGATCCTTAGATAAGCAGAATAGTACTGTTGAATTAGAGAATCACCATCTCTATGCCGTTCAAAACGATTTCTCATATAAAAGAAATATGGGAAATCCGTTTCGAACGGAATACAGAATAGGGATGAATGAAACATCCAGACAGAATCATTGATCTGCCTTAATTTAATTTACCTTTGTACTTTTCCTGCTCGATCAAAGCGGCCGCCGTCTGCTGTAGAGCACTCGGAGTTGAACTCTTCTTGTAATTCCGTCGCGTTACAATAGTGCTATTGTTAGCATTGATTTCAACAGAGGAACACGCTGTTTCTTGGCCACCTTTTCCTGTTTCTGCTGTGCATCTACTATGTGATCAATCGAACGCTTCTTGTTTTTTGCTCCCCCGACCGGTGTTGAATTGGCAAATAGCTGCTGGGCAACGGGGTTCTTCGGCTTGGCTGGATCTCGAACAATCGAAGAGATGTCCAGGTTCTGGAAGGTATTCCCAATCACAACAGCTTCCTCTTCCGAATCTGATGCCAAGTCGATGATACGATCAGGCTTCTTAGCGCGAGGTAGTGAAGCTCGAGACGGCACTAGAGGGTCTGCTGCCTTTGGAAATGTTTGCTTTTTACCTTTTTTTGAAGAGGCTTAGCGTTCTTAGTGCGAAGAGACTGGTTTGCAACGTTTTTGGCTTTCTTCACCGACGAAACATGTCCATCGTTTGTTTTCGGTGACTTTCGTTTTCCTTTGCCAGCGGCGGATTTTCCACCTTTTCGGGCGGTTTGTTCATTGTCATCCGTATTGACGAAATCGTAAGGATTCTCCGGAGCTGGTTCACGCTTGAAGAATTTCTTTGTAGTACGTTCCACCTCCTGATCGATTTTTCGGATGTTCTTTTCCAGTTTTGTGTGCAAATGGTCGAAGAACGCCTGAAGGGTTCGATCAAACTCGTCGTTGGACATCATTTCCGATGTGGATGGTTCACTTAAAAGATCAATTCTTTTCTTCGGCAATATTTTGGATCAATTTCAAAGGTTTCACGTCCAACGTCTGGATGGGTTTCACTATATTCACCAACTTCCTGTCGACATATTTGCTGCGTTGAATCTGCGAATCATTGCTAACGTTCATGTTATTGTGAGGTTTTGATCGTATCCCGTCGGAATCACCCAACCCTTTTGGAGAGCACGCACAACCTACCTGTTCAACTGCACTGCGACGAAAGAGAGGAGTCAAGGCTGCACACGCTCACGTGGGCTGATACGATGGTGGAAGGCTGATGACGTGGAAGTTGCTTGTCATTCTGCTTCTGCTGCGTCGCTGCGTTATAGATGTCAACTGACAGCGAGGGGTACATAATCGCGCGTATTCGACCTGGCGATAGGGTGCTCCTCACATCCCACTCCTACTCTGGAAGAAAAAAAAATGGACCCTACACCTAATGTTTCCGGATTTAATAAAAACAACAAAATGTATATCCTTTATGTTCAACAGTTTTCTTATATTGCCTTAATTCTCTTCAGAAATCTACCTGATCTAGTTTTAAACTTTTACCGGCTTGGTCATAGCCAGTTTTTCTTCTCCTCCTCTACCAGACGTACATAGTCCGCGAGGTATGCCGGGATTCTCTTCTCCCTAGACGGTCGGCGTTGTGCCTGCATCTGCTCAGCTGGTGATTTTACTCCTGTGTCCTCCGTCCTCCATTCGTAAACCTTTCTTGTTTGTGATACATGCCGCTTCAATTGTTGACCGTCGCCATCCGAAAGCAAAAGATTCCCCTTGGACTGCTCCAGGACGGTGAACTTCTTTCATTTTCATTTTCATTTTCATTTTATGATGTACAAGGGGGTCAGGGGCCATGTCACCGATGTGAATATTCACACCATCCATAATACACCAGGGAAGGGGAGAGGAGTGAGCAACACAGCATCTTTACCCATGGGGGTTAAAAAAGTTTTGCGAGGTATACTTATGGTAAACCAGCTGCTCAGGGATTGTAGAAAGGAAAGGGTTGGGTAGGTTTTGTGTGAAAAGCGCATAAGTTATTATCGTATCGTTGAAAAATGGCCTCGTTTGGTTTGCGCTCTCGTCACAGAGCGCATCGATTACATCACACCGTCAATGAAAAAGAAATTGAAAGAGATTATTAGTGAGTTTTAAACTGTGATTTACCTATTAGAAATACATTTGTAAAATTGTCTCCGTGTACTGAACAACTATCCCTCTCACCCTCCCGCCGCCTAAACGTCTGAAGGAGTGTGACGTCAAACTCCGTCATCCATTCAATCAGCCGGAGAACGAAAGAGCGTGCAATGAGCGTCAGCGACCCTAATAAAGGGTGGGGGGAGCACCATACATGAACGATACCACAAATCGTGCCACCGTACCACATATTGCTGGGATGATAACCCGAATAGGTTGTTAGGCATTCCTTATGGTTATCGTTTATGCGGGTGTTTCAAAGCTATTTACATCTAATCAACCCTCTGTGCGACCCAACCCGTGCAATGTATTTAATGTTGAGAGCCTTGTGTGCCTTATCATGAGTGGTCACGGATCTGGCAATCTTCACATGACTATGCTTCCCGGTGACGACGACTACGATCTAGCCGGTTTACAATAGGTTTTATACAAGAGTACTAGAATAGATCGGAGTATATTTACAGTTTTCGACGTTTCCATGTACTCCTTGTTTACCTTCAATACTACTTCCTTCTCTTGTTGTATTGTGTTTCTGGATAATGGATCCTCGCTCCGGAATGTCTTCAAAACTGGGGGGATTAAAATCGCTCCTCGTGCACAACCCTTCCAGATGACCGAAAGAGCGCTCAGTTCGATTGGTCTCACCCGATATTCTTGAAATATTTGACATTTTGAATAAAACATTGCCATTTCCAGACTTCGTGTTGTTTGTTTTCTTGAAGGTCTTGTGCTTAATGCTTGATTTGTCTTTCGCTTCGTATTTCTAAGAATTGACTCTATAAATAGATAAAAAAAAACAAAAACAAACACAACGCTTCCCGCCCATAAGCTGTAGACCGAGTGCAGAATCTTTGTGATGATACTTTCCAAACGTGCATATCCATAGAAATAAATCCAATTCAATAAAGGATTGATTTCTACTGCGACTAAATTCAGCATTCCTACTAAAATATCAAACGCTGTGCTTAATCATTTATTATTAGTACAGAGCAATAAACAATGTACGATGATGATTAATCTGTTAATATGCTTTTATAAGCGGGTTCAAATGCACTTTTGGTAAGCATCAACACTGATCTGGCAACACTAGTGTGCATCTTTCCAATGTGGTAAAGATCCAGATCAGCCCTGGGACCTGGTAGTCTAATTAAACTACCTCAAGGTTTTGCCAAAGCCCAGGGAGCTCCAGGACGGTGAACTTCTTTGGATCAAATCTGCTATCTCCTTTTGACCGCAAATGGCGTTCGATGATAACGGTGTCACCTGGTAATACTTTACTATCACGTGCACTGCGGCGTGCGTCCTCACGAATCTTTCCCTCCAACTTAGCTTCTCGATCCCTTTTATCGATTAATTCGTCATTGAGGCTAACTTTCCCTGGAGTTATAAGTGGAAGTCCTCGTTGTATTTTTCTGCCATTCATCATCTCTTCAGGAGCGATCTTGGTAATTGCGTGAGTAGAGGAATTATGAGCTCTAACAGCAGCTTGTAGTTCTTCTGAATATTGGGTTCCATTAGAAACGGCTGCTGCCATGGCCTTGTTAATAAGTTTCATATACCTCTCCACGAGGCCATTTTGTTGAGGAAATAGCGGCATAGAAAAAATATTCTTAATTCCTCGCTCGGCGCAATATTGCGTGAAGTCTTGGCCGTTAAAGGGAGGACCGTTATCAGTCTTAATATTTTTTGGAAACCCTTCCCTGTTGAAAATGTCCTCCAAAACTTTTCGGGTATGATCGAAGCTTGTCGACTTAACTGGACGAGCGTAAATGTACCTTGATCTGTACTCAACTATAACCAATATGTAGATTCCTCCAAATTTTGCATACGGCCCGTTGAAGTCGAGTGCAATCGTTTCCCAGATGTTTTTAGGGGAGAAAATACGCTCCATAGGAGTGGTTTTCTCAGGTCTTCCATTGGTCGCGCAGGTTGCACAAGATTTAACCCAATCCTCCGCGTCTCTTGGCATGCCAGGCCACCACACTCGCTCTCTTAATATAGTTTTCAGCTTTCCTGCCATAGGATGACCCTCATGGGCTACTTCCAAAGCCTTGTGGCGGAGAACCTCCGGAACAACCGCACGTCCTTCTTTAACCACGATCCCGTCCTTGATGCAGAGGCTGTCTGCTAGCATCTCGTATCTACGTAACTCTTTTGGCCAGCTTCCCGTTTCCAAAGCTTGCGATACCTGGGTTAGTGTACAATCTACCGCGGTCGCCTTTCTTAGTTCATCTTCTGTTAGAAATCCAACAGTATTAGCTTCTATTATTGCAATCTCCCACGGACTAACCGTTTCGTCGAAAGGTCCATCTTCCCCTTCATAGAGGCGTGATGATGGATCGGCTATGTTAAACCGTCCTTTAATGTATTCCACCACATAACTGTACGGGGAGAGACGTAAGGCCCAGCCATCCGCTCTGGTGAGCGCTCTCTTGGAATCCTCCCTTGACCGATTCAAAATGAAGCTAACTCCTTTAGCATCTGTTCGAAGAATAAAGTGTCTTCCGAGGAGGTAATAAGAAAAATGTTCCACAGCCCAGACGGCACCCAGAGCTTCTCGTTGATTTTGGGCATATTTCTTTTCCGTGGATGTCAACGCTTTTGAAGCAAAGCTAATAATGCGAGGAGTTCCATGCCGACTCTCTTGGACTAGAACCGCTCCCAGTGCAATTGGGGAAGCATCAGTGAACAATACTGTTTTGTCTGCATCGGAAAAATAGCCCAAGGTAGTCGTACAGTGAGCAATTTTTTGTTTTGTAGCTGCAAAGGCTTCAGACTGACGTTGTCCCCAAGTCCAAGTTTTGGTAGTTGCGACTTCCCACAAGGGGCCCGTGAGATCAGAAAAGTTTTGAATATAAGGGCTAATGAAGGATGCGAGACCAAGGAAACTTCGTAGTTCCGAGGCGGTTGTTGGTTCGCGGAATTTTTCAACATGTCGTATTTTCGCTTCTTCGATATGGAAGCCTTTATCATCCAGCTCATGACCAAGAAATTTTATGCACTTCTTATCAAATTCACATTTAGCAACGTTTAAGCTAAGGTTGTTGACTCGTAATATTTGTAATATTTTGGTCACCGTTTGGTGAAGCTCTTCCAGGGAATCGGCAAAAACGAGTATATCATCTATGTAAATTATAACGTTCTCAATCCCTTCTAAGATCCGGGTCATCTCACGCTGGAAGATCTCAGGTGCGCAGTTGACTCCAAACATGAGTCGTGTAAAACGATACATTCCACTTTCCGAGAGAAACGTCGTAAGGTCTCGTGATTCCTTTGATAACTCCAGGTGGTAATAAGCACTGGTTAAGTCCAGTTTGGAGAAAAATCTTGCCCCATTTAGCTTCACCTTCATTTCGTGAATTAGCGGTAATCTGAAGTATTCACGCTTTATAGCTTTATTAGGGCCCCGCATATTTACAACTAAACGGAAGTCATCTTTACCCTTTGCGACGGCTGACATACCACTGATCCATTCAGGTGCTGAGTGCACCTTTTCGATGATACCTCGATTTTCCATTTCTTGGAGTCTAATTCTTGCCCCTTCCCGGAATGCCGCGGGTACGTTATAGTAGGCGTTCCGTTCTGGAGGGACGGATCGATCAATACTGAACTTAACTTTAACTCCCGGCATTTTTGGGAAGACTTCCACTTCCGCAACTTTTTCACAAATGTTAACAAAAGGACCAACTTTGAGAAGATTCATATCGCTTGAAGTAACTCTGCCAAGGAGGGATCGTTTTCCATTTGGTACTACCAAGAAATCAGCTTCCACCGGAGGGTTGTATGATCCATCCACAACTATACCTGCCTTGAATGCACATTCTACGTGCAAAGGTTGGTTCGCAGCATAGGATTTTAAATTTGTGGTTCTTGTGAGCTTTATTTTTGCTATCGTCACGAGGCCCATCCTACAGTCGTTTTGCAATTGTTCCCAATCTCGCCCTCCAATTATATTTACGTCCGCACCCGAATCAATAAGAAATGTTATCGGGCTAGAAGAGTCCAGTTTGCAGCTGACGAGTACATCTTCTAGTGACAGAGCGTTGATGTACTATACATAAGTTTAGGAGAGGGGTGAAAAAAAAAATGAGAGAGTAAAACAAAAGTCACATTATCAAATTGTTTGAGATCATAGCTTGATTTGTCGAATAACTTGTAATTTTGAAGAATTTTTTTTTTATTTTGATTGGAATCCGTTTCGTTTTGTAAGACTTCTGAGCCTAGATTATTGTCTAGGTAATTTGATTAATTAGATCTAAGTGAACTTGTAAACAAGCTCAATATTCATACAAGTCATTAAGCAATTCAATCGTTATCAAATAACGTATACACAGAAGTGGTCTTGATGTTACGGTGTAGTTACGGAAGGAATCGATGCATAAGATGAAACACAGTTGGTGCATAAAATGTGAATGACTTAGCTTTCTATTTAAATTAACTTGAATAAAACTAATTAATTTCCTTTTCATTCACTCTAAGCAAACGTTGTCGGTGCACATTGTCAATAACATTATTGAGACGATAATTTGGACATGAATTTCCCGTCAATTAAGCTGTTTAATAGGAGGTCAATTATAATAAATCTATCCTATCCTTCAAGGACATAATCTGGAGGGTTTTATAGCAGCCATTGGAAAATAAGAAATTATGTACAAAGTCAATTTATTTCAGCACAGAACATATCTCAAAATAACATGTTTTACGAATTCAAATCACTGTTATTTTACGTTAAATAATAATAAAAAATAATCAGGTCGTTCCCTAAATGTTGATAATGATAACAACCCAAAACAAGAAGAAAAAAAAACTCATACCTGTTGGTCTTCTTCCTCTGATTTTGGTGGATTTTGCTGGATAACTTGATCGACTTGGTCAACCCTTTTTAGGCGACAAGCTGCCTCGAAGTGACCTCGCTTACCGCATCGGCGGCAGTCTTTGTCCAACGCTGGGCATCCTCTTCCTCTATGATTAGAACGATCACAACGCGAACATCGGTTTCGTTTACCAGGTCTGTCAAATTTGGCATCTAAATGTGGATCAATATAACAGTTACGATTCTCAGCAGATCTTTGTAGTTGCACAAGAGTTCGAGAAAAGAAATAGCATGGCGTATACTACCCGAGCGAAGTCGGTTACCAAAATTGGAACAAATCTTTGATCTTACTGTGAATATGACACTAACCGGAATTATTTTTCCTTTTCAATTTGCCAACGCTCTTTGTTCTCAGACTTAAGTGATAACTTACCAGCCGTTTGCCTGCCGTAGTTCTGATGTTTCGAAGGGGGGTCGTCGAATGAACCATGTGTATTGGGACGTTTGTTTCTATACCGGTCGAATGATGGGCCACTAGACTGTCCTCGAGTTGAGTTTGAGTGGTGAGCCCGTTTTTTTTCTTGTTTGGTCCTCGATTCACTTACTGCAAGCACATCCCCACCAGATAAGGTCGTATCTCCTTCGAAAGCTTCACATCTAGTCGCCGATTGGACCACAAAAGCTGTTTCATAATCGAACATCCGAGCTGTTCTCGCAAGCTCCCTGTTAGCCATTCCTTTAAGCAGCTGCGATCTGACAAAACGGATTTGATCTTCTGCGCTGTATTTGCAGAGTCGAACCTGGGCCACTAATCTGGCGTGGAAAGCTACAATAGATTCTCCACGGGCCTGCCTCATAGCCGTGAACTTATCGTGTTCTGCGCCAACGTCCGTCATTGCACGAAAGTAGCTGGATATGTTTCCTACCATTCGCCTGTAACAATCTGGATCGGTAAGACTCGGTCGGAGGTCTGCGGCACGAATTATCCCTTGCATCTCATCTCCTAGCGCCAGGTACAGTAATTGGGCTTGTTGGGCAGAGTTTGTGATGCAGTTAAGTGAGATCGCGATCTCAAACTTTTCTAGGTACCAGGTGAACGCGTCCCACATACAGGTCGATGGTGTACCCTTGGGAAAAGGCGGAATATTATCAAACCTGATGTTAGGGTTTGATGCGGGAGCCGGAGGACAAGTCAATCCGCTCCAGCTTTGGTCCGTGGAAGAATTTTGCCCTAATGCCTGTTTACCAAGCACCACTTGCGTTAGGTCAGCCAGTGCCTTCTGTAATGCCGCCAACGTTGCATTTGAACTAGCTGCTGGGGTCTCGGTCGAAGCCGTGATTGCCGACTCATTCGTGCCATCATACCGGATACCCTTGTTGGTACCAGGCAAATGATTTGGATTCGTGTCTTCCGCTTCTTCTATGTTGTCGCACATCGGATTATCTGCACTCAGAACTTCTGAAACGTTGCCTGGTGCACGCGATGCCTCTTCTTCACTTGACGACTCCACCCGTTCTTCATCACTTGAGTAGATTTCATACTCGTGGGGTGAGTCACTACTGTAATGTTCACTGTTCTTCGTAATTTTGACGTATTTACCGTACTCTCCATTTTGTTGCTAAAGAAAACAACGAAACAAAAAAAAAACACAAACACAACAGGATTAGTTTGCAGTAAGCTTCACCTCATCGCTATAGGATTTTTTGTTTGTTGAAAGTATATTAAAAAAAATCCTTTACTACTTCCAGAAGTAGCTTTCTAACGGGCGTTCCAACTTGTGGAAAAACAAATCCACAGACCTTCTTACGAGCGTCCCACTTCGTTACTAAAGGTTTGCCGTAATCTTTCCACCGGGCGTCCCACACCATGGCAAAGATAGTCTTCTAGTGGGCATCTGACACCACTGTTCACCAACGAGCGTCCCACTTCGTGGCATACTTATCGTCCATCAGGCGTCCCACTCCGCGGAAGATTTTTCTTCGTAGTCGTCCAATCACGGAATAATCATTCCACCGGGCGTCCCACACCGTGGCAATGATTACATAACGTAGCCGTCTCGAACAACTTTTTCCACGGGCGTCCCACCACGTGTTTGATACCTGTTATGATTGCCTTTCAATTTCCACTTTTTAGCCCTCTCAAATCGTTGGGTGATTCCAATGGAAAATGGTTCAATTTATTTTAGCACTTAATAGTAGCTAAAACCTGGCAGGATCGCCATTGTGAGGTTTTGATCGTATCCCGTCGGAATCACCCAACCCTTTTGGAGAGCACGCACAACCTACCTGTTCAACTGCACTGCGACGAAAGAGAGGAGTCAAGGCTGCACACGCTCACGTGGGCTGATACGATGGTGGAAGGCTGATGATGTGGAAGTTGCTTGTCATTCTGCTTCTGCTGCGTCGCTGCGTTATAGATGTCAACTGACAGCGAGGGGTACATAATCGCGCGTATTTGACCTGGCGATAGGGTGCTCCTCACAGTTATCTGGTTCCGCTTGCTTAGCGAACAGTTTTCGTTTCTTGCCGTCATTCAAACGAGGATTAACCGGCTCGTTCTTCTGATTGCATTTGTCCGGAGAATTTCGCCTCGAGCTACGACTCAGCCTTGTCTGCTGACGTTGACAGTCTTGCTGGAGCGTTTCAAACACTCGCAAACGCTGAACATCCTGCACCTCAACCCTAACATCTGAAATTGACGGGGGTTTTACATTTTCCTTGTTGCTTCCAATCGAGCTGGTGTTGTCCAACATCTGACATCGGATATTGCGGTGCTTTTCGATTGCATCTCGATTATCACGTAATCGAGGAGATTGATCCTCCATGTTATGAGCGTTCAGGCTGTTGGCAGGTCCCGAAACAATCGAATCCAGTAAGGACACATTCAATAATCCATCGAGATTGGTTGTGCAGGGTTGCTCCGAATCTTCTATACGGTCGGCATTCGTCCGAACTTCCGGTAGAACGTCGTCCGTGAGATAACTGCAGTCGAATGACGGCAGAATCGTGAAGGTAAGGCATCCTATCTTGTCTACAGTTAACACCTCCGGTTCGACGGTGATTTTTGTGTACTCGATCGAAAGCAGACAAGAATTGCGTCTGAAACGAAAATAATTAAGAATTTAAATAATCATTTTGTTTCTCGATCCGGCGAATCTCGTTCATGTCGAGGAAGTGAAACTGCGATCGAATTGTGTCCATTTAAACAAATTTTAGCATTTTTATAATTGAAAGCTTTAAGTTAAAAAGTTTTTTTTTACGAAAAGTCACAATTAACTTTTCCATGCTACTGTGCTACCATGAGGAGAGGGTTAACCATTACCGACAACACAAGCGTTTTCATTATCTCTGCCTCATTAGACTAAACTTTTTTTTTCAACTATAGGTATAGGTACTCACTCTGGCTCCGTTTTTTCTAGACTTTTGTGAAGTTGTAATTAGTGCCACCCCAGAGTTCTTAAACCACTGATCATCTCGGAACCTAGCACCATTGGTTGTTCTTTGTGGCTCTTTGTGTTCCTTACAAGTGGGTCAGATTCTCCGATTAGCAGCCTGAATCCATTCAGCCACAATTGTGCTTTCATCATCTGACTAATCAACTGATTGGCCATACAGGATTTTTGGTTCGCTTGTCCGATACTAAGAATATGAAAACCTATTTTCGAGCCCAGTCAACCAACCCTTGAGTATGGAGATCACTGTAACAAGACATCGTTCATGGATCAGTTTGGTGAGTCCGTTGCAATTTATTCTGGTGCTAATAATTGGCAGGATCCAATATTGGACAGTTTGATGTTTATAAAGTACTATCAGTTAAAACTGTGTTTTTGAGATTTGTCTATATATATTCTTTGGTGCTTCCTACATCGGTTGCAGGACAGTGTTACCGATTTATATTGGATAATCGAATAAATACCATAAACGAACTGTATCTCGGATAGGTAAACCATCCCACATAGGGTTTGGATGATACCCCGAACACGTCGTTAAGCTCTCTTTTATGGTTATTTTTATTAGGGAAATGATAAGAAAATCTTATTCAAATGTCGTAATAATACCTCTGACCAAAGAAGAATGATTTATATAGTTTTCATAAAAGTTGACGATACAAATACTAATGAGGAAAGGAATTCCGCATTTCCTTTTCCCAAGTCCTTTTCCTCTCCTTCCCTTCCCTTCTTCTCTTTTCAGAAAGCGAGTAATGGCGCTATAACCATATGCCATATAGGGCTAGGACAAGAGTTAGTGCTCAGGTCCCAACCGCTAGAAGAAAATGGTAGCGAGCAAGGGCGCTATAACCTAGGCGAATACAGCATTCCCTCCGTATAGGTTACGTCCGCACACCGCTCTCTGTTGTCCTTCGACTGAGGTCGGCTGGATCGATTGAGGGATGGCAGTGGGTGGGCGGTGCCGTCCACGCTTGTACGGAGGGAGGACTGTACGCTCGAACACAAGGGGTAAATACCTGTGTTCCATCCCAGGAGATCGGACAACCAAGGAGTGTACATTAACTTTCTTAGCTCTGTCACTCCCAACGATTTATATAGCCTATTTTCAAATCCTGCATACGGAGCGGTTGGTACGGTATGTCCCCGCTCTTTGATTACCTGTGGATTAAATGTTAACCACTGTCTATACTTATTAAGTAGACATGGTAAACATTCACTTCCACAAAAATTAACTAAACGCTACACAGTAGGCCTGGCCGCTTTATTGTTTGTTTCACATCCTTGATGTGCAGCAGGCATTAATAATGACAAGAAAAATGATAGATGTATCATTTTCCAGGATTCTTTCAAGTACTGGCTGTGTATGTGTAGACTAGACTAGACTATAGGTATAGGTACTCACTCTTTTTTCAGATCGATTCTGGAAACGTCCCTGTGGCAAATCTCCAGATAAACCGTCATCTCCAAAGAGTCTTTCTCGCGAATAAGGGTGACGCGGGCGCTAAACCTTATGGTTGCTGGTTGAAAGTTAACATCCAACCATAGACCGTTCGAATCTTCCGGTTTCACGAATTGATACAATCCGATTTGAGCATCTTCGACAGGAACCGAATACGCCGCAAACAGAGGGAACTTGTCCTGCATTTCATTGATAAAAGCTCGACATTCCTAGACAAATCAGAACATAATTAGATACCTACTAACCTATTTGAAAGTTTAAAAAATATAACATTGAAGCAACATTTACCTGCTCCAATGCAAACGACTGCCAATCGAGAACCTGTTCTAAAGGGCCGCCAATATGTCGTCCCAGATCGAGTACGAATTCCTTACGCTCATTCTGTTTGCTGAACGAGAGTGACGCGGAGTGCGCCAATTCCACCAACTGCAGTTGTATTTTAAAGTATCCGAATCGCCTGAATTGAGAAAGCAATTTTTTTTTTTTTTTTTTTTGTATATTAATTTATTTGATAAGGCTCAACCGAATTAACTTAACAGAGCCGAGGATTCATGGTCACTATACAATACATCTTAAAGCTATAGTCAAAAGGTACAACACAATAAACACTTTATCTTCCGCTATCCAAAAAGCCTCCTCCATCAGAACTGGAGCCGCTTCCAGTAGTTTCATTTTATGGCAAATTGTTGTACGCCAACGAGGGTCAGAGCGCGTCCATTGCAGCAATGGACGCAAAACGTGGTCAGCACTCACACAATCATCACGAAACGGTTGCTTTCCAAAGTCGACGACGCATCGACCGAAAGAACTGCTGATGAAGAACAATGAGGAGGACCACACAATGGTTGCTGCCGAGTAAACAGACGATCGCGTAGCACACATCGAGAGTGGCCTGCTTTTGTCGACAGCCGAGTGAACACTGAAAAAAGCATTTTTTTGCTACAATAAAAAAAAAACGAATTTATAAACATTAACATCGATCATTGCTGCTACTGCAGTCCATACAAGTGATTCCCACAATATTGAATGACTTGCAACGTTTCCTTGCAAGAGATCCTTTCAAAAATCTCCAGCAAGCCTTGCAGTGCAATCACCACTGTTTGATACGGCGCAGCCGTAATGCAGCAAATCACGCAGAGAGTTTTCACAATCTTCCCTAGCGCATCCGTTTCCAGTGGTTTGTCCCGGCGATCGTTCAGAAATATCTTCGAAACAGCAAAACAAAATTAACCATCAAAATAACATACAATGAGTGGCGAGAGGAATGTCAATCTTACCACAACACACCGCAAATGTTCGGCAAAGGACGCCTCAAAGTGCCGTCCTATTTGGACCAGTTTCACAAAATGGGACAGATAGCGCTTCAGCAGCCGGAATTTTTCCTCCGGATCTTGATGCTGACGCAGCAGAGCCAGGCGTTTGCGCAGCCGCGCGTTCAGCTGATCGTAGTCAACATTTGCCATTTTTTATTTCACGATGTTGAATCTTAATTTATAAATAAAGCACAAACGGTTGTCGAATTCACAATATTACAACAGTAATTATTTATCACACAAATCTAACAACTAAAACGCGAAAAAAATGGAAGGAAGTGGATTATTTTCCGACTAAAAGCACGTGAAGCGTGATTTTGAAAAGAATGTTTCTGGCTTGCTTTGATTTTCAGCTTTTTTTTTTTTTTTTTTCTTTATTTTTGTGATTTTTAGCCGTAGGCTAGTTCATCACATAATCATGAATCATCACATGATTTTCAGCTGATGATGAAATAATTTTATTTAAACACGAAACATTCTAGCGGTATCGGAATCAGTAGTCGAGCAAGGATTTGCCCCAAAGCTACACTGAGTCAACAATGGGATGGATTCACATTTATCGTTGGCCCTCTAGCTGTGAAAAAGTGTAACACTCACGCGACAAGTCGCGCATAATAGCTTAAATATTATTTTTCGTAGCTATGAAACTATGTGATAGATACAAGAAACGGATATAAAATGTGTGTATGACACATAAAACCTGTCAATTTCACTTTCAGAGGGTCACAATTAGCGATTTTATGATCGCTGATTGCTCACTCAGCGTAAGTGCTCAGCGATCATAAAATCGCTAATTGTGACCTTCTGAAAGTGAAATTGACAGGTTTTATAAGTCAGACAGAAAATTTGCAAACTCTTCTTGTATCTTACAAAAACAAATAATCATTATAACATTAAAAATAGTATTTTAACTGAAATGAGCATTTCCAAGCTTGGTTGGAGACATGAATATTCCAATAAATTTAGCTGATAGTAATAAAAGTTTATTAGATTCGTATGATTATTTTACAGTGAACTCTCTACAACTCGATATTAAAGGGACCATCGAGTTATAAAACAACAATCCAATAGGAAATCAACATCGTGGTAGCCATGACCGGCAGGTGACAAAGGTTGCATTTTCCCAAATATATCATATTAACAATTTGATCCATTCATGCCTTTTCCAAATATTGCAATGGCGACCCGCAAAATATTGCTTCACACACCATCTAGCGTTGAAAAAGGTCAGCAACAATCATTCAATCACAATCGAGGGGTGCGAATATAGCACTTATTACAAAAGTAAGAGTCATATTATTTTTATTAATTACATTGTGTATATTACTTTAAAATTTGCCTGACATGCCACTGTTGTCATCAAATAAAATAATATGCTGAAATACATTCATTTGAAATATTAAACTAATTTTCATTTGGTTTACCCCTCGTGACGATAAACAAATACATTGGTAGCCTTTTTGGCCACAGAGGTGCTTTCATCGCTAAAAATTTGGTTCGCCAGCTATGCAAAAGAGTGGATCATATTGTTAATATAATATATTTGATTTTCCACTAAATAAATCCTGAGGGAAGGAAAAATTTCTGAATTAAATAAGTTTTTTTTTATCAAACAGCAGATCGACAAATTTCTGTCCAAAAATCGTATGATCGATAATAACAACATTATACAGGAATGTTCGAATATCATTTAGATAATTTTTTTGTTCAGGCAGACATTTTGAAGATGTTTTACGTTTTGTGAAGATATTCTTTCTTTTTTTTATTAGAGAGATTTTTAACCGTTGACTAGTTCATCTCTATAAAGAGGGGGCCCAAAGGGGGGTTCTTCGTGGAAATGTTGTTACGGAGTTGGCTTACACTTCACATGTACTCAAAGAGAAACGATTAAAATAGATTCCAGTAAATGACTAACAATACAGGCAACGAAAATAATGCAATATGGGTAGGATTCTGAACGAGATCAGAGCTCCACCGTAGGAGGAGGAGTAAGCCACCGTCTGGCAGAGATGTCCCGAAAGTAAAAAAAATTAAAAGGACCTAAATGTTGTTGTATAGTCCAGCGTCCTTAAGGAAGTAAAGAACTGTCGCTAAAGTGAAAGGTTCGTCGCCCAGGATGTCCCTAATGCTGTTGGGAAGTGCATATTGCTCCCGCAGATGTTGCTATCATAGAGGTAACTCTAAGATCAGAAGGTCCCGAAGAAACGAGCTCAACTTTTTGGCTCAGCTCTGGTACTATCTTCGGTCCCAAGCTAATCGATGCACCCCTCGAAACATAGGAAAACCCACGAACCCCTCATTTTATCCGTCAAACTTTCATAGCGAATCAAAACAAACATAGGGTAGTACTGGAATTTCGACTAGAATGGGGTACGTTAATCGATTTGCTTGGGTCCAATAGGCTAGTCAAGTAGTGAGCCAATTAAAAATCGTTAGTTTCGAATTGATTGTTGTTGGTATTGCGGACACAGGCATAGGTGTGTTCCACCGATGCAGTGGTTCCGCAAACGTCGCACATTTTGTGGAACTGCGTCCCACCAAAACTATGTGAGATCCTTGTATGGCTTGTCCTTAGACAAGAAACCACCTTCTGGTCCCGTAGTTTTGGCCTCGGTTTCGGCATATCCGTCCACTCGCTCGTCGTTACTTTGATTCTTCGGATGAAGAGGGATTTTGATTGGCACCACTCTACTTCCAAGGCTTCCCACATTTTGTTAACTATCCATCACATAAAGTCTTGCAATCGCACTTCGTCGGTGTAACAAGGGCAAGCTGGTCCAGACCCTGTCAGGCTGTCGGTTTCGCTATTTCCTGTGATACCACAGTGCCCAGGGATCCAGGTGAACACCGTGTTCGGGGGTGTGGCCTCAACGATACCCTGTATCCAGGGGTGAGTCGGGGTATCAGGTGTAAGGGCTTGTATCAACCGGTGGAAACTAACGATTTTAAATTGACTCACTACTTGACTAGCCTATTGGTCCCAAGCAAACCGATTAACGTTCGCATTCTAGTCGACATTCTAGTACTACACTATGTTTGTTTTGATTCGCTATTTAAAAGTTGGCAGACAAAATGAGGGGATCGTGGACTTTCCTATGTTTCGAGGGGTGCATCGATTAGCTTGGGACCGAAGATAGTACCAGAGCTGAGCCAAAAAGTTGAGCACGTTTCTTCGCGACCTTCTGGTCTTAGAGTTACCTCTATGCTTGTATCACGCTGTACGAATCAGATAGCACCAGTTTGTGCCGGTCCGAGGGTGTTGTAACGGCAACAAACATGGCCGTGGCTTCGGCGGAGAAAACCGAGCATTGTGGCGGTAGACTGCTACTCATCGGTGCTGAAATTATAACTACTCCAATTCCGACCCCGGCTCGGGAAAGTGATCCGTCCGTGTATATGTGGGCATGGGTTGGGTAGTCCGGCTACTGTTCTCCTCAGCGCTGCAAAGCTATCTCCAGCCTTGAACCTGCTGTTTATCCGACTCTCGATTTTTGGTGGAGGTATGCGCCAACTTTTGTCTCCGTACCAGTGGACCTTGGCCAGTGGGGGAGATCCGAATTGGCAGCCGTGCGGAGGAGTCTGTTCCTCTCGTCGTCCTACCCCTGTCATTTCCGGAGGTCATTTCTGTAGAACTGCGGATATTTTATGAAATGTTGATCTAGGAGAAAACTTCCGAAAGCTGCTTAAGTCTTTAAATTTAAGCAGATTTTTGTTATAGATTAGAAGATTTTGACTTGATGGTTTAGCCTCTTTCATGAAAATGTTGATTATGAATTATAACTTCTCTGTGGTATAACCAAAATAAGTGTTTTTTTGTCAGTATAATACTTTGCTGGCCTGAATATACACAGGAACTTAACTCTGGAGTTGTAGAGCTGGAGATATTTTGAATACTTGCTGATCAACGAGCCATTTTGGGAGAATACCTGAGAGAAGACATTTGAATTTTTGAACAGTTGAAGATCTTCACAATAATACTTGATTAACCAATAAAATACTCAGAGCCAAACATAATGTAGTACTAGAATTTCAACTAGAATGGAGTACGTCAATCGATTTGCTTGAGACCAATAGGCTAGTCAAATAGTTAGCCAATTTAAAATCGTTAGTTTCCACCGGTTGGTTTTACTTCAAGCAATTGATATAATAGGATCAGAGTTCACAGTAGATACGCATAGAGTAGATAAATCACAACATTTGAATTCACACTAATTAGTTTTTTCATTGTAAGTCTGAAATGATCAACGATTATTTCTCTTTTCGTTTTTGTGACGCAAATATAGGATCAGCTTTTTGTCTAAATACAAATTTACTGTGTTTTACGTATCTATATGAACCAAAAACTCTTTTCTATCAGTTGCTTTAATATAATATATATTTAGTCATAATTGGCATACACAGTTTTGGTCACAAACTGCTCATTTGCTAATAACTTTGCACACAGTTGACGTCACATAGTTCTTTTTATAGCAGTAGATAGAATAGAGTTTAAGCTTGTTATAGATATGTAAATAAAAGTGGATTTTAATTCTAGCAATAAACTGTATTTGTTTTTGCGTTGTAAAAATGAACTGAGAAATGCTCGCTGCACATCTCGGACTGTAAGTGTAAAAAATCATTGGTGTTGATTCAAATGTTAAGATTTACCTATTCTTTGCATATCTATAGTAAACTATGATCCTAATCTATCAATTACTTTAAAGAAAAACAAATTTCACCAACTGAGTGAAAAGTTTTTAACAAATGAGGTGTACAACTGTGTATGCCAAGCATGTATTTAGTCAATAGTATATGTCCAAAGGAAAGTCTCGTCTTTCTTTGACTCAATGTATCGTGTTGGCAAATTTGTGCCTAGGAATGCTCTTCTAACGTTTTATCATGGCTGCATCTAGCTTTCCACGCTCGGTAATGGTGGTCTGCACGGGTTTTAAATTACATGGTTCACTGTAGTTTTTGACACTAACTGGCGTTTTGACTTTTCACTCCTCCCTTTCCCTCTTCAGAATACAATGTGACAACCAGCTAGTTTCAAAAATTACAGTGAACAATGCGGTTTAAAACCAGTGCATGCCACTTTCTCATATGCAGTACCTAGCCATCGTTAGGGGACATGCTTGCAAAACAAAGTTGGTAAAATTTCAAGTATTGCAAAATAGATGCTTAAACATCATCCATCACCTACCGCAATTGTATTTCACTCTTCAATTCTACACATATCGCACAGAATTTTCCTTTAAACAAGTATTAAAACCAGTATTGTGTAAACAGTTCTGTGTAGCGGCACTACAATAAAAAATCAACGAGTTTTTGACATAAGTTCGTGTCAACTACTAGAAAGTTCATAATAAAAAAGTGCACTTTTCTACACACAATATAATTTATTAAATTGCATATCTTAATTATTAGAGTCATTTATGAGTTAGGGATCTCTTTGAAGGAACTTAATTCTACTGGGTTCATCCCAACTTCATTACTGAAGTTTATTTTGTAGATAGCTCATCACACACCTGAAAATTGTTAGTTTACGTTAGATTTGTCATTTCTTCTAGTTATTTTATTTATTTTTTCTTGGTTACTATTTGTCCTATTATAAAGCTATATTTTATTTGTTTTATTCAAATAAATTTAAATTTAAGCGAAGTGTGAGTTTTGGTGTGGTAGTATCTAGGTGGGCCTAAAAAAATGTCATAGTAAAAATGAATAAGGAACATGGGAAACATAGCAACAAATCTAAACTTGTTGAAAAAACATTCAATTTTGTCCGCTCTTAACCCACTATGTATAGTAGTCTGAACATAAAGGGTGATACGCTCAAAATTTGGTCAATATCAACTTGACGTATTTCTTTCAATTTTGCATTTAAAAAACCTGAACACCCCTCATTTTGAAGGTGTGTGTGTGTAGAATGTTGCTCCTATTTTGATTTTGGAATTCACTCTTCAGTTGTCAAAATGCCGTCCAAGCAAGAAGAGCAGCGTATCAAAATTTTGCTCGCGCATCGCGAAAATCCGAGCTACTCGCACGCAAAGTTGGCAAAATCGCTAAAAGTTGCCAAATCAACCGTTACAAATGTAATTAAAGTGTTTGGGGAACGTTTGTCGACAGCCAGGAAGTCTGGATCGGGGGGAAATCGAAAACCGGAAGCCGCTGAGACGACAAAGAGAGTTGCCGGTAGTTTCAAGCGAAACCCTAACCTCTCTCTCCGAGATGCCGCAAATAAGCTGGGTGTATCGTCTACAACCGTGCATGTACAAGAAGGTAGTGACTCCAAATCGCGATGATAAACAAAATACGACGGCCAAAGCGCGATCCCGGAGGCTGTACACGACGATGCTGACGAAGTTTGACTGCGTGGTAATGGACGACGAAACCTACGTCAAAGCCGACTACAAGCAGCTTCCGGGACAGGAGTTTTATACGGCAAAAGGAAGGGGAAAGGTAGCAGATGTTTTCAAGCACATGAAACTGTCAAAGTTCGCAAAGAAATATCTGGTTTGGCAAGCCATCTGTACCTGTGGCTTGAAAAGCAGCATTTTCATAGCTTCCGGGACTGTCAACCAAGAAATTTACGTGAAAGAGTGTTTGAATAAACGTCTGCTGCCTTTCCTGAAGAAACACGGTTGTTCCGTACTGTTTTGGCCGGATTTGGCATCTTGCCATTACGGTAAAAAGGCCATGGAGTAGTACGCCGCCAACAACGTGCAGGTGGTTCCCAAGGACAAGAACCCTCCCAACACGCCAGAGCTCCGCCCAATTGAGAAATACTAGGCTATTGTCAAGCGGAACCTAAAGAAGACCAAAAAAACTGCTAAGGGCGAGCAGCAGTTCAAGGCAAACTGGCTTTCTGCGGCGAAGAAGGTGGACAAGGTGGCTGTACAAAATCTGATGGCAGGGGTCAAGCGTAAGGCCCGGCAATTCGGATTTGGAAAAGCGGAAGCCTAACTGAATATTTTTCCTGAATTTTATACTAATTGAACTTGAAAAAGAAATTTAATTTGATTTTTTAAATAAACGATTTCACCGATTTACACGCGTTTTCCCTCGACCAAATTTTGACCGTATCACCCTTTATTTCAACAGCGCTTCTCGCACCTAACCGCGCTGACCCGATTGCACGCGTTGTGTGGCAACCGGGAGGTCAAAAACTGCTTTCCGGGGACTGTGAGGCGAGCCGTTGCTGGCCATTTCAGAAAGATGATGAGCTGCACGGTACGAACACGGCTCGATATATTTAAAATGAAATACAACTAATGACTGGCACTACGGCTATATACGTCCACCAGCTCCCCGAGATGAGGCCATTACATAAGATATTTTTATTCTTATGAAGTTCGTCTGCGTACAGAGAAGCAAGTTAACCATATGAGAAAGCGAAACTATTTAAATCAATAACTAATTGGATACTTTTCATAACTAACTAAACAGTTGTAAAATGTTGAAAAGTCATGTTTATCCATTACTTAAAAACTTTTGAAATTACACCTTTACAATTCACAGTTTATGCATTTTAGATAATGCTCGTATCGGCAAATTTCAATCGATCAATGTTAATGCTTTAAATGTTTAATGGTTTATTATTATTCTTCATCTTACTAAGTAGCAGTCTTAATGAAGTTTGAAGGGAAAAATTACCTGGCTACAAAATGTGGCCATGCAGGTGCAAAAAACACTTTTCTTTACTTTGATCGTCTACAAGTTCATATCATATCGAACTGATAGAATCGGTTTGACTCAGCATTTTCAAAAAATAACCTGGAATCAAAAAGCAATACCATTATTGAATATATTTAAAGTCGCTGAAATGAGATGATCGACCAGATTTTCAACGAAAATTACTGTAAATGGGCCGTCAGTTATATCACAGACAAACAAACATAACAATCGCAAGTTGTTCATTATAGGCTGATGCAAAATTTGACATTTTCGCTCCACTGATTTAGTAAGAAACTGACTGGGCACAAAGCATTTGAAGTTTATATGAGAATTACTATGGGAAAACCAAACTTTTTCTTCGTAGTCTTTTATCCTTCTTCCATATTGCAACGTTAAAAATTTCTATAGCTATTCTTATGGAAAATTTTCTCAGCTACAACTTTGCGCAATATTGTTTTTCAGCCGAACATCAAATTAAATAGTTATTAATTGTTTAAGAGATAGATAATCTTATGGCATGATCAAGCAACTTTTGTGGGCAACACTGTATTCTGCAGTGTGACATAGTAGCCATGATGTTTAGCTCTATTCTACGCGCCAGAAACACCAATGTTGCCTGCTGAGCAGTTGATTGAGCATAATCATAAGACAATAGTGACTTGAATAATTAATAACTACTTTTGATCCTTACATTTTATCGAAAAGTGGTCTTCGACAAAGTTGTAGCTATGAAAATTTACTACAAGTACAGCTATCAATTTTTAGGCTAATCAGGAACCAAATTGGAACCGTTTGAACACTGTGGAGCGAAAATTTCAAATTTTGCATCAGTCTATTGTTCATCGAACAAGCATTTAACAGTCAATTTAAAAGTATCGTAGTTGGGAGTACCGCCGCCTGTGGCGCGCATAATCAATTCCCTTGCATTTGACCTTTACATACTATCGGCATCTGTTCACCGTAGTGCCCACCACAGTGTACCCAACATATGGCGATAATGTTTTAGCGACAATGTTTTACAGTGAAAAATATTCAATGTTTTATGTCTGTTTGTTTGTGGTTATCTAGTTAATTGGTACTTAATTATAATCCTGCTTGAAACCTACCACCGTATGAGAAAAGATAAGAATTAGTAAATTCCATTTAATTCTTTTTTTGCTAATCCGATTTCTAATGCAGATTCGAGAATTTGAGAACTGTAGCTCTATGATTTTATCGTTGAGGTTCGTTTAATTTGGATGTTAGATCCTACCCTAACTGGAACTTCCGCCTGCTTTCAACTAAGTGTTCTTAATGCTGTTAGAACTTTTTAAACCTGCCTGTACGATCTTTTTTGTTTGTATATTGTGTGGTAAGCTCAATGATACTCTAGAGCAGTTACATACCAAATGATGAATCGACCAGTTGCATAAGTATTTGTTATGGGTAATCTTTCATATTTGTGCTATATATATGAGTCATTTTGGATCATATAAAATTTACAAAATGGCGTCTTTGAAATTCTTCAAAAAAAGTGCGAAAAACGGATCGAAATAACGTCTGGGACAAAGTTGTATAGACAGATAAAATCTGGCTAGGAAAAATATAGACGATATTTTTTTTTGTAATTTTCAGTAAGAATTCCAGGAATGTTTTAAATTTTTAAATATTTTAAAATGTCCTGGTTCAATTTTCATATTTTTTTTAACAAAAGCTTATGAAAACTTCAAACTTTTCAAATATTTAAAACCTTGGACACTTTAAAATTGATAAGAATCGTAAAACAACAACATCTGGCATTTTTTTTATTTTCGTTGGAACGCTTGTTTATGTAATTTTCATACAGAAACCAATATTTGAGACATTTTAAATTCATTTCCGATAAAAAAAAAATATATATATATAAAACAGCGCATTAGCTAAAAGTGTATAAATTTGATAAAAAGTTGTTTGTCTACTATTTTTGTCAATTTTAAGGAGTCCAAGGTTTTAAATATTTTAAAAGTTTGCAGTTTTCATGAGCTTTTTAAAAAATATAGATATAAAACAAGAACATTTTGAAATATTTAAGTTTTTAACTAATCTTTTTTTAAATTTTACTCAATATTTCAAACAAATTACCGTGTATATTTTCCTTATAAGGACTTTATGTTTCCGTACAACTTTGTGTGAGACGTCTTTTAAATTAAAAGTCATATTGTTAGCGTGCTACAATTGATTAAAAAAAAAATTAAAGACTCCGTTTTGAAAAAAAATACAAGATCCGAAATGGCCGAACTTTGGCAAAAATATCAATGATTACCCATAACAATCAATTATGAAAAGTTCATTGCAAATCTGAGAAATTAGAGACATTTTTTTTTCTATTTGGCCTAGAAATGCTCTCATATGCTTGAAGAAGTCAAGAAATTTCCAGCATGAGCATATACATATACATATACTTTATATGTGAATCTGCTTAAAGTGCTTCGCCAACCTAGTTTCTAATCAAACAATTGATCAACTATGTGATCCCTATACTGGAGTATTGCAGCATAGTTTGGTAACTTTTTTCAATAACGCACGAAGAACTCATAGATATAGAAACAGTAAATACAAAACCAATTCGTATTGTTTGCACTTCGTGAGTTGAGATGGGCATGACTTCCTCTCCCATATTATGAAGCACGCTGCATGCTTATTCAACACATTTAGAAGATTTCATGTAAATTTAGGTGCTCTGAGAGTGACATTTTGACATAAATTTGAGTCACAACAGACGCGAAATATAGCTAAGTCAAACGTACTTTTCGTCGAAAAACGAACTTTTCAGTCACGGTGCACTTAATATTACACACCAAAAAATTATGATAATTAAATGAGACGTAATCGAAAAATGACTTAATATTGCATGACGTAATTCGAAAATTAACTTAATTTTACGTTTCAAAAGACGCACACAAAATTAGCGGTCATATTATTGCAACTTTCCATCATAAATCTCACAATTTTACTTCATGACATATAATTTTACATGCGTGTACTCAAAATTATGCGGGCACACTTTTTTTTCGGTGTGGGATGACATAAAATTACACGAACAAACGCTGGGCCAACGCAAGCGAAAACTTCAACGTCGTCGTCGTAAGCGGTTCGTTTATGTGAAGTGAGTAAAAAATCAGAAGAAAAATGGTGTTAAAGTGTAAAATATGTGATGTGGCTATCGAAAATATTGATTTTTATATTAAGCATGTTCGGTTGCATAAAAATAATAAACATTTTGAGTGTCCCATTGAACAATGCACGGTGGTTTTCAAGTCATTTGCGGCATACAAGATGCACCTCCGTCAGCGCCATGTTGGTCGAAAAAAAGACGTACAGATGGAATGTCCGGATTTGTCATGCAGTTTTGAATGCTCGGAATTCAAATTAATGACAAAACACGTCATGCGGCATATTTCAGAGGGACATCCGGAATTTTGTCCGCTGAAATGTCGAACCGGCAAACCATTCGTCACAACCAACAGTTTAAAAATACATAATATGTATTATCACCGGAGGATTGCAATGCAGAAAGATCTCCCAAAAGTTCAACTCCCTCTGGTGGAGGAAGCATATCCTGAAATCAGTGCTGACGATCAGGTTCCGGAATCGTCATCAAGTGCAGCAATTGCAGAAGAAGAAAAAGAAGAAGATAACTTGGTGGAAAAATTAATTGAAGTGCGAAAAAGCATGGAAATGGTGTTCGGTACATTGTTTCTTAAACTAATTTTGAAAAACCACGTCACGGATGTCGTGATCCAAGAAATAGTGGAAGCTATGGAAGAAGCAACCACGGTTTCAAAGAAACACTTGCGGTTGAAGTGCGACAAAGCTGCTGAAGAAATCAACCTCTTGCATGATGCCAAAGGAAAACTTGTGCAGTGGATATGTTTCGATAATTTATTCGATAATCTTTTCGGGACCGGTGGAAAGTTCCGTTCTACCCACACCCGGAAAAAGTTCTTTCAACAAAAGTTTTCATACATTTCTCCTTCTAAAGTGGAACTTCAGAGAGACCGTGATCATAATAACTGCTTTTATTATTATGTTCCGATTCTTGAGTCCCTATCCTCATTACTAAACGAAAGCAAAATATATAATGCCATATTTCGTGATAAATTCTCTGTACCCGGGTACATTACTGATTATACTGATGGTCTGAAGTATGAAAACAGTTGTTTTTTCGGTAAAAAAACAATTAATTTATTCATTTACCAGGATGCTGCAGAAGCAGTGGTAAACGCTATTGGGAACGCGACTGGCCGTCACAAATTAGAATGTGTGTACATGGCTATTGGTAATCTTGATCCGCACCTGCGTAATCTAACGGAGAATATACAACTGGTTTTGTTGTGCAAAACGAAAGATTTCGCTTATTTTGGAGCAGACAAAGTTCTCAGAAGACTTACTGAAGATTTGAAAACACTTGAAGAGTCTGGAATAATAGTGCATGGTGGGGGTTATGAAGAAAGGGTATACGGCTCTGTGTTCATAACTATGAACGACAACCTAGGGGCACATCAGCTAGCAGGGCTAACTGAGAACTTCTCGAGAAGTTCTTTTTTTTGTCGATATTGTTATATTGAGCACCAAGCATTCCGAGAAAACTGCTTCTCAATTGCTAATCCAAGAACCCCGCAATCGAATAATCAAGACATTGCCATGATAAGAAGTAACCCATCGGAGATACCATATCGTGGCGTTAAAGCAACCTGTATCTACAACGAACTCAACTATTTTCAAATGTTTCACTATGGTGCAGCTCCTTGTGTTGCTCATGACCTTTTCGAAGGATGGGCTAATGGTGACTTGTTTTTGATATTTCGTAAGCTGGTAAAGGAAAAAATCATATCCGTTAACTATTTACAAGCGAGAACTAACAGTATTTGCAAGCAGTTGAAGTTAAAAACTAAGATTGCTTTTGATTTCTCTAGAAAAAGTAAAAATATAAAAGCCAAAGCATGTGATATATGGCACCTGATTCAAATCCTTCCATTGATATTCATCAACACTACAGTAGATTACAATAGCCCAGTAATAGCCATGCTCTTCCAAATCAAACAGCTTACTGATATCATAACATCTCCAGTGATTTCCAAAGATCAAATTCAATTACTCGCTTCACTTATTAGAGAATACCTGGAGATGAGAACACAGGAGTTCGACGTGCCCTTAAAGCCTAAGCACCATTTCACTACTCATTATCCGCATCTTATACTATGGTTAGGTCCATTAATGAACTACTGCACCCTCTTTTGTGAGCGAAAGCATTGCTTTTTTAAAAGAGCTTTGCGGAGCACATTAAATTTTAAAAATGTCGTTAAATTCTGCTCCGAACACCATCAGTACTATCAAGGCTGGCTCAATACGAGGAATGCCCGATTTGAACGTGATTTCCTGGTAGAAAAATTCGTAGAATCATATGAATATTTGCCAAACTCGTATAAGGCTACATTGAGTAAACGAGGACTTTTGAATGAACGAAATGTTTATGCAGAACAAGCTGCTTATTGTGGATACAGTTATAAAAAGGGTGATTTCGTGTTTTTGAACTATGACGAGTTTGGAGACTGCTTTTTTGTATTGCAAATTCGTCTGATGATATTTGAAAGAGATTCAAATAATATTATGGTATACGGTGAAAAACAGGCAGTGTACAATATTCACGAACAAGGATTACTCGTAGTTCAGCAGGAAAAAATCAGCACAGAAGTCAAAAACATCACAGAACTCATTGATCGATCCCCTTTGGTTTCGTATCATGAGAATCACGACGAATATCTCTTCATAAAGCACGCAGTTCCTCTGATCAACTAATTTGGAGAAAATCATGGAAGGAATAATTGTGTATAAAATCTGCGACTCAAGCCGTTTACATCGTTTTGCAATACCTGCTTTCGGAACCATATCAAGTTTGCTTGAACAAGGTAATTTATACTCATTAATTCAAAACACATACCTTTATTAATTAATCATTAATTGATTCACTTCCAGGATCAGCAACATTGGGAAAAAACATCACTCACATAATAACCGAACCTGATGGATGTCAGATTACGACTGACTTGGTCCTTCACGTTTTCAAGGATAAGCTACTCATGCTGCTCGAAGCTGACGAAATGTGGGCTCCTGTTGAAAACATACATTCTCTTTTCGATGGAACTGGTGCACAATCTACTGGTATGTATTCACTACAGCTGTTCTCAATGTTTACCATGTTGTATTGTGCATTGTTCATCAAACTGGACAAATCAGCGCGTTTCCACTTATTAAAAAGTGTTATAAAAGTGCACGTTTACGTCAAATAGTTTATTTTGTTGTCTTCGATGCACTTATTCCTTAAGAAACAAGAATAAGTGCTCCGGAAACAACAAAATAATTTGACATAAACGTACACTTTTTGCATTTCGGTATCAGGAATAGCCTTAAGCGCTGATCCAACGAGGAAATGACCAGGCGTAAGTGACTCGAAATCGGACGGATCTTCGCTGAGTGGAACGGTGGGACGAGAATTCAGGTAAGATTCGATTTGAACTAATAGCGTCTCCATTTCAACATGTGCCAGAGTTCGAGTGCCGAGTACACGGATGAAATGCTTCTGTGTCGAACGAATCGCCCACCGAAGTGTGAAGCCTTTGTTGGATTGAAATGCGAACGGCTTCCTGTGCTGGTGCATTCTTGTGTAACGTTTTGATGGTACTCCTTTCTGTGGATCAATTTTTGCAGCTCTTTGGCAGCTCCGACAAAGTTACGACCGTTGTCGCTGTAGATATCGCTGCACAGACCTCGACGAAATACGAAGCGACGTAATGCCTGAAGAAATTTAGCCGTACTCAAGTCGCCGACCAGCTCAATATGTACGGAGTTTTTTTTTTTTTTTTTTTTTTATAGTCACTTTAACACTCTTGGGTCATTCGTGACTTGTCCGGGGGTGAGATTTGAACTCGTGACTTTGGCGTGAGAGGTATGGATGTTAACCACTACGCCGGGGTCGCCCCCATATATGTACGGAGTGTGTTGAAGAGTAAACGAACACTGCCACGTAGGCCTTGTTGCATCGAGATGGGTCAATACCGGTCACGGAGAACGGTCGAGGATGCTGTGACGTGTGGTGCCGGTAGTTCAGCCATGAATTGTTCCAGAAGTTGCGGACGTGCCCTAGAGCAAGTGACACAGTTGCGGTAAACGAACCTGGCTAGACTTCTGGCCCGTATGATCCAGTAGCGCAGGCGCAAAACGGCACTGATGAGTTGTGGAGCAGCATGTGGGTGTTTTTCGTGGCATGAACGAACCAATAGCTTTGAGAGAGGGTGAGAAGCAGGAATGATGATCTGGTACTTGATATCGTAAGACTGTGGTGCTTGCACGAGACGGCTACTAGTGCGAATCAGCCTATCGTCCGACAACAACGGATGAAACAAGCGCAGGGCCGAAAAGTGCATGAATTTCTCGAGATCCTTCCACTCCCCATTGAAGGTTTGTTGCTGAAACAATCGAATAAGAGTGGCCTCTCCTGCTTTCTTCTCCTTCGTTGTGACGAAATTTGAATGGTTGTTTGCTACGTTTTGGCGACAATATTGGATGAATCGACGACAGTAAATAAGCGATTACTCTGAGCAAACAGTCTTAGTCGGAGAGCTTAGTCGAGAGTTGATCGACGAATTTTGGTTCATATAATGCTGTACATACAGTTTTCAGTGGTTTACCTGCTTCTGCAAGTGCTCCGGTGTTGGGTGCGATTTTGTGCTGCTTGATCGGCCAAGACGTTTGAGCGAGTTGCAGCCATTTCTGCCCGTGCCACCAGAGTTGATAGTCCAAAATATCTTTTGCTGCAATTCCTCGTGATAGGAGATCTACGGGATTCTATTTTCCAGCGCCGTGGTATCAGGCACAATTTTGCGTAGCTTGCTGAATTTTCGACACGTGATTCGCGACTAAGGTAGTCGATGTTGATCGGTGAAGTTTTGAGAACTTTATTTCATCCAGATATCCACATGGTTAGAAAAAATCGTACTCAGTTCGAAAAGGTAGTGTAAATTTCTGTTCAGTGTGATGCACATAAATGGAGCGTTACATATCATATACGTTTACATTATAGATCATGTAAAGTTCTGAGACATTTCATGCAATGTGGCAAATATTGTTTACAAAAGCCCATTGTTGTAAACAACATTGTTTACAATTTGCTCGGTTGCGTGAAATAAAATACAAGTTTACGTGAATTAATGTTTACATGACTATTAAAATTCAGAATTTTTATCTGTGTAGAACAGCTTCTAAGTCTTCTGAAGTTTGGAGAAGTTTATGGATATCCTGAGATCTTGGATGAATTGAGAGACCTTGAAAAAGAAACTATGGAATTTGAAAGTAGTTGCTGGAGCTTCGTAGAAGTTAAGAAGCAAGGACAAGGAACATTAGAGCAATTTTTCCGCCCCTCAGGATTTTGTTTGTGGAAAATGCCTTCGTCACCTGCTGAGTACGGTGCTGTACTTAGTACATATTCACCGTATGGTCTTTTCCGATTCGTGAACAGATTCTTGCTAAAAATTGATGTGTCACATCATATGAATCCATTACTTCTGTACATATGGTTCAGAACTGATTCTGCAGGAGCTGATCCGTAATCCGCAATCCGAAAATTTGACTCCCAAAGAAACGTGAAATGAGGATATTTTTTTAGAAATTTTTTCTCCAGAAAATTTGTTCTCCAGAAAATTTGTTCTAGAACCGATTCCAGTGGACCCGAAATGAACTTATGATCGAGTCAAATATTTGACGTGTGGGTAAACAGTGTGATAGGGGAATTTACGTATTCTCGTCAGTCTAAGCAGCGTCCGAACTTCTATTAGCGATTTATCAGCGTCACACACATACATGACAGGTTTGTTTGTTGACATTTATCTGCTGCTTGCTGTACTACCCATTCCAATCGACAGAATTGATCAAAACGGGTTGAACATGTTTTTACAACGCTCCAAACTTCTCAGGTGAGTGTGACTATTGTCGGCAGTCTCTTTTTCTTCGGCACCCTTTCCATTTGAACTGCGTGTTAACCAGCTGTTCTATTATCGGCAACTCGAAATCAGCCGTATTTTGTAGTGTGTATATTTAATTTAAAGAAAAATATGGCATAACAGGATTGCACAGTCGTAAAAATGTAATCTGATTGAAGCTGAAAAGTTAAGGAATCGGCTTAATACATTCAGCGAAGAGTTTTGATGGGAAAATACTGCGAAATTAACGTTTCAATTTCGGTTGCCGAAAACAGTCAATGGGTGCCGAGCCATAATTTACCCTACTAGCTTTAGAGAGAAAGCAATGTTTGTAAAATTGAAGGGACTTAATCGAGTTACGGAATATCGAGGAAGGGAGAATTGACTGTAGTTTCAACATTATTTTCAGACCAACAATTCCGGGCCACGTTTGGGATGCTCAACTGAAACCCTCACCTGAAACCTACCTATCGACTCATCAACTCAAGGACCGGAAACCAAAGACTTTACTTCCCTTCCGAACGAAGGCGTGAATCCAGGGATTTAACACGCTTACCACTACACCACCGGCGCCGCTAGAATCGACACCATGGGCAGTAACATAACATAATGAAAATTAACAACATTTTTTATCGTTCACAGCCTTGACCTTGTCGGACCTGACGGCCCAACTGTTCGAAGTCGAAAACCAAATTTATTTTAATAATATCTTCATGTCATGTATTGTCAACTAATTTAAGCTACATAAATTTTATAAAGTTTTTAAAGTTTTCGACATTTACATCTACAGGAATTGTGTTATCTGAATAAAGAAACATTTTGCCTAATCCGAGATTGTTTGATTGCCCTTGCAAATGTTGAGAAGACTGGATACATAAACTTTTCAGGTTCCATGCGACGAAGCCTATGGTCTGGATGATTTGACAAAGACTTCTGGTAATAGCAGATGGCTCCCTGTACTCTGGAAAATGTGATAAACGACAGTCTCAATTTCTCTTAGGCATAGGACGCATAGCGGGTCGTTTGTTGAGTTTTGGGCGACGAAGAAGATCGTTGTGAGAAATTTTCTCACCGTTGTTCAGCTTGGAGCAAGCTGGAGTGAATATTTAAAAAACTGACTTCCAATTCCTCTGAGTGTAGGTGAAGATCGGTGGATTTCCAAATGCTTCCGAGAATTCAGCGAGAAATTTCAGATGATCAAATGACTTCACCAATCGATTCACTAGTAAGCAGGGGTTGAAACAGTTGACGTTTTTTACTACACTCGCTTCGTTGTCGTGCGCGACAGTCTGTTTGTATTCGAACACTCATGCTCTACCGTCGTCTCTCTCACACAACACGAGCGGTAGAATCTCGGGTAGAATAACATTCGAGCTAAAAGAAAATTATCAAAATAGCTATCATATGACATGTGCGATTTCGTTGTAATTCCTCAATTTGGTGTAAATCAAACCATTTCTGATCAGAAATAGTATTACTAGGACATCATGGCTTGCTATTTTCAGAATTCACACAAGCACACCATCAGCAGCTCTTATTATGAGAAAAACTAAAATACATACATTCGTGACGGTCTTCGGCGACAGTGTCGTATGACAGAGCCTGTCATACGACATTTTAGTTTGGTAGTGTACTATGATAGCTTGTTTTGCAAGTGTCGGAGGCAAGGGCAGTCAATTATCACAGAAAATGTGTCGACTACCGTGACCGCTTACAAGACTGCTAGTAAGCTTTTGATTTCAATGCTGGAGAGTGAAGTTTAGACCGCTACGGTTTTTGGGAAGCGTAAGGTTTTTTTTTTTATTATAGTCACTGCTCTTGGGTCATTCGTGACTTGTCCGGGGTGAGATTTGAACTCGTGACTTTGGCGTGAGAGATATGGATGCTAACCACTACGCCGGGGTCGCGGGTGCGCTTTAGTCAGATAGCGTATAGGGCATCGTGTCAATTTGGTCGTGGCACATTTCGAGTATGAGAGAGTGATTGCAGTTTGCTCAAAAGTGCCTGGGTAAAATGCAAGTACTTTCGAGGATTACCTGTAGTTGTTACAGTGAAGATATACACCCATATTCTCGTTTATGTCTGGACGTGTTTGCCATACAGAAACATTTTTATTTGATTTTGTGTGGTGGATGCGTTTCGGGCGTGGACGGGCATATGGGTGATAATATTAAGTTTACGTTAGAGTTGATGCAAAATATGTTCGTTATTTTATAAATTGCTGTTATGGCTCGAGTGACACGTCTACTGAGGATTCATATTTATGAAAAAATCATATATCAATGTAACAGTCATCGGTCGTCATTGAAAAGCAATGCAACTATGTTCTGTCAATCTAATTGAAACTTTAACGGCCTCTTTTCTGATTTTTATCTCTCAATCTATGAAATATACACAAAAACTATGTTTGAACGAAATTTCTAGAACAATATGAGGAACAATATGCCGTAGACTACACATTTTTACATCATAAGGGTGGAAAATTCGTAGAACAAATACCTTAAAATTCTTCTCTTTTTAAGATACCTTCGAGCATGAAACTAAGTCAAACTTCAATAAAATCACTTTGAATAGTCAACCTTACAAAGTTTATAGATAACACATTAATCTTTGCTATGAAAGTTGTTACAGCAGTTTTCGTTGTTTCAGTCTCGAGATAAAAAATATTATAAGCCGTAAATTAGCTTAAAAACATAAAATTAACTTGAAGAACCTTTAAATCATCACCGATTTTGCTAAAAATTTGCACAGAAGTTCAAATTAACATGACGAACAGTAATCACGGTTGACCCGTTACATTCCTAACATTTCGTTTAAAATGAACAAGTCTAATGCATATATTATGTCACGCTGTAGGGGGGGGGGGGGTCTAAGATTTTGTGACAAGCAATGCATTAGGTATAAGAAAAACGTCGGGGGTAAATTTCTTCTCGATTTACCGTGACATAATTAATGCATGGGCCCTTAGGATAACGTTGAAAAATTAAGAAATGTATTGTTTCAGTTTGAGAAGCACTTCACTTCGCAACTGATGAACCATTCTGACGGCCCACATTGCCGTGCAGGCGCCGTGTGTTGGCAGGGTCCAATATTGGACAGTTTGATGTTAATAAAATACCATCAGTTAAAACTGCATTTTTGAGCTTTATCTCTATTCATTCTTGGTGGGCGTTGGCCAGATTTGGATTTTCAGATATAATCCTAAATAGGACCTAGATTATTTAATAGTCTAGTAACTTCAAGTCCGCGCTCGGTCACAATTTGTATTGTGATTATTCAACACTCAATGGGTAAAGTATTAAACTTGCGATGAATGTGAAACAAAGGGAACTTGGAGTGTAGAGTGCACTGCCCACCGGTTGATGCTGAAGTCTGGCCAAGTAAGTGGGTTAGGGTCTAATGATTTCTGAATGGACAATACAGTGCTGGTGGATTTTTTTATATTATATTCTCTATATTATAATCTTTGAATCAGTTTTAGGATTTTGGGTTAACAGAGGCAGAACGCGGAGGGACCGCTTAGGGAAAGCATAATGTTCATACTTGAAGGGTTCAGAGCGGTTGAGCTGTTCGGTGGTAGTTTGATCTTCATTTCAATACCAATTTGGTTCTAGAACAATTTTAAACTTGATCTGCATTATTCACATGTTGCAATTATTGAAAAAAAAAACTCGATATAGAGTAGCTTAATATAATCAAATAGAAATATCAAAATCTTACCGAGTTTAATAGTAGTTTAGCTGTTCTGATTTCGGTACAGTTTGTCTAGATCGGGTATAGTTTCTGAATATGTTGTTTGTGGATTCCCATTTTGAAATAACTCAGATTAGCACAGAGTAATAGTGTTATTGCTAGGGAACTTTCTCTTGGGATCGTCTTTTCTTCATACAATTCACATTATTCATACTATATTAATCATGATCAGTCTTAGAAAATTTTATATGTTTGAGCCCAGTGCTAGATTAGTTTGTTATTAATATCTTTTGAATTGCGCTCACGAGAAGTTACCAAATATGGGTTCTCTTTTAGATCCATAATAATTTGGAGGGAGGGGGAACGTGAAACGTTGCGATCTAAGAGCGAAATAGAGGCAAATAAAATAGGGAATGCAACACCATGACCTAAATGATTAACCAACGCATGCGGCTAACACTTAACTTGTTCTAGGTATTTCTTTCTTCTTCTCATGTACCAATAATAACTGTCTGAGAACAAATGGGAACACGGCCAGATGTTCAGCAGGAAGGAAAAAAAAGCGAGAAAGCGTGAACAAGAAAAGAAGAGAGTAAGCAGTCAGAAAGGATCACGTTGGATGGAAACAGCCATTTTTTACTGGACGGAAATGGTAAGTAGGATAATAATTGTGAAAGGTGTGTGCTTGCATGATTTATCTATTTTAGTATTACCTATAATCCACATCAGAACCTCATTTCCTTCAATTGCTACTCCATCGCAGCACACACCTAATAATGATCACAAACCTTCATATAGTTTCAGCATTATCGATATTATAATCAAAAGGTGAGTTGTAAAGTATAATTACCATGTATAGAGATAAATTAATGTACCAGAATCTGGACGGACACGAGCCTACCCAGGGAAGGACCCGGATACGACCACCCATGTGTGTCTAGAGTATCGCACGAGCTGACGAGTACAACGGGAAGGATAGTAGGTGTTTAGACCAGAGGGTTAGACCCTAGATCAGAGATCGAAATTTTCGCGTACTTGAGAAGAGAAACGTATTTTTTCACCTGCTAGGAGGAATATATGAGAATGTGAGAAGCGAGAGAATATTATACGCTCACAGCAGTTTTCGCGAGAAAAGCAGCAGCGATTATTTTTTTTCGGAGAGCATGAGCGGCAGATAAATCGTTTCTTTTTCAGTGAATTCTTGATGCCGATAATGATTTTTCACTTCTTTCATACACCTGAAAATTCACTTTCCACACGCAAACGATGATCCGAAATTTAGAACCAAAACAACAGTTAGGCACATCCATAAATTACGTAGAATCTGAGGAGTAATGGAGAGGGGGTTTCAACATTTGTAACGGACCATGCATAAGGTATAGAAAAAACGCCACGAAGGGGGAGGGGAAGGTCTAAAACTGGTAAGAAAATTGCATCGTCATTTATGGATGACCCTTATGATTTGACAGAAGGTATAGAGAAAATAAAAAAAAATCTGCCGGACTGGTTGAAACCAATGAAATGCTATTGACGAGTGCACTGGTGAATTCGAGTTCATCTACTGAAAAAAAAATGACAGGAGAGCGGGGCCTTGTTTACTAAAAATGAACTTTTGCTTTGTCGGCTGGATTGAAAGTTTTCTGATTCTGGTTTTAGTTCTGATCCCGTGTTGCGTATCTGTATCGTAGGCAATATCCGGCAATATCAACTGCTCCCGCGTTCCGTGCTTTCCGTGTCTGATTGGAGTACATTCTTCGTTTCATTCGTGTCCGTTTCAAGTGCTCTGTGTGCTCCGTTCTAGTTAGAAGGCTGCATTACGTACTGCGTGTCCGTTTTATCTGCTCTGCGTGATAAGTGATTTCGAGTTCTGAGGCCAATTAACTGCTCCCCGTACCGTAGGGTAACGGATAACATTGTTAAGGTATGGAAGAGTATTTATTGTATTTCATTAGGTCAAAGATTGTTTTTGATTTTTAGATGCTTTCGGTTAGCGATCTTTGTCCTACCGGAGGAAAACTTTCAGCTTACGCTCAAAAGTTGCGACGAGAGCATCCGGTTGTGTTTAGAAGATACATAGAGAAAATTCGTTTGATAAATTATCATGATCCGTATGCAGAACATCACCTTACCGCATCAAATTTGCCAATAAATATTACCACTGGTCACGTGGTAGATTATTTATTGAACTATCGTTCTCCGTATACTGGACAGCCAATTAGAAACAGTCGTAGCCTCGAAGGCTACAAAAAGTTTGAAGGCGGCTTAGTCCATTCCGTTGTCGGGAAATATTTGAATGGGCACTTCGTTGTCGTTGGGAAGGTAAGTTGTATGTTTTTTTTTTTTTGTAAATTACTAGTTATGACTGTAAGGACATTCATCATTTTAGGTGGTACATTCCATGCGATTAAGAGAAGCTATGCTTAAAGCATGGATAATCATTGATCAACGAGGGACCGTTGTATTCGCACATTGCGATTGTGTCGCCGGTTGTAGTGAAACCTGTTCGCACGTGAGTGCAATTCTGTACTCTCTGGCAAACCTCCATGCACAGTCAACAAACAGAAGGGTAATATCCTACGATAGCTAATCTTATTTTATAGTGTGACGTTTTTTACATGTTATTGAATAATCATTTCAGATCACCGTAACGGATGTCCCCGCATATTGGCGTCAACCTCCCAAACACATTAGAGACGATTTATATAAACAAGTTATAGATGTTAGCTATGGGAAGGTGACCAAGCGGTTATACGATACGCCAGTGGCAAGATCGAGACAAGATTTTATAAATCTTATCAAACAGATCAAATCTGATGGTGTTTATGCGGCTGTAATGCGTGCTGAATGCGACGGCATCAACTTCACCTGTGATGAGTGCGAAGCTGGAATGGTACCAGACTGTATAATTTGTAACAAAAGCGTATTACTACAGGGGAACTTCAATATTGAGAACGAAACGAAATCTCTGGAAGTGCTACGCGAAATAGGTAAAACCATCAATCTTCATTTAACGGATAAAGACATCGCATGGGTGGAAGCTTTCACACGCCGGCAACGGGAAATCGATTTCTGGCATTGGGTCCGAATCGGTCGCATTACCGCATCAATTTTGAAAGCTGTCGTGCATACTTCCAACGAGGTCCCACCCCCAAAGGGAACATTGATAAGGAAAATTTGCCACCCTTATGATCTTCAGTTCGATTCTCCAGCTATGGCATATGGTCGGCGCAACGAACCCCATGCTAAGGTACATGTCTCAGCATTCTGGTCCAAGTACCACGAAGAGGCGACAGTTGAGGAATGTGGCTTATTTATTAGTCAAGAATATCCATTCTTAGCAGCGTCCCCTGATGCCGTTGGTAAATGTGCATGCGTGGTAGTTTTTCGATTGAGATAAAGTGTCCTTTTCGACTTAGCAATCAATCGCTCCTCGATCAACAAATGTCCATCAAAGACCTAGCGGAGAGAAAAAACTCGTTTATTAAATTTAACAACGGAGAAATTGAAATGAACGAAGAACATGAATATTATTATCAAGTTCAGGCCCAAATTTTTTTTAACTAATTCAGATTTTGGATTATTTGTAATTTGGAGCAAGCAAGAAAATGTTGTTATCAGAGTAACCAAAAATGTTGACCTTTGGAGCCACTGCATTATTCGTAGTTCATTATACTTCTATAAAATTGTAATTCCAGAGTTGCTGGGCAACTATTATTCAAAAAAGCTCAAAAAAAATTGAGCAATAAAAATGTTGAATTTTGCCTGCTATTGCATTTTGTTCTTTTTTACCCTTGTGTGTGTGTGTGTGTGTGTGTGTGTGTGTGTGTGTGTGTGTGTGTGTGTGTGTGTGTGTGTGTGTGTGTGTGTGTGTGTGTGTGTGTGTGTGTGTGTGTGTGTGTGTGTGTGTGTGTGTGTGTGTGTGTGTGTGTGTGTGTGTGTGTGTGTGTGTGTGTGTGTGTGTGTGTGTGTGTGTGTGTGTGTGTGTGTGTGTGTGTGTGTGTGTGTGTGTGTGTGTGTGTGTGTGTGTGTGTGTGTGTGTGTGTGTGTGTGTGTGTGTGTGTGTGTGTGTGTGTGTGTGTGTGTGTGTGTGTGTGTGTGTGTGTGTGTGTGTGTGTGTGTGTGTGTGTGTGTGTGTGTGTGTGTGTGTGTGTGTGTGTGTGTGTGTGTGTGTGTGTGTGTGTGTGTGTGTGTGTGTGTGTGTGTGTGTGTGTGTGTGTGTGTGTGTGTGTGTGTGTGTGTGTGTGTGTGTGTGGGTGTGTGTGGGTGTGTGTGTGTGTGACATGAAAATTCAAAAGCAAGTCCAACAATAGTCATTATTCTGTTCTATTTATTTTTGTTATGTGCAACTTAAAAACAAATGTCATGGTAATACCACAGACAAACAGACATAACACATTGAATACTTCTCTCTGTAAATCATCGTCGCTATAACATTTCCGCCATCTGTTGAGTACACTGTGGTGGGTAGTACGCTGATCAGATGGCGGTAGTGTGTAAACGTCATACGCAAGGGAATTGACTATGCGCGCCACAGGTGGCGGTACTACCAACTAAGATACTTTTAAATCGTCTGTTAAATGCTTGTTCGATGAACAACTTTCGAGTGTTATGTCTGTTTGTCTGTGGTAATACCATTGTATTTAATAATTTGGAATAATAGAACGATTGAAGTTAATCAAAATACAGGCTAGTCGAACAATAATATCAACAGTATTAAAATTATTTTCAACTCTTCTTAGTGAATCAATTTGAATGACGCCATTCAAATATTTGAATTTTAGTTTGATCATGCCAATCAATCGTTCAACATGAACTCTCAATGATGTTAACTGTTTATCCTGTTCTATATTCAAGGGATCCAGTTGAGTACCCTTGCGAAGAAAAGTAGGGATATTCAATGTTGCTCCTCTGGAGGTTATCAAGTCCTTGATGTCGAAGCCTTTGTCAGCCAAAACTACGTCATTTGGTTCAAGCAGGTTTAAAAAACCTGAGTTCGTAGCAATGAATTGGTCTGAACAGCGACCAACATAAGCATTTGATATAAACGTTATCCTGCCGTCTGCTGTAATTGCGATCATGAATTTCGTGGTATGATCCATTTTATATGAGCTGTGATGTGAATTTGCAGCTTTTGTATCCGTAGGGCGTTGCGTTGAAACTTCAAAGCAATCAATAACAAAAATTCTACGCTTTCCGTAATGCTTTTGGAAAGTCCTTGGAGTGTGCATAATAGTATTTTCTTTAGGGGGAACATCCAGAGCATATTTCAAATTTTCGTGCAGAATGTAGGCAGTGCGATGAAAGTACTTGGATATCGTATTAATGCATACTGAGTAATCATCAGCCAACTCAGTAAACGATACATTTGATCTCATTTTCCGCAGTGTCATTATGAATGCTTGATCTTTCGACAATTTACAACAAGGCTCGAAAAGCAACGGTTCAACGTATTCATATATTCGTTTTAATGTCACATAATGGTTCAGGCCAGTATAACGCTTGCATCTTTCATCAGTCCTGATCCACTTCAGACCGCGTTTCGTACGGCTGATTTCTTGTTCTAGCTTAGCGATCCGTTGCCTCAGGTGAATAATTTCTTCCTCGTTTTTCTTCTGTTGATTTTCCGAATAAGCCACGCACGCTGAATGAATTATATTTGCATCGTTTTCGTTACCTGAAATACGTCAAATGTCCCTATTATTTAGCACACGTTCATTGTAAGAAAGAATAAAGTTCTCAGTGAAAAAGTCGTACTGTTTTCTATCTCGTTAATAACTTGTCGATTTAGGGGATGATAAGCCTTGAAAGTCGAATTAAATACATTTGATTCGTTGAAGGTGTTGTCTGAAAAACGTTAAATGTTGTATTAAAATTGTATCCCAAATTAAATCTTAATTCTTATGAAATGAGTTGAATATTTCCGTACAATAGATTGCGGATTTTTTTTTGTATACATATAGGAAAAATGTACCAGTCATGACTATACGTTCCTATTAATGCCTATGTGAAATCCATATGCCATAATAAGAATGTATAGCCATGACTGGTACATCTACCCTACATAATATTCTTGGTGCTGATAATTAACTTACAGCTCGTGAAGCTTTGCATGGAGTTCGAATCCTCCTCGATACCGTAACAGCAGGAAGTCTCAGCTTGGCGGTTGAAATCGTTTGTTCTAAAGGATTCATAGTCGGCCATTATGTCGATTTCCTCCGAAAGACTTTTATTTATTATATCCGAAATCAAATTGGGTTTTGTTTGTGGCATATTGATTGTTGGGATCCAGTCAATATCATCAGAATTCGTCAAATTGGCTGGCTTGCCTATAGAAAACAATGAAATTATAGTAACAGTTTTAAAATTAAATCAGTATATAGACTCACCAGACACAAAATGCGTGCTGCAGACGTATTTATTCTTCGGATTGTATGCTGATCGAAATCCCACCGCCTTTAACCATTTTTCGACACGCAACGCTGACAAACATGGAGTTGAGTCGAGGAATGACGGGAATAGGAAAAACCTAGCTTCATTCGTTTTATGTGATGTCGGACATCCAGGAACAACACACTTTCGCGTCATCTTTAGGGTCCTACGAACACAATTGAGATATTACCATAACGATGTGAATTTTTAATTAACCGGATAAAAACATGTTCGGAGGAAAAATGATTTCCTTTACCGGAACAAGAAAGTTTTCCGTTCAAGTACATACCTGACTGCACAGAAAGCACGGATCACAGAGCGCAGTTGATTGGCCTCATGAACGACACGGGACACGGACACGGAGAATTCTGAACGGACACGGAGTGTGGTATGCAGCACGGAATCTGAACCAGAAATCAAATCTAGCCCTGAAACTATAACCAGAAAACTTCTAACTAGAACGGAGCACACAGAGCACTTGAAACGGACACGAATGAAACGAAGAATGTACTCCAATCAGACACGGAAAGCACGGAACGCGGGAGCAGTTGATATTGCCGGATATTGCCTACGATACGGATACGCAACACGGGATCAGAACTAAAACCAGAATCAGAAAACTTTCAATCCAGCCGACAAAGCAAAAGTTCATTTTTAGTAAACAAGGCCCCGCTCTCCTGTCATTTTTTTTTCAGTAGATGAACTCGAATTCACCAGTGCACTCGTCAATGTGAAATCGTTGTCCCTTTCGTTCTGCCGCTATTTAAATGGATAACACAGTATGACGTCACACTCCGTTAACCATTTAATCAGCGGAAGAACAAAAGAGACGGCGAATTCCCGAGCCTCAACTGTTTACATCACATTGGGTTGGAACCGAACAATATGGGGTGGTATTTTTTTCGCTCTTGGTAGTTTTCAGAGCCAAATGGGTGATGAAAAAGTATTTTCGTTGGTTTTTGAAGAGAGATATTTTCGGATTATGTATGAGAGAGGATAATGAATTATCGGAGAAAAAGGAGAGATGAAAATGTAAACGGTTCACAACTCACCGAAAAGTAGCTTGAGTGAGGAAATGTTTATCGTGCAGCTGAGTGAGAATTTCTATCTCTGCCCTAGATAAGCCAACTTAGCGGATGGCACAGCCTATACACTGAACAATTACAATTTATCTCTATACATTCTTAGGTGTTTTTTATCACCATGTTGGTGTACGTTGATGGTATGGTATTAACATTGAACTGTCCATAGTTGGGCGTTGTTGAACGTGTGGTACTTGCACAACATTTCATGTGAGATGAAGAAGCCCCTTCTCGGAACGAGTGTATTGTTAATGATGCTTCAAAGTCGGTTTCTGTGATGGTTGGTATCACAATAAAAAAAATAGGTAAAATAGGTAGTACCATCTTCATCGAAATGTAAGTATTGTTGACAATAACTATAACTAGTGTTGGCAAAATCAGAAATCAATTGATATTTCTCCGCTCTCATGCGCTCCCAATATCACGCGTGATATTGGAACAAAATATCATGCTTGATATTGATTTTACAAGCTCCTTAGATATTGCGAGACTATTCACAATGTGCAAAAATCAAGCTGAGAGTTGACTCGACACAAAAATGATTCCATTGCACATCGTTTTCTTAGAAAGAGAAAGCATAGTTGGCTATCTCTTTGTAATCTTCATCGATGACAGACGCGAAGCGACTGCTGCAAGCCGTTATGGAAGTTTCGGTTGCATTCGAGTGTAAAGCAAAAATCATTAAACTCAATCTCACCACAGTTTGGTGAGATTTGCAGTTGGTGAGTTTTGTTAGCTTGATATTCCGAGCTGCGATATCACAGCTTGCAAAATCAGCCGCAGTAGTTTGCTTGTCTACGAAAATCAAGCGTGATCTTGGGCGTTGGTGGCATTTGATTTTTTGATATTTTCCCAACACTGGATGCTATTATTAATTCCTATATCACAATAATGGGCAGGCTTGAATGGAGGTGCATGGGTTTGAGGTGGGCGGAGAGCGCACATCTACAAAATCTAAGCCCAACTTTAGTACAGGTCTCCAAAGACATTACTATTAATACTAACATTAATTACATAAATGCTCAAAAAAGGGGCAATTTCCATTTGTGTCGTTCTTGCAAATGGATCAGTTTTGTAGAAAATATTATGTATGATTATATTTGTCGAAGGAATATTTTGGCTGCTTACTTACTGGACCGAGATAGAGCTACAGCAACTACTGCAAACCACCCTCCCACCACCAAATGCTAAGACATTGTATGTTCACAAATTACGTAACGCAAAAAATTGCAGTTTTATTCTCCCTGTTCCCCTCTGTAACTAAACGAAAAATATTTACCTGTATCCCCCCTCTCACAGGTGTAACGCGTAACAATGAAATTTTGCACAAGCACGAAAAGCTATAAATCGCATTTATAATTGCTATGTATGCCTTTTATTTAAGATATCTACAATTGGTAAAACATTATTATGAATCACCGCATTTATCAACAGGCACCTGTTTCAATAAATAGGACAAGCTAATTACAACAGCGTGAAAAGGTTCCGGAATAGCCTTTAGTTTGAAAAAGAAAAAGCATGTTTCGAAACCTGTTGAAGTCTCTTAAGAAAGAAATTCAAATCATGGATCAGGGAAAAGTTCGCGATATTTCATTAAGTTCACCAAGGGAAAAGTTCGTGAGTCATAGTGAGTTTTCGTGAACTTTTCCATCACTGATCACATCACAGTAGATTTCTCATGAAATTGCTCTTGGATATCTTTAATTCACTTTGAAGCACTCATCGGAATAGCCTTTTAAGATTTCTCTTGAAATCATCTCAAGGATTGTTCGGTAAATCTCCTCAAAATTTGATTCGTTTGAAACTCATCTCAGAATTCATTTTCAGAGTCATCCTCAGAATCCGATTTACATGGATTTTTTTTATAGAAATGTTCATGGAATGCTCTTCTAACTTCCCGTTGTGTAAACTTACACCCATATATTCTATAGACCTCTCTTCAGAATCACCTTGAAATTCATGTCAGAAACGGGAAAACCCAAAAACCTCATGATGCTGAAACTTTTTCATTATATTTAATTGTTTTTCAGGACCCACTCAGCACGAATGTGTTGAATTTTTAACTGTGAAAATAGTTGCGGTTCCGCGAGAAACTGGTATTGAATATTGTGTAACAAGAACAAAACGGCACCCTATGCCCAGAAAAGCATAATGTGCTTATGAAAAATCTTCGCTCTTTAGCCATGACAACCGGGAGACACTTAATACAGAAGGGCATGAAATCCAAAAAACCAGACATTATTCGCGAACATTGACCATCACTGTATTAGGTTATTGATCACACTACAATGTGATACAATGTCCGCATCTGCCCCGCAAACGAAAGTAAAAGTATTTTGCAATAGCTTGCACCCTTTAACCTCTGAACTCACCGCTTCCAGCCGTTTCCAATACTCATTAGGGCATGTAAATAATCTTTATGCAAAAAAGGAAACGGCAGCTCCACATTGACTAACCCGAACCCACTACGAACGGGAGGAAATTCAAAGCCTTCATCAGCATCCATTATATTTTCCTCGCTGATCTCATGTTAAATGTCGATAAATTTAGCAGCTTAGTGCAAAAGATCACCCCACGAATAAAACCAGGGTAACAGACCATAAACTGGACCTACGCTGCCTACTGTTCATTATAGGTTTAACTAAAATGACTAAATATCATCTTTTACTTGGCTTACCACCTCTCATAGTTGAAACTAACCCGCTGGATCGTACCGTGCCATCTATTTACTAACCTAGTCGAGAAGGACCAACATCGGAGCGAACACCCTGCCTGCACAAAGCACGAACTACGAGAAGAAAGCAGGAAAATCTCCCATCATGATGCAAATCTCTCATCATCAACATTGTTTTTTTGACTTTTCCACCGCGGAGGTTTAACCGCTCACACTCGCGGCCTTTGTGGTAGCAGTTGCATTCATTGTAGGTACAAAAGAAGACCCAACAACACCCAATTATGTTTCGTTTCGGTTTCAAGTTTTTGCGGCCCGCATAGAAAGCTTCTAGTAATGAACCAACGTCGGTAACTATACATATCCCAGTATGTAGCAACAACGCAGCGGAGCCGCTCAACATTTGAGCAGTTCCACGCCAACTGACGAATCGATTTTAGTTTTCCCACTCCACATTCCATGAAACTTGTTCAATAATAAACGCCTAATTTTTTTAAATGGCGTATTGGATATTTTTCTATGAATTCTAGCACAAAAACAGCTCATCTAATCGAAATGACGTCTGAGACAAAGTTGTAGTTTTTCAAAATAAAATACACACTGAATCAAAATCATACATTTTAGTCAAAAATAAAAAATAAATACTGTTTCATAGATTTTTCAACATACAGTGAATCTCAAAATTGAGCGTACAGATGTCCTTAAATTTTTGAAAAACAGCTGTAAAAGCCCAAGCATCATAAATTCATCAATCATTGGTACAGTTGTTGCGTTTATTAAAAATAAGAGCTATTTGAGAAAAACGCTTTTTATATTAAATACCTTAATATCTTAAAATACACTGCACTAAACTTCTTTGCTCAATTTTAGTCTTAATAAAGATCATTAATATTCCACTATTTTTTTTTAATTCGTCCTATAGATAAAAAGTTGAAAATCGAGCGTTATACTAAAATAAATCTAACTTCATACAGGTTCTCCCAATAAAGTCCAAACCTATAGCGAAAAAAAGATTTAAAAAAGTTTATCTATCTACAATGTTTAATGAAACAATCACTAGGGTGTACGCTCAATTTTGCGATACACTGTATGTTTATTTGAAAGCTTACCAAAAATGCTAACTTTTCAGAAACGGCACAATGGACACTATAAACTATTAAAGCAATTTTTTATTTTTTTTTCCACAGATAAGTTTTGAATGTTTTAATGCAGAAAACATAGTTTTACCATAGAGATAACTCTAAGACAAGTAGGTCCCGAAGAAACGTGCTCAACTTTTTGGCTCAGCTCTGGTACTATTTTCGGTCCCAAGCTAATCGATTCACCCCTCGAAACATAGGAAAATCCACTAACCCCTCATTTTATCTGTCAAACTTTCATAGCGAATCAAAACAAACATTGTGTAGTACTAGAATTTTGACTAGAATGGGGTACGTTAATCGATTTGCTTGGGACCAATAGACTAGTCAATTAGTGAGCCAATTTAAAATCGTTAGTTTCGTATTGATTGTTGGTTTTACTCCAGCAAATCGTTTCTTTTGGCGCAAATCACAAAAATAAGCCTTGAAAAACAAGTTTGAAATTTGTATTAATAGTTCATGTGCTACGAGTTTCGTCTATTTTGAAGTGTCCATTGCACAATGGTTCCAAAGCCGTATTTAGGAAGACAAAAATATTTCGCAAAAACCGTTGGTTTAAGGCATATGGTGTCTTCGGAAAAGTTTCTTTATATTTTTTGGTAAATTTTTTCATGTTAGTGAAATTAGGTTGGTCCATAGAATTGGTGAATTGAAAATGTGAACTTTTTTATTGTTTGAGATAGACCAATGCAAAGTTGCAGAACAATCAATTTGCAGCAACTTTGCTGAAGACATTAAATTTCTATCTCTTATGGTTCATGAGTTTTGATTTTTTTAAACAAGCAGGTTAGGATGGCCTCTGAAAAATTGGATTTCTATGAATATCTTTTCATACGTTCATTTCTGGTAAAAACGATGTTCTAGACACTGTTAGAACATTTAATGACAAGACGATTAAAGGCGATTTCTTTTAATTGCACTTTTCAATTGTCAATTTCTCTTAGAGGAGCAAACCGATTTTCAAACTTTTAATTCTATTCGAAAGATCGTTGTTTTTTACATTTATGGTGGGAAAACTGCGAGAGCGAGTTTTGCTTAAAGCATTTAATTTCATTTTTTTAAATTCATATTTTTATGCAAAAAACTGCCATAGCTCTGCAAATGAACGAGATAGTATCTTAATCGCTTCGCCATCAAAAATTCTAAAAGTGTCTATAATAAAGTTTTTGCGAGAAATCAATATATGAAAAGATAATAGTGAAAACCTGATTTTTAGGTGTGGTTTTGACAGATTATTCCAAAGCATACCACAATATATTTGAATCTTAGCGTCCATATAAAGCAGTGATAATAGCAAGCTATGGTATCTTTGAAACCGTCAAGCTAAATTGATTCATTACACGTGCGCTACGCAACGGCAAAGCCTTCTTTGATTAGCCACGTGCTCAAAACGAGTACTAGAAAGAAAACACAATACGCAGTCACTTTAGTCCGTCCTGCTGTCTAAAAAGGAAAACATCGCACGTGTTCGTTACTTGAAAGAACGGGAACAAACAGTGTTTTTTTTTCGAAATTTTCTAAGTGATACTTGAAAGCACTATATGTGAATGAATCCTAGAAAGAAAATCGCAATGGCTGGCGGTAAGCTACTTGAATTCCTTAATTAACTGTTATATTAAAAGAAAAACAAACAAAAAACAACAGGTGCGAAAATCACTCACCGTGATCTGGCAGAACAGCTTATGGATCCTCAGCAGCTCTATTCCAGTTTGTGGTTAGCAGGTTCCAAGACCGGAAAATCAGTACATCAGAATTTGAAAAAAAAAATCGCCTGTTCACACTTAAATTTGCGAGATTGTGGACAAAGAGTTGTCGAAAAGGAAAACGGTTCTTTGAGCATAACAAGGCTTGGCTGAGTAGGTGTGAACCTGTAAGCGAATTAGCAGAACCGAAATCTGGACAAGGACGACCACTCAAATCCTTCGAGACCTCAAGTACGAGATCAAAGCTTAGAAAAGTTCACGATATCAGCGTAGAAGTTCCTTATGCTTGTTATGTTTATGTTTGAGTTAATGTTTGCAGCGGCAACCAGTAGTGCAACAAATTCTGGCCTTCGAGACGCAGGAAAGATCATCAAAAATCTATCGGAGCTTCCGGAAAACACAGGTAGTGTAAAGTAGTCCATGAATGTGGTCAGTGATGTGGAAGGTAAGGTTTGTAATACAGTCCCAGTAGGCCATGTTTGACGTTTTATAATATAAGCTAGGGTAAACCGTAGAATAAAGGATATCTTTATTTATTTTTTCATACATTGATATTTTGCAAAAACTTTGTTCTAGACACTTTTAGAACATTTGATGACGCATATTTTTGCCCAAGCAATCAAAATACCATATCCTTCATTTGATGAGTTATGGCAGTTTTTTGCATAAAAATATGAATTTTTTAACAATTATTTTAAATGCTTTAAACAAAAATCGATCTCGCAGGTTTGCCTCCATAAATGAATAAAACAACGATCTTTCGAATGAAATTAAAAGTTTGAAAATCGGTTTGCTCCTTTAGAGATATTGACAATTGAAACTTTCAACTTTCCAATAAAAAAAAGATAGCAAAAATATTTGTCATTAAATGTTCTAAAAGTGCCTACAGCATTGTTCTTACAAGAAACGAACGTATGAAAAGATATTCATAGAGAACCAATTTTTTAGGAGCCACCCTAACCAAGCTTGTTTAAAAATATCATAGCTCATGAACCATAAGAGATGGAAATTTAATGTCTTGAGCAAAGTTGATGCAAATTGATTGTTCTGCATCTTTCTAGAATATTGCATTGGTCTATCTCAAACCATAAAAAAGTTCACATTTTCAATTCACCAATTTTATGGGCTACCCTTTTTTCACTAACATGAAAAAATTGGCCAAAAAATATGAAGAAACTTTTCCGAAGACACCATATGCCTAAAACTAATAATTTATTCCAAATATTTTTGTCTTCCTAAATACGGCTTTGGGACCATTGTGCATTATGCGCATTTCAGAAAAGTTAGCATTCACCATAAGTTTACAAATATTAATATTGCATTTTTTTTATTGAAGTTTTAAACTTTATTTTTTGTTTCTTGACAAAACTTTGTGATGTTTTTCTTTTAGTGCGTTTTTTATAACAATCCATTTTTCTACTTTGTCTCGGACGTCATTTTGATAAAGAAGCCGTTCTCGTGCTATTATTTATTTAAACATATCGGATACGCTATTTTGAAAAATTTAACCGTGAGTCAACATGGTCGAATACCGACCCAAACTTGGTTCACTGCACCTAGCGAACAATTATGAGAAGATTCATGGAATTCTTAGAAAGTTAAATCTAAAATTTCTTTATTTATTCGCTATTTGGCCTGGAACTGCTCAATTGGAAATAATAAAGCAAAACTTAGCCTTTGCAAGGGGGTTCAGAAACGATGTGTTACCTCCGACCCGGCACTTTGATCGTCATTATAGAAATCGAAAGTACATCAGCTAACGATAGAAAATGTGTGTTTTCGTGAATGTTGTTGAGATTAACAAAAACTTGAACATGAATTTAACAATGGTAATAATTTTGTTATTTTCAAATCAGCGTTTAATATAATGATGATGATGATGATGATGATGATGATGGTCCCACCTCTTACCCCTACAAAGGTTTGAGCTGGACGATTTATCCTTAAGATAATTAAATATGACAATTTAACCAGGTTTGCAAACAAAATCGAACTGGTTAAAGTTACAGATATAAATTCCCTCTAGAGTTTACAGTTGCTTCACAGCGATATAAATGTGGAAAAGCTCAAGCGTCCACCTCTTAGTTCGCCTTTTTGTTCACCTAAAATATTCATAAGTTTTACAAGCTATCAAGAGTTAATGAACAATCATCAAAGCATCATATTACACTAGCAACCCCGCAATCACAGGAATGCTCACGAACCCCGACATTTGCCAGAAAACGTACTACTAACTCAAGGTATCTTCCAAATATGCTTCAAAATTGCAATTTTTTATCAAATTTTAAATATAGAGGACTGATCCTCTATATCCGTAATACGTGCGCGAAGCTCAAACCTTTGATGATTTGACTTTTTTAAATTAATCTACGACTATTAAATCAAATATTAAAAATCCATCATCACCATCGTGGTGAACAAAAATAGTGTTTGCAGTGCTACAATGATTATTAAAAAGTCATTATGACAGGTATTCATATAAAATAAACCGTTAGAGATAATTTCGTCAAGATACATAATTTGTCAATTCATTAAAAAACAAATCGCAGGATAACTGTTCAAACTACACTTTTAACGTGTGAAACACAGTGTTTTTTTTTTTAATTATTTAAGTGTTGCTGAACGTTTGATATGTCTAGGCATCGAATTGAAAACATTTATTCCTTTAAAATATAATGAATTTTGTGAACCACAAGTCAAAAAATGTGGTGTTCTTATTTCAACCGCGTTTCTAGTATTATATCTATGAAAGTCACTTCCTCTTTCAATTCGATCACACAAATATCGAGGCAGGGGGCGACCCCGGCGTAGTGGTTGACATCCATACCTCTCACGCCAAAGTCACGAGTTCAAATCTCACCCCCGCCCGCATAAGCGCGAATCATAAATTGACCTTACCTAAAATGGTTAAAATTGTTTATAATCCCTGCTAAACTTCAACTGAAATGGTTATGGAACTTTACATGAACGTTTAATGATAAAGTTCTAACCTTAAGTATTATAGTTTTTTGGAAGTGGACCTTACAAATAATGGGTTGTTAAGAACCATTACCATGCAAAATTCTTGTTTTCTCCATACATTTTCGGAAAGAAAACTATACTAAAACCTTTTAACTTATGGTTTGAGAACATAAATGGTAATGGTTATGGTAACCAGTAAGGTCCATGAATGGTTTTGTAACATCGATCAACTTTATGTGGAATATATCGCGAATTGGTTGCCTGTAAATTACTGATTACCAATTCACGATATATTTCACGTAAAGTTGAGCGATAATACAAAACCATTAATGGACCTTACTGACTACCATAACCATAACCATTAATGTTCTCAAACCATAAGTAAAAACGTTCTAATATAGTTCTCTTTCCGAAAATGTATGGAGAAAACAAGAATTTGGAATGGTAATGGTTCTTAACAACCCATTATTTGTAAGGTCCGCTTCCGAAAAACCATAATACATAAGGTTAAAACTTTATCACACAAACGTTCATGTAAAGTTCCATAACCATTTCAGTTGAAGTTTAGCAGGGATTATAAACAATTTATAACCATTATCGGTAAGGTCATGTGATGGTTCGCGTTTATGCGGGCGGACAAGTCACGAATGACCCAAGAGCGTTAAAATGACTATAATAAAAAAAACTACAAGGGACAGCCCTATGGGGTTGTACGCAATGGTGACGTAGGACTACGTGGTCTTAAAGGGCGAACACGAAATTATTGCGACACATTCAACAGGGCATAACTTTTTTACCATTGGGTAAAAATCAACCAAATTTTGCACACTTTATCATTGATGTGTATTGTGTACATGCTGTCAAACTCGAAGCCGTGTTTTTCGATTCAACGAAAATGGAGGTGAACCAACGCGAGTTGAGAGAACAAATTCTTTCCAAACACCTGGAATTTCCTGACCTGTCGCACCGGCAGTTGGGAAAAATGTTATATCCCTCCTTGGTTTGTTTTTTCCGTCGATCTTGTTTTCCGTGCTGAGCACCAATGCTACCGACGTGCCAGGAAGGCAGCTCCCACACCTGGACCCTACCTATCGACCCATCAACTCATGAACCGGGGACCAACGGCTTTACTTCCCATCCGAAGGAAGGCGTGATGTAAGCGAGCATCCGTTCGCTTGAGGAGGACTTCGAGACTGACTGTCACTGTGCAATATTTTTTCACTTTTATTTGGATCGGTTGCTATGATCGATTTTGGTTTCACTGGCAAGGAAATGTGTAGCAACGAAATCATGGCAACACGGACGGAAAATGGAACGAGCGAACGAGCGAGAGAAAAAAGTGCGAGCGGATGTGCGCCGCCATCGTGTTTTTAAGGATTCGGAGTTGAACCTTTGTGCGAGACACAAGTGAAATTTACAATGTAGTTTTAGAGAAAATAAATAATGTTTTAGTGTTAAATGGAACAAAAATGGTGTAAATAGTTATTTCGCAATACAGTCCACAAAAAATCGAGGCCAGGAGAGCCTGAACATTGGTCCATCGGAGCCGGATGAGATCCTAAGTGGAAGAGACAAAATGGCGTCCTGAATGGACTGAAGAATCTTCAGAGACAGTGAACAGTGTGTGTGAACTCTAAAAACATTAAAAAGTGACTGGAAAACTGAAGACAGCTATTTGCATCATCGACGAGTCGATGGGTGCAGAGTGAAAACAATTGATTTCGGAGTGTGAAGTGAAAAAGGTGAAGCAAAGTGAATGCGTGCCGCCATTTTGTTTGTTGGTTCCAAGGTCGGGAACATTTCCGGAAGCAGTCCCGCTGCTTTCATCCAGGCAGATAGTAGTCCCGCTGCTGATCTGTCGATTCCATGTGGCGCGTTTTACTAGGACACCCGGACACCGATCACGAAGAAGAAATAAAGGAGGAAAAGAAAACACCAGTAACTACACCGAAGAAAGAAAACATGGCGGAATTGAAGTCGCTGATTTCTAAACGCGGAGGAGTGAAGAGCAAGTTGTCGAGGATCCATGCCGCGGTCCAGGCAGTGCAAGAAAATCTTCTAGGCATGTCTATGCCACAACTTCGTGTCCACGCAAAGAATGTGGACAAGTATTACGACGAATTCAACGAAGTGCATGACACCATCATGCAAGCTATCCAGGAGAATCAAAAGGAACACCATGAAGGTAAGCTCATCGAGTTCGAGACAATCTACAACGAGACGCAAGTTTTCATTGAGACGCTATTGGAAGCTCACGCTCAGAACGCCAACCAGAATCGGGCTGTTCTTCCCGCTGGAGTCCAGCCGAACGGTCAACCACAGGTTGTCATCCACCAGCAGGCTCTTCGTGCCCCATTGCCAACTTTCGATGGGCGGTACGAAAATTGGCCTAAATTCAAGTCGATGTTCAAGGATTTGATGAGGAATTCTCCAGACTCGGATGCAGTGAAGCTGTTCCATCTGGACAAGTCGCTAGTAGGAAGTGCGGCAGGGATCATCGACGCTAAAACAATCCAAGACAACAACTATCAGCAAGCCTGGCAGATTTTGGAACAACGCTTCGAAAACAAGAGGTTGATTATCGACGTTCACGTACAAGGTATCATGCAGCTGAAGAAGATGGCTAAGAAGTCCTCTAAGGAGTTGCGTATCCTCACTGATGAATGTTCAAGACATGTGGAAAATCTGAAGTTCCACGAACAGCACCTGTTAGGAGTGTCGGAGCTTATCGTTGTTCACATTCTAGCAGGTGCCCTCGACCAAGAAACAAGGGAGTTATGGGAGGGTACTCTCGACCATGGAGACCTTCCGAAGTATGATGAAACGATGGAATTCCTCAGAAAGCGGTGCTTGGTACTGGAGCGGTGCGAGTCGACCACATCGTCGGTGTCTTCTACCAAGCAAGCAGCTACCAAGGCACCACCAAGTACCAACTGTGCGGTGGAGACCATCCGAATTTCAAATGCAGCACCTTTCGCAACATGAGCGTTGCGCAACGGTTGGTTAAAGTGAAGGACGCCAGAGTTTGCTTTAACTGTCTGCGTAAGGGCCATATGGGCAGATCATGTTTATCAACGAGATCGTGTTCAAAGTGTAACCAGAAGCACCACAGCATGCTGCATCAGGATCAGCCAGAAGCGCAAGTACCACAGAAGCCCAAGGACAAACCGGAGGAGCAACCTGCAGCACAAATGGGTGTTGCTGACAGGAACGATCCAGATCCACAGGAAGGCAGAAGTAGTGTTTCGGTAACAACGTCATGTCTCGGCGGCGGGTTGCCACAATCGACTAAGCAGGTGCTGCTTCAGACGGCAATAATCGATGTGGAGGATGTACACGGTCGTCTCTATCCTTGCCGTGCGCTGTTGGACTCAGGTTCACAGGCACACATCTTGTCGGAATCGATGGCACGAGTTCTCGGTTTGCCGACCCTGAAATGCAAAATTACCGTAGTAGGAGCAAACGCAGTGAAGACTCAAGCAAAGAAAGGAATGAACCTGAATTTCTCGTCGAGGTACTGCTCACTTCAAGACAACATCACGTGCTTGATTTCGGAAAGGCCGACTGGGAATGTACCATCGATGGCGATCGATGTATCATCGTGGAACGTACCGCAAGGGTTGCGGTTGGCGGATCCAGATTTCTTCAAGCCACACGAAATTGATTTGGTGCTTGCTTCTAATTACGTCTGGGATTTGCTTGGAACCAAGAAGGTGGCGCTGTCAAATGGTACAACGTCACTGCGAGAAACGGATCTGGGCTGGATCGTTACTGGTACATACGACCCGTACCAACAGGTGAGTGGCTCTATTTTGATCACAAATGTTGCATTACAAGATCCACTAGCTGAGAAACTGGAGAAGTTTTGGTCCGTTGAGGAGGTGACGGAATCTCCACCCTTGAACACTGAAGAACAAGAAGTTGAGCAGCATTTCCTGGAAACTTATCGCCGGGACGAATCTGGTCGTTTCGTGGTCCAGATGCCGTTTCGGGAAACCGTCGCTGAGCTTGATGACAATAGAAACCTAGCATTGAAGCGTTTCTACACTCTCGAGCGAAAGCTATCCCGCGCTCCAGATCTGAGGAGCCAGTACTGTGAATTCATGCGAGAATATCAATTGCTTGGGCACTGCAAAGAGATCAGAGAAGAAGAAGACGTATCTGAACTGCCGCGATACTACTTACCGCACCACGCGGTGTTTAAGCTGGCGAGTTCGTCAACCAAAGTAAGGGTAGTATTTGATGCTAGCGCAAAATCTTCGAAGTACTCCCTGAACGACGTGATGAAAACTGGACCAACCGTCCAGAACGATATATTTTCCGTGGATCTTCGTTTCCGACGCCATACGTTTGGATTTTCCGGCGACGTAACCAAAATGTACCGGCAGGTCGGTGTCGATGGAACCCACACCCGATTCTTGAGGATTTTCTGGAGAGAGGATCCTTCAAAGCCCCTGAGAATTTTGGAACTGGTAACAGTGACATACGGAACGGCTGCAGCACCGTTTCTTGCGACCAGAAGCTTGGTGCAATTAGCAGTTGAAGAAAAACACCGGTACCCAGTTGCATCGAAGATGGTGATAGAAGATGTATATGTGGATGATATGCTATCTGGAGCAGATACAGAAGAAGAAGCTTCTCAACGCTTGTTGGAAGTGAAACAGTTGCTATCCGCAGGCGGATTTCCGATTCGCAAGTGGAGCTCGAATTCAGCGGTAGTGCTTGAAAGTGTGCCTGAAGAAGAACGAGAAAAATTAGTGAGGATTGGTGAAAGTGGTGTCAAGGAAGGAATCAAAGCACTCGGAATGTTCTGGGATACGAAGAATGACCAGTTCACGTTCGAGAGTTGGTCAGAAGAGGTCAGTAACCGATCGCTAACGAAGCGGTGCGTCCTTGCTGAAATTTCGAAGCTGTATGATCCGTTGGGACTCGTCTCACCGGTGATAGTATGTGCCAAGATCATAATGCAAAAACTCTGGTCTTCCAAGTTAAACTGGGATGACGAACTGGAGGAAGACATTCTGGTTGAGTGGGTGAATTTTCGAGCTTCGTTGACGACGCTGAATCAGATTCAAGTGCCACGATGTGTTAAGCTATCTGGTGCCATTCGGTACGAGATCCACGGGTTCGCGGATGCTTCGATAGTAGCGTACGGAGCCTGCATATATTTGCGATGTGTGTTGCCTGACGGAAGTGCGGAGCTGCGTCTTATGTGTGCGAAATCAAGAGTGGCACCGTTGAAGGCGACAACAATTCCAAGACTAGAGTTGCTTGCTGCTTTGCTTCTAGCGCGGCTGGGGGCAAAGGTGATTGAAGTGATGGAGATGGATTACTCGGAGGTTACGTTGTGGTCTGACAGTCAGATTGCATTGGCTTGGTTGAAGAAACCACTCGGTTCTTTGGAAACTTTCGTTCGAAATCGCGTGGCAGAGATCAACAGGCTCACGAATCGTTACACTTGGAAGTACGTGAACACAAAACACAATCCTGCTGACGTGGTGTCCCGAGGTCAGACTCCAGCCATGTTATGTAAGAATAACCTCTGGTGGAGTGGACCTGATTTCCTGAGACAAGAAGAGTACTGCAGTCCTCAACCCGCGCCGATTCGGGAATTGGAGATTCCAGAGTTGAAGGTGACGGCGGTTGTTGCGGAAAACATCGAGGCCCTGCCCGTGTTTGCAAAGTTCAGCAGTTTCCGTAAGCTGCAACGAGTAATTGCCTACGTTCTGCGTTTTGTTCGGAATTGTAGACGCAAATCGACTAAGTGCCCAGGAATCTCATCAAAATTTGTGACAGTTCCTGAAATGAGAAGCTCGCTCAAGTGCATTGTGAAGGTAGTCCAGATGTTGGAGTTACCTAATGAAATCCATAGCATAGAGAAAGGTGAAATTCCACAGCGACTCGCAACCCTTAGTCCACTGCTCGACGATGATCATCTGTTGAGGGTTGGAGGTCGTTTGCAGGAATCGGAACTATCATACGAGACCAAACATCCGTTTGTTTTGCCAAATCATCCAGTAGCCGAAATGATCGTCAGAGCTCTTCACATCGAAAACCTGCACGTGGGACCTTCTGGCCTATTGGCAATTGTTCGGCGAAATTTCTGGCCTTTGAAAGGTCGATCCACAACCAGGAAGGTTACGCGAGGTTGTATCCAGTGTTTTCGTACCCAGCCTCGAGGAATTCAGCAGCTCATGGGCAGTCTACCTGAAGAACGTGTCAATGTTGCCGCTCCATTCGAATTCACCGGTGTTGACTACGCCGGTCCTGTTACGGTCAAGCAAGGGAAATATCGGCCAAAATTAGTGAAAGGATATATTGCAGTGTTTGTGTGCATGGCAACAAAGAATCTGCATTTGGAGTTAGTGTCAGATCTTACCTCCGAAGCGTTCATTGCAGCATTGGAGCGCTTCATCAACCGTCGGGGCCAGGTTCGCAGAATGTTTTCAGACAATGGCACCAATTTTGTGGGGGCTTCAAACGAACTTCATCAGCTGTACGTGGATTTTCAAGGTGAAGTCCATCGCCAAAAGATCAATCATGTTTTGCTGGCTAGAGAGATAGAATGGCATTTCATCCCTCCCAGAGCACCAAACTTTGGTGGCTTGTGGGAAGCCGGGGTGAAGAGTGTCAAAACGCACCTGAAAAGAACTCTTCAGAACGCAATACTTACGTTCGAAGAGTATAGCACCATACTCACCCATGTGGAATCGATTTTGAATTCTAGACCGTTATTCAACGTTTCCAGCAGTCCTGATGAGCCTCTTCCGATCACACCTGCACATCTGCAAATTGGAAGGCCGCTGGTCTGCATTTCAAAACCATCCTGTGAAGGGGTGCCTGACAATCGCCTTTCCCGATGGCGATATCTTGATAAGCTTCGTGAGCATTTCTGGGGACGTTGGTCTCGGGAATACCTGACAACGTTGCAGACACGAGGCAAGTGGACTGCAGCATCAGCAAGCATCCAACCCGGAACAGTGGTGCTGTTAATCGAGGACAACCTTCCACCTCAAGTGTGGAAACTTGGCGTAGTTGTTGCTACTCACCCGGGAAAGGATTCCTTGGTTCGTGTGGTCGACGTGAAGACTTGCAATGGAACTTTTCGGCGATCCATTTGCAAGTTGGCTCCCTTGCCGACAGATGACAACGATAATCTTCGTATTCCAGCTTCGCAGCCGCGGGGCAGAATGTAAGCGAGCAAGCGGATGTGCGCCGCCATCGTGTTTTTAAGGATTCGGAGTTGAACCTTTGTGCGAGACACAAGTGAAATTTACAATGTAGTTTTAGAGAAAATAAATAATGTTTTAGTGTTAAATGGAACAAAAATGGTGTAAATAGTTATTTCGCAATACAGTCCACAAAAAATCGAGGCCAGGAGAGCCTGAACACGTGATCAGAGATGTTATGCCTCAGAACATCCCGGCGGCGCCGACTGGGATTGAACCCAGGCCTGCTGGAGTGAGAGGTAATCACGCTTACCACTACACCACCGGCGCCGTTGGGAAAAATGTTGAACATTCACCATTCAACCGTCTCCAGAGTGTTGAAGCGGTTCCAGGAGCGGTTGACGTTGGACCACGGCAAAGGAGCTGGAAGAAAACCGGGACCGGAGAACAAAAAGACGGAGGGAAAGGTGAAGCTGATGATTAAAGCAAATCCCAACGTCTCAAGCCGTGATTTGGCTAAAAAGATCGGCATGTCGCAGAGCTACGTCCAGAATGCAAAGAAGAGAGCTGGACTACATACATACACGGTACAGAACTTCCCAAACCGCGATGAGCGGCAACAATCGACGGCTAAAACTCGGGCACGGAAGCTCTACGAGAAGATGCTGACAAAATATGGCTGCTGTGTGATGGACGACGAAACGTATATAAAAGCCGATTTTAAGCAAATTCCGGGGTTGGAGTACCGGCAAGAGCAAGTTCGATGTGGACGACAAATTTAAGAAGAAGAAAATGTCGAAGTTCGCCTCCAAATATCTCATTTGGCAGGCCATCTGCTCTTGCGGACTGAGGAGTGAGCCTTTCGTGACAAAGGGCACAGTAAATGGCGAGATCTACAAATCTGAGTGCCTCGAGAAGCGCCTTTTGCCGTTCTTGCAGCAGCACGACAAAGCTCCGCTATTTTGGCCAGATTTGGAATCATGCCACTATTCTAAAAGTGTCCTGGAGTGGTATGAGGCCAATTCTATCAATTTTGTTCCAAAGGACATGAATCCGCCAAACTGTCCGGAGCTGCGCCCGGTGGAGCAGTACTGGGCAATAATGAAGCGGGAACTTCGGAAGAGCAAGAAGACAGTCAAAGACGAGAAGGACATGTTAAGAAAATGGAAAAAAAAACTGAGAAACTGATACCGGATGACACTGTAAAGACTTTGATGGAGGGCATCAAGCGAAAATGCGTTCAATTTTACACTCAAGGCTCCATCGATTAACTTTTCTTTTGATTTTTGAAGTAAATATATGTATAAAACTACCCTAAAATTTTGGTTTGATTCTAAACATTATAAGAAAATTGGCATGACATTTTCGGTGTCGCAATAATTTCGTGTTCGCCCTTTATATAATAAATCTTATTTGTTAACTGGAGCAGGAGCTTGTGTTTTGTGTAGGAATAGGAATTTGAGCGGAGTTCTATCTGTTTATACCCTTTAGTATGACGCGCTTAACATATATGGCCCATTGCGACTCAGTAAGAGCTACTGATTCCGATCAATAGCTGTGCGACTTCTTTCTCCTTCTATGGATGGTCATGTAGGCTGCAGCTCGCTGCTTGCAGGCAGTCTTTCGTTGTGAACTGGAGAATATCACCAATCACCATGCGGTGATTGAATAAACATTGTTTGGTGAGACCGGATCGAATTCAACTTTGAAATCTGTGTTAGGGAAATCACTTTTCGCAGGCAATCGGTGATTATTTAAACTATCATAGCAACAGTTGCATTCGTGTAATTTTCAATAGTGACATTTCAAAAAATGATAAAGTCTTAAATTTAACAGATGTGTAGGAATATTTCTGATGGATTGGTGATAAAATTATTGAAATTGGTCCAGGGGCAGCTGAGTTATTAACGTTCAAAATCTTTCATAATGTTGTTACATGTTCCATTTTCAGTTTTCACAAAGTGTACCCCGATATAGAAATCACAGACGTAGTCCTACGTAAAAAAAAAATATCGAGGCAGCAAACCATTAACTACTTTAAAAATGAACACCATAGTCAAATATACATCTTTTACATCTCAATATCAAACGCATTATTGATTTCTGGAAAAATGGAATAAAATGGAAGGGCAAAAGTCTAGATAAGAAGAGATGATTGATTTGTATAGCTCTATTTTACTGGCAATAGTTAAATCGTTTTTCAGTCGACATAGAATTCCATACTTCTTGGCAATTTTCTTGATGACATTGTCAATGTGAGAGTTGAACTTAAGTGTGTCATCAATAATCACGCCAAGATATTTAATGTCCCGAACGCGATCAATAGTCTCATCATCAATTACAACAGAGACGTTCTCATTTACTCTATTCCGCGAAATTATCATAAATTTAGTTTCACTTGTATTCAATTTCAACTGCTTATACTTCAATCATCTACTAAGAGAACGCAAATCTTCATTCAAGTGTAAAACGGCATCATCTAAATCCTTAGCTGCAATGAATTACACAGTATCATCTGCAAAAAGATTAATGTCGCAAAATCGTAAAACACGTCGCAAGTCATTAAAATACATAATAAATAACAGGGGTCCTAATACACTTCCCTGGGGAACTCCAAGGTTATTCCCCACGGGACTAGAACCATAATCATCAAAAACAGTCCGTTGAGTTTTGTCAGACAAATAGCATTCAAACCATTTATATGCAGCACTCGTAATCCCAAAGCGCTTGATTGATCTTAACAATAAGGGCCTAGAAATTGTTTCAAAAGCGCGTTTTAGATTTTAAAAAAACAGCAACAATCGTATCTTCACACTCCGAGTTATTTTTCCACTTCACTGATATCAAATTCAACGCGGTTTCACAAGAATGACCTTCCCGATATCCCGATTGTTCTGGTATCATCAAACTATTACTATTTAAATACTCCAGCAGCTGGCAAGTTCTAAAATTTTCTCTAAAGCGTGCAACATGTTGATGGGACGAAATTCTTCGGCTTTAATCGTTCCAGCAACTTTTTGAATAGGAACCACTAAAGATTCCTTCCAAATTTGCGGCACATGTCCAGTTTGCAATGATTCATTAATAAGGTCCAGCAAGATGTGGTCAATGACACGAAAGCAATCTTGATTAACTCTAGCATTAACATTATCTACTCCAGCCGATTTTCCTAATGAAAAACAAATAACTCTAAGTTCATCTGAAAGGAGTATTTGGGCTGACCCAGTCCACATCACGAAAATTTGAGCGACAAGGAGTCAGCGCCATACTCAAAAGAAGGCTAAAAAAAAGTTTACATTAGTGTTTAAAGTTTTACCAGTTTCGAGAAAACCCACACATATTCAAAAAATGAATAAATACTGTTTACTAGACATGTTCATTTTAACAGAAATGTTCGGAATGCACCAGTCTACGGCATAATGTTCTTTATACTGTCCTACAAATTTCGTTCAAACATAGTTTTCATGTAGAAACCATAGATTGAGAGATAAAAATCTGAAAAGAGGCCGTTATAGCTATAATTCACAAGACAACAGAACCAATAAAAGTTTCAATTAGATTAACAGAACACAGTTGCATTGCTTTTCAATGACGACCGATGACTGTTTCAATGATAGATGATTTTTTTTTGAAATATGAATCCTCAGTAGACGTATTTTTTATATCAAAGGCAAGTTTTTTTTTTTTATCTTTATTTAAGAGATTTTTAGCCATAGGCTAGTTCATCTCTTCATCAAAGGCAAGTGTCACTCGAGCCATAAAAGCAATTTATAAAATAACGAACATTTTGGATGGCTCGAGTGACACTTGCCTTTGATATAAAAAAAACACGTCTACTGAGGATTCATATTTCTAAAAAAATCATCTATCAATGAAACAGTCATCGGTCGTCATTGAAAAGCAATGCAACTATGTTCTGTCAATCTAATTGAAACTTTTATTGATTATGTTGTCTTGTGAATTATAGCTATAACGGCCTATTTTCTGATTTTTATCTCTCAATCTATGGTTTTCTACATGCAAACTATGTTTGAACGAAATTTGTAGAACAGTACCTATTTATAAAGAACATTCAAAGTGTTTTTATGTTACTTCATACGCGAAGTTAGCGATTTTCAGAGTTGGTTGGAAATGCTAACATGAAGCTTTAGTGTGATAATTTATTAGCAAGAGAATGATCTTTAGAAGAGAGTAGGTGGATAGCACCGTTAGAGTACGGCAGTATGAAAATTGAATAGAAGTTAGTTAATGAGACAGTTTTTTTTTTTTTTTTAAAGTTAGACGCACATCTTTTGCCTAACCCGTACAATGTACGCGGAGACTTGAAGTATGTCTCCAAGTCTACAGGCAAAAAATGTGCGTCCTTCTTTTGCTCATAAACTGACTGCGGCTGTGGAATAGTTCTAGCGACGTTTTCATCACTACCTAAAGCCCCACGTTGCGAGAGCATTTCCATTCGATGGTGTGTTATAATGCAATTCTTCTTTACCCAACTATTGTGTTGCTCCTCTCGTCATGACCAACGTGATCATCTCAGAGAGAAAGCAGTAGGGTGGTTGTTGCGCGTGTTGCGTGCGGGAGTAGCCGTCAACAATGCTGATGATGGTACAGCACGCAACAACCACCCTACTGCTTTCTCTCTGAGATGATCACGTTGGTCATGACGAGAGGAGCAACACAATAGTTGGGTAAAGAAGAATTGCATTATTGACGCCTTGCAGTGAAACTTTTCCAAGCTGTCGCCACCTACATTTCGAAGTGAGAACTACTAGAAAGAGGATACTTTCCAAATTCTCCAAGTAAAACAGACGATTTTTGGGGCAAATCGGTCCATAAAGAAAAACTAATAATTTCCCGTGGAAACTTTTGCTTGAATCGTATAAGAAAACGTGTTTGCAAACTAACTGTCATTATTTCGGTATGGATCGGAGATGTTTTCATGGAAAATTATGCATAACAAGTTTGCACCCACACGAAGAGGTTACCTCCTGCGCAGCTGCATTTTTCGAAAAATGGTAAATATGTACGATTTCCACTAAGATGAAAGTGAAAATTAAGTGAATTTACTTAGGAAAGGTTGTATCATGCTGGTGGTAATTGAGAATTGGTTGTATAGGAAGCCAATATTCAATAAATGTTCATTTTGGCCTTTTTAAGGCAAACATATTGATACTCGCAATTTTCGACGGAAAACGCAACGGAACTTGATGTACTCAACACGCACCATAATATAAAATGGTGCTAGATGGTATTCAAAGTGATAACAAGATGACAAATCATCTTTATTTTGAGTAATTGAGCAATTTACTTCTGTTTACATCATATTTACGATGCAGCATTGATGGAGCCATGAAATGAAATGAAAGTTCAATCTGGAAAAGTCAAAGATGCACATCAGCCTGATCGTAACAACGTTTTCTTCTTCAATTCGAATGTTATATTGGAAGGATTTTACGCAGGCTTGATGACAATTATGATTTAATGCTAATTTTCACGAATTTTATATGCAGTCTGTCAACATTATCATCATCATGCAGTGGTGACATCTGCGTTGAGCTTTTACGGGAATCTTTCAATAACACACCATCGACTCGAAATGCTCTCGCAACGTGGGGCTTTAGGTAGTGATGAAAACGTCGCTAGAACTATTCCACAGCCGCAGTTAGTTTATGTGCAAAAGAAGGACGCACATTTTTTGCCTGTAGACTTGGAGACATACTTCAAGTCTCCGCGTACATCGTACGGGTTAGGCAAAAGATGTGCGTCTAACTTAAAAAAAAAACTGTCGCATTAATGGCCCTTCGCTCATTTTCAACTTCTATTCAATTTTCATACTGCCGTACTCTAACGGAGCTATCCACCTACTCTCTTCTAAAGATCATTCTCTAGCTAATAAATTATCACACTAAAGTTTCATGTTAGCATATCCAACCAACAGTATAAAGAACATTATGCCGTAGACTACACATTTTTATATCATATGGGTGGAAAGTTCGTAGAACAAATACTTTAAAATTCTACACTTTTTAAGATACCTTCGAGCATGAAACTAAGTCAAACTTTAATAAAAATCACTTTGAATAGTCAACCTTTGCATACAAAGTTGGTAGATAAAACATTAATCTTTGCTATGAAAGTTGTTACAGCAGTTTTCGTTGTTTCAGTCTCAAGATACAAATATTATAAGCCGTAAATTACCTTAAAAACATAAAATTAACTTGAAGCACCTCTAAATCATCACCGATTTTGCTGAAAATTTGCACAGAAGTTCAAATTAACATGACGAACAGTAATCACGGTTGACCCGTTGCATCCCGAACATTTCTGTTAAAATTAACAGGTCTACTGTTTACTCATTGGATGAATAAATGTTGTATTCTCGAAATTGATTAAATTTTAACCATTAATGAATAAAGACGTTTTTCTTAAAAGTGGTTAAATTGTATACACCGGAACGATTTTAAATGATTGATTTCGTGTATGTTCGACTTATTTTTTTTAAATTGTATAAATTAAGGATTATTTCTTGATTAACAAACACAATTATCAGGTGCAACAGGGCATAGCAAGATCGCACCCTTTAACTCTAAACTTTCAAGAAGCATAGGTACCTAACGTACACTGCTTAATAATCTGCTGCAAATTAGATTTGACGACTGCAGAACCCTCACTGTCTTCGAACACAGGATTATCCATCGAGTACGCAGGATTAGTCATTCCTCCGTTTCGATTTCGCAGATTTCGATCGTTTGATGTTGGTCAACCGCTTTATCAAACTCACTGCTGACGAATATTTCTTCTCCTTGACACAGCAGCTTAAGAAGGATCGCCTCCTTGTTCTTTTCGGTTGTAATGACCAAGAACCACCACATTCCATTTCCATAATATACATACAAAGGCATGTTCTAACAGTTCATAATTTTATCAATTAATTCAATATTTTAAAACTGTGTAAACGCTATAAGTAGTGGGAAAATTTGGGCCCATACATAAATTCAGCAATCGACTAAATTTTCAATAGCAACCAAAAATATCCATTAGTAACGTCCCAATAACGCGTACATCTAGATAAATTTGATAAATAGCAGATTTTTAGCGATGGGCCCAATCTTAGATCCATAGGCCAACATTAGATACATTTCCTCTATTTGTAGAAAATGCGGCTGGCAGTTGAAGAAACGGAGGCGACATTTCTAATAGAAGACTACCAAAACGGATCCAAATTGTTTATCAAGATGATCCATGGAAACAGCGCCGGTGGTGTAGTGGTAAGCGTGATTACTTCTCACCCCAGCCAGCAGGCTTGGGTTCAATCCGTGTCGGCACCGCCGGGATGTTCTGAGACATAACATCTCCGATCATGCCTTCCTTCGGAAGGGAAGTAAAGCCGTTGGTCCCCGGTTCATGAGTTTCATGGGTCGATAGGTAGGGTCCAGGTGTGGGAGATGCCTCCCTGGCGTCGGGTAGCATTGGTGCTCAGCACGGAAAACAAGATCGACGGAAAACAAATCAAGGAAAAAAAAGAAAAAAAAAATGATCCATGGATGCCATATTCCCAACCGCCGAATCTAGGTATGCGCAATTACTGCTGATCTGGAAACAAAATAGCAACTCGGATGGTCAAGCAAGCTCAAGCAAACTAATGCTTTTAAGCGTCACAAATATTGATACACATTTTACCGTTACTTTCGATAATATCGATAATATCGAAAATTCCGATAATGGTATTTCATTTAAAGTGGTAAAAATGTTACCAAACATGCCGGAGAAAACTAAAATGAAGCTCAATCAAAGATAACCTAACCAGCAATATAGTTAGTTATATTATACCGAAAAAGCCCATACTAATCCATAACGATTGGTGATGACTCAACTTCGCCCTCCAGCACAATGCATTTAAGCGCCAAAACCCGTTTCCGTTTCACTTCGCGTAACATGCCGAAGATTGATTTCCTGCTTCTAACCTACCAGTCAGTTCACCTTTCATCTTTCACTAGCCATGTCCCATTGCTATAGCCAAAACCAATAAAGTTTATTTTATTTCCCTATACTCCCAACGCAAAGTCAAATAGGCAAGCAGCTTCGCTCCACGACCACCACCGTTCAAAAAGTGGATACAAAAACAAAACACTACATAACAGGTAGGAGAGTTGAGAGATGAAAAAAAAATCAATCTTTCACCTATGATTTTATGCTCGCTCGCACCCGGCTTAAAGCTCCTAAAAGCCACCATCCTACTGCGCGTTGCCGCCGACATCGCCAGCCGGTTGAAAAGTTGCTCTCCGACTGTAAAAATGCTCCTTTCTCCACATGGCAAATTATGGTCATACCGAATGGCTGTGGGCTGGAATTGGTAAATTTAGCATTTTATTAACATTTTTAGAAAAAAAAAGTCGATAAAAATACTTGTAAAGAATAATTTCATCAATAAGCATTAGTACCAACAATCAATACGAAACTAACGATTTTAAATTGGTTCACTACTTGACTAGCCTATTGGTTCCAAGCAAATCGACTAACGTACCCCATTCTAATATAAATTCCAGTACTACACTATGTTTGTTTTGGTTCGCTATGAAAGTTTGACAGATAAAATGAGGGGTTAGTGGATTTTTCTATGTTTCGAGGGGTGAATCGATTAGCTTGGGACCAAAGATAGTACCAGAGCTGAGCCAAAAAGTTGAGCTCGTTTATTCGGGACCTTCTGGTCTTAGAGTTACCTCTATGTTAGCACCGTGGACCTCCGCTAATCTGAACGACACTTCATGCACATTAAAGGGGCTCATTTTTAATTTGAACTTCTAGTAACCCTATGAGCATCACATAAGTGTATTTCTGGTAGCCTTAATACGCCGTTTTAATAGAAAATAAGCGATCGATTCAACCTCTGGTGGTGAATATGAGAACGTCAAAAATAGTGTTGTGAGCAGAAATTTTTGCCGTGAGACATTGGAAGCGGAACACTTTTTCACTTTTCCTGATAAATTGATTCATCTGAGATGCTCGAAAACGTGATCTATAGTTGAAAAATTTAATTCTGTATCATTTTTGCAAGGATTCTGCTAGTGTTCAGAAATATTTTTGTTGAGAAAAATGGAAAATTCCAATAGTGCCTTAGTGGTTATAATCTTCCGGATCTTTTGTGTGTAAATAGTTTAGGTGCAAATCAGTTCAGATGTGTGGAAAATCGTAAAATATGACAATTACTGATGAAAATTGGCAAGATGTTCAATGAAAAATGCTTTAATTTGCGTTGTGAAAAATCCTTCTTCTGATGTAAACAAACGGTTTGGTTGACGTTTCCTCTCGAACTCACGTGATGCCCTCTACGTTGGTGGTGCATTAAAAAGGCCTATTGCTGTTTTGTTTTGATTCTGCGGTCCGCTTCACCATGTTCCATTTTGCATTACACGCTATTTCAAAACTACTCAAATTTAAGTAGAAAGCACCCAGATCGGTCAAAACTGAACCTACCCAAAAATGGGTAAACTATTTTCGGAGTGACGAGTTGAGAAATTAACAAAGTCGATCGGATTCATGTCGATGTTGTCCATTTGTCAACTTGTCACTCCTAACTACCCATTTTTTGGTAGGTTCAGTTTTGACCGATATGGGTGGATTCTACCAAAATTTTGGGTAGTTTTGAAATAGCGTGTACTCGCACTTTTGTCATATTGTTCATATTTGCATACCCTATTCTATTGTGGTGTAATCAAAGCAATCCTAAAATGTATCAGTATGGCGGTAGAGAATGAAAATCGAAAAAATCGTTAACAAATTAACGAACAAGGAAACGAACTTAGCAGAACTTAAAAATAAACACTTGAATATAGAATACCAAATAAGGTTGATAAGTTAGTGTATTAGCTGCAGCACCTACATAAGTGAACAATGAATGTAATGTAAGTTTAATTTGGATCGAAGAAAGATTTAAAACATATGGTTTTCAAATCATGTCTGGCATTCGAATATGTTCCTACATTTCCCTCCTTTACATTCAACTGACCCACAGTAGCCTTAAACATGGAAGCAATATATTAGCACTACACAGCATCCAACTAGGTTCAACGACTTTTGAGCGAGTTTGACGCGTCAATACGTTTACAGTATATTGGCAGGCGGTACGCTGCACCACACCTCCGCTCCGGCATTACCATCCCCGAACACACCAATCTAGTCTGCCCGTCGAGAAACACTCCAGGCGACCAACCAGCAACGTAAACATTCACTTTCCTTCGGGGGCTACTTCCTCTCCTCTTCAGCACTGCACTCACAGCACTGCAGAGCTACTGCAACTGCTCGCTCGCCGCCACGCCGGTTGTTAGAAGCAATAGAAAATACTTCCTTCCTAATAAGAGTATATATGCCATAGGCCAATAGCCAACGGCGTGGTCGACGGGGTTGTCATTGGTAATGTTACGACAACGACAACGACGCGACGGCCGCACGGGACTGTGCCATGAGCCGCGGCGATGAACATCACGCGGTAGACACTGTGGCATTTAGATGATTCAAGATGATGACGATCCATGTGGCCAATAACTGGCTGCCATTATTGGCCGACGTGGTCGGTGGTGACGAGCGTGGATGGTTGAAATTCCTTGCAAACCGTTCTCCCACATCATTCAAGCATCCGAACTTACCGAACCCCGAAGGAAATCAGGTTTTGGTATGGTATGGTATGGTATGGTTGCATGTGAAACAACATCCTGAGCCATAACACGCTGAATGCCTTGGGCAATCAGTTTTCTGTTTGTTTGGTGCGAAGTTGCCACATGTGGAAGTCAGGAGCAGCAGCAGCAGCAGTTACCAACCTACACGGAGAAAGCTCCGTGAAACATAGCATAACGCATAACATGCTTGCGGTGGTGCTCTGTAGGGATGATGCTATCTGCATAATTGATACGTAATGTGACAGACAGAGATTTGAGTGGATTGTCCCGATAAATGCTGTGTACTTACATCGTGCCTGCATTGTGCAAAAAGCCTGCTCTCCATCAAATTCAATTTTCAACGTAGGAAATAACAAATTGTAGCATCAGGTGGCGCAAATTTGTCAGCAGACTAATATGTTTCAGAAGATCTGCTTGAGGTGTATAGTTAACTCATATCCACCTAGTGTCCTAAAAATAGGATTAGTGTTTCCTACCCGGGAAATTTACCAAAATTCACGTTTACCTATTCCCAGGAATCTGTTCTAATTTCCCGGGAAATAATTCTAGATGGATTTTTGGGTGAAAGTTACAAGTCAAAGGAAACTTCTAAGGAGAAAGTTTGAAGAAAATTCCAGAGGAATATGAAGATCTTCTACGGCAAATCGGAAGAATGTTCCAGGAGTTGCTGGAAGAATTTTTCGAAGGGAGCCAGAAGAAAAACTTAGAGGCCAGGAAAAACTTCCCGAGGTATCTAGAAGACATTTCCATGCACATCCAAAAGACTTATCGGACGAAACTTCCGAGATGTTGAAACAAAAATTTGCGAGCAGTTAGAAACTTCCAATTAATCAGAGTTGGTTAGATAGCATTTCCATGAAGCTTTAGTGTGATAATTTATTAGCTAGAGAATGGTCTTAGAAGAGGGTAGGTAGATAGTTCTGTTAGAGTACGGCAGTATGAAAATTGAATAGAAGTTGAAAATAAGCGAAGGGCTATTAATGCGACAGTGCAAGTCAAACGCACACTTTTTTGCCTAACCCGTACGATGTACGCGGAGATTTGAAGTATGTATTCAAATCTACAGGCAAAAAAGTGTGCCCATCTAAACTTTGCACGCGCAACGCAAAAACCTGAACTACTCGCTGAAGCTTCTAACTACCGTCCAATAAGTGTGCTTTCTTCAATAAGTAAACTTTTTGAAAAGAAAATTTTAAATAGAATGATGCTTCACATCAATTCGAAAACAATATGAGCAGTTTGGATTTCGCCATGGGCATTCAACTACTCATCAACTCTTAAGAGTTACTAATTTAATTCGTTCAAACAAATCTGAAGGCTGCTCAACTGAAGTTGCTCTTCTAGACATAGAAAAAGCATTCGACAGTGTTTAGCATGAAGGTTTGATTGCTAGGTTGAAAAATTTTAATTTTCCACTTTATGTTATTAAATTAGTTCAAAATTATTTAACTGACAGAACTCTGCAGGTAAATTATCAAAATTCCAAACCTGATCGACTACCTGTTAGAGCAGGAGTTCCTCAGGTTAGCATTCTTGGGCCTATATTGTATAACATTTTCACTTCGGACCTCCCTGATTTGCCTCAGGGTTGCCACGAATCTTTGTTCGCTGATGATACAGGTATTTCCGCCAAGAAGTCCAGAAGTCTTCGTGTTATTTGCAGCAGACTGCAGAAAGTTTATTTACAGAAATGGAAGATTTCTCCCAACGCTTCCAAAACTCAACTTATAATATTTCCACATAAGCCTAGAGCTTCCTTTTTGAAACCTAGTAGTAGTCACATAGTCACTATGAACGGAGTTTCAATTTCCTGGTCAAACCAAGTGAAATATCTTGGATTAATACTTGACCAAAAATTAACTTTTTAAGATCACATTGAGGGCATTCAAGCCAAATGTAACAAATAGGGGAATTTACGTATTTTCGTCAATCTAAGCAGCGTCTGCACTTCTACTAGCATTTTCTCAGCGTCACGCACATATATGATGTGTATGTTTGTTTACATTCATCTGCTGCTTGCTTTTCTATCCATTCCAATCGACAGAATTTTTCAAAACGTTTTGAAAGCGTTTTTACAACGCTCCAAACTTCTCAGGTGAGTGTGACTATTGTCGGCAGCCTCTTTTTCTTCGGCAACCTTCCCATTAGAACTGCGTGTTAACCAGCTGTTCTATTATCGGCAACTCGAAATCAACCCCATTTTGTAGTGCGTATGCTTTATTTGAAGAAAAATGTAGCATTACTGGATTGCTCGATCGTTCAAATATAATCAGATTGAAGCTGAAAGGCTGAACAATCGTTTGGACACATTCAGGGAAGTGCGTTGATGGGAAAACATAGTGAAATTAACGTTTAAATTTTGGTTGCCGAAAACAGTCAATGGGTGCCGAAGCCAACATTTACCCCATATAAAATGTTTGTATCCTTTTATAAACAGGAAATCCAAACTTTGCCTGACGAATAAACTTCTATTATTTAAACAAGTTTTTAGACAGGCCATGCTTTACGCTGTGCCAATATGGTCTACTTGTTGCACTACCAGGAAAAAAGCACTTCAAAGGATTCAGAACAAAGTTCTGAAGATGATTTTGAAGTTTCCTCCCTGGTACAGTACTACCGAGGTACATAGAATTTCGAATGTTGAGACTTTAGAACAAATGTCCAACAAAATAATTAATCATTTCAGGTACGATTTGCAACGATTAATTCCCTTAATACTTAGATAAGATTTAGTTTTAGTTTTTAGTTTAAAGATTTCAATTGATATACTGACATGAAGAAAACCTGTTTAAAATACTGAATTGCCAAGGCAGGAACAATGTAAAAACAGTTAGATATATATCATAACTATTAAGGCTGGTAAGTTACTGAAGTAACTGGAGCACCTAGGTTAAAATGCAAATTATTTTGAATTTGGAACAAATAAAGAGTTAAAAAATCTCAATTCGCGATAAAGGTCATAAATATGGAAAACCCAAATTATGACTTTGGGCAAATCAACGGAGATAATCGAATATAAATAAAAATACTAAACATCTAACCACCCCGCAAATCGCACCACCGGACAGTCTTTTAATCAAGATATTTCAACTTTAATTTAATATTACATCCACTTGGATACATAATAATTATGTTAGAAGAACACCTGATGAGACCTGAATCTCCCTGCGCTTTGGTCAGAGAGCGTATAGGGCGTCGTTGTGCCAATTTGGTCGTGGCACATTTCGAGTATGAGAGAGTGATTGCAGTTTGCTCAAAACTGCCTGAGTAAAATGCAAGTATTTTCGATGATTACCCGTAGTTGTTACAGTGAAGATATACACCCATATTCTCGTTTATGTCTGGACGTGTTTGCCATACAGAAACATTTTTATTTGATTTTGTGTGGTGGATGGGTTTCGGGCGTGGATATGGGTGATAATATTAAGTTTACGTTAGGATAACGTTGAAACATTGATAAATGTATCGCTTCAGTTAAAGAAGCACTTCACTTCGCAACCGATGAACCATTCTGACGGCCCACATTGCCGTGCAGGCGCCGTGTGTTGGCAGGGTCCAATATTGGACAGTTTGACGTTTATAAAGTACCATCAGTTAAAACTGTATTTTTGAACTTTATCTCTATACATTCTTAGATGTTTCTTAGTAGATTATCATGTTGGTGTAAGCTGATTCAAAGAGTAAATGGTATTAACATTGAGCTGTCCATAGTTGGGCGTTGTTGAACTTCTGGTACTTGCACAACATTTCATGTGAATACCAAAGTAACCATATAATCACAAAATAGCTTTAGGTGTGGGTTCAGAGTGGTACAATGTCACTGAGATATGGTTAGTTGGGTATTCAGATGAAACTATTACTTTAAAAAACTAATCCTGGTTGTATCTCTTTTTCGTTTTTTCGTTTGCATGTAACACTGTTTGATATTACTAACCGCACCGAGCCTTCATTCCGGATGGTGAGTGAACCTGAAGAAGAAGAAGAAGACCATAAACCCCTTCTCGGAACGAGTGTTTTGTTAGTGGACCTGGTCTGCGATTCAAGGTTGGACTCTGTGATGATAAGTATCACATAACAGGTAAAATAGGCAGCATCATCTTTATCGAAATGTAAGTATTATTGACAATAATCATAACTAGATTATATGCAAATTTATATGATAGGTACCTGGATCAACGTTGTTTAAACATCCGCATTCAATCGTGACGGCATCTAATTCTGCATTTTAAACCTACCCAACCCTTTTCCTTTCTACAATCCCTGAGCCGTTGGTTCACCATAAGTGTACCTCGCAGAACTTTTTTAACCCCCATGGGTAAAGATGCTGTGTTGCTCACTCCTCTCCCCTTCCCTGGTGTATTATGGATGGTGTGAATATTCACATCGGTGACATGGCCCCTGACCCCCTTGTACATCATAAAATGAAAATAAAATGAAAATGAAAATGAAAGAACACCTGATGAGACCTGAATCTCTCAAAATATTTTAATCGATAGAAACCATGAGCAAGAAACATTGATTCAACAGCACAGCGAAGGGCAGACTGTGATGAATAACATAAACCACCCCATACCGAAGCTTACTTTCGGAAACATCCGCTTTCACTACAACTCAAATTAGAAAACCATTCAATGCTAATACTGTTTGTTTAAACTTCAGCTTCAACTGAGGAAAACCGATTGTTTGAAAAATAAATTATAACCAATGTCCGACTATATCGTCTTGTTTTTCTGAAAATTTATGGTAGAAATTACAAAACACACACCACACAAGTCTCCGTAGAAAGGGCCTATGCATACCCTCCATAGCGGTGATTTATTTAAACAGTGACGTCCCCCAAACCGATGTTTACCTTGAACTTACCCTTCCCCGCCCTTGTTTGACATCCTAATAACCGTCTCGAAAAGGGCCCCACGACGACCTACGCTGCTCCGAAGAATAGGAGCGAAAGTCAATCCACACAGAGGCCTATTAAATTTCCATTTTCCCATCGTATCCGCCCGGCACGGCGCGGCGCCACATTCTCGTTTCGTCGTTTGTCAATGAATGCAATTCAGCAGCATAGAGCTGCATATTCAATTACACTCGAAAAGCGTTTTCTTTCGTGGTATCATTACGCCCGGGATGGCAATAAATCATGTAAACAATACGGACCGCTACCAGCGCTACTCTCCCTCATTTGGCGTAGTAAATATGGCATGGCAATGCAAGCCAGCGACATTCAGAAGCCACCGTGGCCTTTGTAGACCACGTGAATCGTGCCCAGTGGTGATTAGCTCCGGAGCGGTCACCATCAGTATAGCGTGCGCTATCAATTTGAAAAATGTACACTCGCACCTTCGATACGCTCACGTTTATGTAGGTACTCGAAAGATAGTTCTGATGGAGAGGTCGGCAGTTTGGATGGAGCCTAAGCGATATCATCGCTAAGTGGTCTCAACTTTACTCACTCTTACTTTTTCCAATTGACAAAACAAATATTGATTCTCCGGAGTGATGACATTCAAGTCAATGAATTTCAATAATAAACATGTCCAGAGGTGTTTGATTTCTGACTGTTTCTTTCATTATTTGAGTTCAGGGAATGTAAAAGTTACAGAAGGACTTGTAACGTAAAAATTTAAAATGCAATATTATTATTAGTTTAACAACTAACTTGTTCATAGCCATGATGAAAATCCTCAATTTTTTTTACAATGGGGCTTATTACTGTTTGGTTGAAGCTCTGTTCATTGAATACATACAAATGCTCAACCATTACGAACTGTAACTTTGCTTTACCAGTGAGCTTTTACACCTCTTCATTTTATCACAAGCAGGGGTTGACGGCTCCGATGAGTCAGTGCGGCAAAAGTTAATTTAATTTCGGGAAAAGGGTGTGCGCTGACCAAACATAGGCAGCATTAATAAACATTTCCCAGCGAAAGTGACGCTCGCCATCTCTATCAACTGAGCCCAAACTGAATCGCCGATATTTGAGCAACCAATTAAGCGGCTCAGGTAATCCAAATACCCTTGACACTTTCACGCCGGCGTCGTGACCATTGGTGGGTGTCGAATTCCATATTTCCTATTCGGAGTGGCGAGCATCCAGCGAAGCGTCTCGCAAAGATCAAGTTCAATGAAAGGCACTGGATAGTCCACGTTCACACCGCTCGCTCGCTCGCTCACTGGGTGGTGGGTGGGAAGTTGAAAACGACACCGAATCAATGTGCAGGCAGACCGACCCCTAAGGAGAGGAACAATGTTTATTTATCACTGCCCCGCACATATCCATCTCGGTCTTCGGTAACATCGCCGGTGATGATTGCACAGCATTCCTCATCTTTTCTCGTCCTCCATCGGCAAAGTCGTGGTGGGTGCACTCTGTGGGAAAAGTTAACAACAATGACTCCATTAGCGCACTAAATGGTGAAGATTTAGTTTTAATTAAAACTGACCATTCGAAAGGTTTGTGTCGTGTCATTTTCAAGGTGCTTTCACTTGATGCGAATCTTATTTAGATATTAATTACGAATATTTTCGTTTGTTGTCAGATTACGAAATGGAAATGTGTGCTCAATTTGTGCAAAATCTGATTTCAAGAACAAAGCAAACAACCATTTGCACTGTGTACCTATTTACCTTTGTTTAACTTTCGTTTTTATCGGTCGATCAACAATTATCTAACAAATTGCTTTGACGGTGCATTGCACGTCGCTGATTAGTATTGTTTTTTGTGTGTGTTTTCCATCGTTCGAGTCGTCTGGAGGATGCGCGCGAGCTAAGGCGATATGTTTGCTTCTCACGATGGCAAGCAAGGGACGACGACGGCACTCGACATCAACGTCTTCATAATCAATGGCGAAAGTCGCAAAAATAATCTCTGATCAACCGGACAGTGCCCATTAGGCTTAATGTCGTAATCTTGAATTGTTTCAGTGCCTTCCATTGGTGCTGGTTGGGGTTTTAAATCTCCTGGCATACAAGAGCGAGAAGACGTTCTTTGATGGAATTGATGCTTCTGGAACCGCGTTCGCGTTAGATTGGTCCCTTACATCAAGTGCACTGGGTTGAACAAAAACTGTACTGCCATTGAGTGTAGATTAAACTATAATTGAAAAGATCAGTCTGGACTGTGGAGAATGAAGACCACTCCAACTATGGATATAATATCAATAATTTTTCAAAAACGTTTAAAGTAGTGATTGATCGTCAAATGTAGACCCTGCCGTATAATATGGATGAATTAACTGCTAACTTCCACAACTATTGTTTTAGGATAAGTTTAAGAGATGTTTTAATTCAATTAGGCTGGAACAAATCTCAAGCTTTCTTTTGGGTTTCATGAAAAGCTGCTTGGAGGTCGGTAATATTGCAATCGTTTATTGACCATTTGTGTTTGTCGCCCAATGTAATAATCCTGCTTGTGATTTTCAGTTTCAGTGAACAATGCTAGCATCTGTTAATTACTCCCAGATCCACGGCATGCATATAATCAACTGGATATCCTGCTATGATATCAAACTTCTCTATGTATGTAATGTGTAATGTGAGGCTTTGTGTTCATTGCGGGTGCTTCTAGTTTCTCCCGGGTGAACACACAAAGTGCAACCATACAGTCCATTAAATTGCTTGCTACATTGCACTTTACAGCGGACTACTGAATCTAAACAGTTTTGCAAAAGAACAACTTTGTATCGCTCGCCTCCAATTAATTTTCCTTCTTGTAATTTACGCAACTCAAGGCAAAAATATTTGAATAATAAATTTGGGTTAGGCTCTCCATTGGACAACCACAAACCTGCCACCATTAGATTACTCTTTTGGAACCGAATGGCTGGAGGCAAATTATTCAACGTAAAAAAAAATGTAGAAGGGTCTGTGCCTAGGGGCACGAATGGAAGCTTGACGTAGGACCGCTAGTGGACGGAACAAATGTGAACGTTTTTTATTTGTAAGCGCATCAAATTTGTAGTATTTATTTCAAAGAGAAAACTGATGAAGAGAATCCAAGGGACTGTCAACTTGAGTATTTTCGATTCATCTACCCCGACTTTAAAAGGTGTATTTTGAATTTTTTGTTATTTATGAATTTTTTAGTTTTGTGCATTTTGGTATTAAAGTGTATTCAATTCACCCCTCACAGGATTTCCTTCCGAATTATATGAATGGGGCGGGGCGGAAAGTATCGTTTGTGCAGAATATGTAGAAAAGGAGGGACTTCGAGGAGATCGAAGTGTGCTCTGCTTCTGTACGGACGCGAAAAATTCCCGAGTGTCAAATTTACGGTTTTATTTTTTCTTGGCGTTTTCTAATTTTAGTGCAAGAAAGTGAAAGTGATCGGTTGGAAATGCATTCCAAAGTGTTTTCGTTTATCATAATCCTTTTCATCAGAACTATTATCAGGCGATTGGCAGTCTGGCCCGATGGTTCTGATTGGAAGCAGGTGCAAGAGCTTCTTTGAAGATCCGAAGGAATGTTATGACATGTTTAGCTTGAATTAAGAGATGCAACAGTCTTTCAAGTATTGGCTTCACGTGCAAACCATCGTTCATTTGGTGAGTTCGTTCCAGTTTATTTGTTTACTTGTTTCGATACCATCTATCAGTTTTCTACAATTTTGTCTTGGACATCTTTTCGAAGAGCCACGTTCATGCTGTAATTTGTCGAGCGCACAATTTTCACACGTTGAGATCGAGTAGGAACGGCAAGAGAGTCATCCAAGTGCTTTTGTTTCTGGTTTTAGACGTTTGATCATGGTGGGTCTGAAGAGTTTCTGTTGAGCACGCTGATAAGTACTGACAGTACTGAAGCAAAGGGTTATGTTTAATTTCTTTATATTTGCAACGATGATGATTTCCTATAGTGACCCATATCACCATCAGTATGCCTCAAACGATTAATTCTTGGTTGTTAATAGAACTTCCTTGATGAAATCGGCTGCTTCATGCAGACTGAGCAATTCTGATTATAGTATCAGATTTGTTCTGTATACAGAGGAACTGGGAGGGCTTATTAGAAACTTCTCACCAATAAAGTAATGATCTTCTAGTAAATTTTGCCTATCATTTTATTAATATTTTATTTTATTTAAGCATATTATTTTTGTTACAGTCAATTAGCATTAGCATACGATACAAGAGATTTAATATTACTTGCTCGTTTTTGCGTTAAATAATCAATATTTATTTTACTTGTTATTACCTTTGAATGTTTTTTTCAAGTTTTTTTTTGTGATCTGAAAATTTTCCCAGTTTGGTTAGAAGTTTCGAAGCTAACGCATGTCCACAGGCCCAATAGAAAGATAGGCAGAAAAAGTGTATCATGAAGAATGGTTGCATGCAGGGTTGCTTCCATTCACTTGCTATAGATGAGTGATTTTCGTAGTTTTGAATTCGTTAGATGTTGTAATGGAGATTTGTGTTGTTGGATGCGGGAGGAGATTGGAGGGCGGGTGTTTGACGCATAGAGCCTGTCAATTTCGATTTCAGAGTGCCGCAGTCGGTGGTTTTATGATTCGTGAGCGCTCGCGATTCGTAGAATCGTTGATTGTGACTGCAAGTGGATTTGGCGAGTTTTGTGTGTCGGACGCTTGCTTTTTGGCCTCTTCTTGTGTCTAACATGTGCAGAGAATCATTATAGCGTCTAATGGTTTTGAGATTCCTGGTTGCGTGAAATATATTTGTAAAAATATCTTTTTGAGATTTTAGTAGTCACGTTTTGTTTGTAGTTTATATTTTATTTCTTTCATGTAATCATCGTAAATAATAGTTATTCAATAATAGATAGTTCATCCATATATTCGTACTTTGACGCGAAGCGCTGTGGATTATGAGATGCTCGATGACCCTGGAGGGATCGATTTTGCTTACTGAGCAGAAAATCATGGGTTTAATCCCAAGCTCTCCGTCATGACTCTTAAAATTCATTATCACTAAACAAAATTAATATCAGAGTTGGTTGGAAATGCTAACATGAAGCTTTAGTGTGATGATTTATTAGCTAGAGAATGATCTTTAGAAGAGGGAAGGTGGATAGTTCCGTTAGAGTACGGCAGTATGAAAATTGAATAGAAGTTGAAAATGAGCGAAGGGCCATTAAAGCGACAGTTTACAAGATAGACGCACATTTTTGCCTAGCCCGTACGATGTACGCGGGGACTTGAAGTATGTCTCCAAGTCCACAGGCAAAAATGTGCGTCCCTCTTGTTGCTCATAAACTGACTGCGGCTGTGGAATAGTTCTAGCGACGTTTTCATCACTACCTAAAGCCCCACGCTGCGAGAGCATTTCCAGTCGATGGTGTGTTATAATGCAGTTCTTCTTTACCCAACTATTGTGTTGCTCCTCTCGTCATGACGAACGTGATCATCTCAGAGAGGAAGCAGTAGGGTGGTTGTTGCGTGCTGTACCATCATCAGCATTGTTGACGGCTACTCCCGCCTTGAGTTGTTACAAAAAAAAATATGTTCTTTCGATAGCCGGCTATCGAGAGATTAAATAAACAATGCATACTTTTGGTTGCATCGCCAACTCGAGGTGAATCCTAACCGAATACCCTACCCAACCCTCCAACTCCGTAGCACTTATGAGGGTGTCGCTAAGTCGGTGGCCTCTCGTTAAGTAAGTACTACATCAACATTTCCTTCCCTATCCCTAGTTATGGTAAAGATGGGCGTGGCCGGGAATAGCGACAGTCATGCTTCTGTTACTCTTGTTTAGATTGGAACCAATGTTTACTCCCCAGCATTATTCCTGAAAGTAGTCTAACTGAGAAATTCAGAAGAGACGTGAGTGTCGCTAGTATCCAATCTACGAAGTATACCATAACAACGCTAACGCTAACGCTATATGTAGAAAAGGAGGGACTTCGAGAGATTGAACTCGTGAGAGCTAATTTTCTCACAAATTTGATTTTATTGGCTTTCTGGGGACTGAATATACACTCTAAGCGAATTATTCCCACTTCTCTCAAATTCTATACGGATTTTTAACACTTCCTACCAGCGTGTTATGGAAAATGGTCGGACGATGATTAATCTCACCAATACATTCGGGCCTACAATTCCATACCTTATATAGAGACCAGGTTGAGCCTTGATAGCTAGCTGCTTGCGGGAACTGATGACCTAGACAAATGTCCAAATAATACTCTTAACAAATTTATGTTGGTCCTGAAAACGACCATTTTGTAGTGATGGTTGAGTAATGCTGAGCTGAGCACGACGAGCTACTGATTCCGATCCTAGCCTAGCGGTGAGACTTCTTCCTCCTTCTCTATGGTTGCCCATATGAGCTCTGCAGCTCGCTGCTTGCAGGCAGCCTTTCGTTGTTGTTGTTGTTGTTGAAAGCACTCCTGCTACTGCTGCTGCTGCTACTACTGCTGCTGCTGGACTGGACACCACCACTTACGGTGATTGAATGAGCACCGTTCAGTGGGACCGCATCGAATTCGATTTCTAAGTCTGTGTTAGGGAATGCGCTGTTTTCAGACATTTGGTGATAATTTTGATCACCATTGCAACAGTTGGACATTTGGTATTTTTCAATAGTTTATAGGAAAGTTTGAACATACTGAGAGGTAAGCACATATCATCGGTAAGAGACGGGTGTGTGAGAAAATTTGCGAAAAAATCTAAGGGCACCGGTGGGATTCGAACCCACAATTCCCATTCAGTACAACAATTAAATTGACTGCAAAGTCGCTAAACCGTTTTTCAATAGTGACCTATTGAAAATTAACTAAGTGTTCATTTTAGCAGATTGGTAGATAAATTTCCAATCGTTTGGCTTGTTTATAATTAAAATCTATCTGCCATTGGTCGAAACCTGACCTCTTTTCGTAATGCTGTGCATTTTGGTTTTTTGAAATTGCGTGGATTCTATAGATCCTGTGGAGATCTATCTAGCCCTGATGTATGTGTTGGTAGGGGGAAAATGTAAACTTTGCGGGAGACGATGTCTTAACACTCGAAAGCAATTTTGTGAAATATGAAGTAAAACAAATCCTGGCTAGTTCTGCATGATGATTTTGTTTGATTTTATTTATTTGTAAAGTCGCTGGGAAATACCAGCTGGCGATTTGTTTTTTTTTATGATAACTCCTTACTTGAAAACAGGCAAAAACTCACAAACAGGCTGCTTTTTCATGGCATACAGTGTGATAATTCAATAATCAATAAATTATCTCAACATTTAGTGGCAAACCATTCATAAATTTTGGTAACATACAAAAAATTCTGTAATCCACATTAAATTTCATATGTAAGCGCCGATTGAAACAATCTTTTCGACGTCACTACAAGGGCGATTGATTAAACGAAAGAAACGAATCATGCGGAATGAAAGCCGAGGAAAAACTAATTGCACCAATATATTCAGGCCTACAATTCCACACCTTCTATAGACAGGTTGAGCCTTGATAGCAAGCTGCTTGCGGGAACTGATGACCTTGAACAATGTCCAAATAATACTCTTTAACAAATTTTTGGTGGCCCTGAAAAGGACCGTTTTGTAGTGAAGGTTGAGTAATTCTGAGCTGGGTGTTCAACACGGATGATGTCGAGCTGTATGTCGTTTGGAGCGAGGGTGACACGCATGGCATAGATGACCGACCCGCAGCGACTCACGGAGAGCTACTGATTTGCTACATAGCATAGCGGTGCAGCTTTTTCCTCCTTTGATGGTTGCTTATGTGGGCTCTGCAGCTCGCTGCTTGCAGGCAGCCTTTCGTTGTTACTGGAGAACAATTTTCAACGCCATACGCCGAAAGCACTGCTACTGCTGCTACTGCTGCTACTAATTTCGACGACCGAACACCACCACACAGTGGTGTGGTCGTTGGGAGCGTGTGGCTCTGAGTATGGCGATGAGTGTGCAAAATATTACGCAATTCCATCCTCCCTATTCGCACGCGCCCGAGGATCGGATGCGAATGCCACTTCGACTTGTTTCGTCTACTTACTACTCTCTGACGACTGTGCTGGGGAAGCAGCATATGCATGTAGGTAATTGGTGGATTTGTTAGTTAATTCGACGCTTTTGGACAATGCTGGACATTTACCAGTTTTTCAATAGTTTCTTGTTGAAAATCAACATTAGGAAGCATTGTTATCGATGCGTAGCCATATTTCTGATCGATTGGTGATACAATTATTGAAATTGGACCAGGGGCAGCTGAGTTATTAACGTTCAAAATCTTTCTTAATTTGTTACATGTTCCATTTTCGGTTTTCACAAAGTGAACCCCCATATAGAAATCAAAGACGTAGTCCTACGTCAAAAATCATTTTCTGGATATTCACAGATAGGACATATTGCTGCTGTTTCAGGCTGATTAGCACCATAGTCGTATTGACAGTTTGAGAAAAAATATATTCTGACTGGTGGGCATGAATATGCATCGAATAAACTTGAAAAAGTTTTAAATGATTCTGGAAAAGTTTTAGTGCCTGATATAATATTCATCATCCGCAGAAAATCCTCTAAAGCTTCTTGTGTAAGATGATGTCGAATATAATAGTTCAGAATCATATACAAAATCTCAGCCGTCAGTAAATCAAAGTGAACTTGGAACTGTTTGGTATGATTTTCGGAGAATATCTGAAAGTAGTAGAGGATGCAGAAGAAACTTTTATAACAGTATGCTGAATTTATACCTTGAAAAAATCATTCCAACTGCCTTGTCGATCTTGATCATCCTCTGTGTGCTGACTTACAACGGTTTCTTGTGGAACGAGCACAGGTCCTATAACGTTCACATTGATTGCTCCATTCTCTCGATCTTGAGTACGCTGGGAGGAAAGATCTTCTGGTTGGTCGTTTGGAACGTCTTCAGCGAGCTGACTTGGTGGATTGAGAGTCACAGGTGGAGTGATATGTTCATGCGGATTATCGGCAACTTCATCACAGCCTAATACTTCCACGTCATTTGAATTGTTGATGGTTCTGATGCTGGACTGATAGTAACAAAAACTATAACTTTTGTAAATATTTTTTTTATATCACGTACGTGTTTACCCTTTTTTCGTACTTATGCCCTTCATATATTGGTGAAAGATAATGATTTCGCCTTCTCCTTGGCTTCATTATGTACAATAATCGTACGCATAAATTAAATATTTATAAAACAGATTCACTTTATAATAATGAAATCTCCAACAGTCAACAAGCAGTGCTGACACAATGAAGTACAAGAGGTTCGGCAATGAGAATTAGCCATCTCGGTCATTATCCCGTTGCTTGTGTGCAACACTGAGTTTGACGTCACATGCATAAGAAGAACGGAAGAATGAAAGAGATAAAACATCCACATTTTCAGACCGGTTCTTTACGTTATTGGTGTTGACAGCCAAATCAAGGAATGTAGTTTTTTTCTCTCAAATAGGTGGTCTACGATATGATCACGATATACACTGAAAAAAAATACAAGTGTAACTTACATTGGATGCAAACACTAAGATTTTGTTTCCGTGTTCGGTAAATTTTACCGAAATCAGAACAGCTGAACGTTCGGTAAAACTTTGAACTTCATGTTAAAGGCTATTGAATTTGAAAATAATATCAAAACATGTTCAATCTTGTTTAAATGATCAAAATTTGTCATTTTAGTGGAGATTTAGTTTCAAAGTAGCTGAAAAGCAATTGAATTGAATTGCATAAATTTTACCGAAAAGTAATAATATGGTAATACCATAGAGGTAACTCTAATAGTACGTTCAGACTACAGAGTTATAACATGTTATAGCGCTATCTTGATGGTGGTTTCTGTGTTGCAATTAGTTGACAACCGTTATAACATGTAATAACTCTCCAGTCTGGACAGCGTTTAAGACTAGAAGGTCCCGAAACAACGTGCTCAACTTTTTGCCTCAGCTCTGGTACTCTCTTCGGTCCCAAGCTAATCGATTCACCTCTCGAAACATAGGAAAACCCAATCACCCCTCATTTTATCTGTCAAACTTTCATAGCCAATCAAAACAAACATTGCGTAGTACTAGAATTTCGACTAGAATGGGGTACGTTAATCGTTTGCTTGGGATCAATAGGCTAGTCAAGTAGTGAGCCAATTGGGTTCTTTAATTTTGAAAAATGTATCGTTTTTTATACATCATCTGAAAGAGCTTCGTTTTCGGAGCACAGCGATATTTTTTTCGAACCCACACACTTTCATCTCGATTTTTAAATCAAGATTTAAAGCAAAATAATAACTTCACTGTTTGACACTAATAGTACGTTCAGACTACAGAGTTATAACATGTTATAGCGCTATCTTGATGGTGGTTTCTGTGTTGCAATTATTTGACAACCGTTATAACATGTTATAACTGCTCAGTCTGGCCAGCGTTTAAACTAACAAACTGACAGCTCACTCCCATACAAAGTGACACCGAGGGGCGCTAATAAGGTGATTTTTGCAAATGTAAACGTACTTATTTAAAATAGTTCCAGTGTACCAAAATTGATGAAATTTTGGGTTTGGGTTCCATTTTTAATGAATATTACGAATGTGCATTTACCTCAATACCCTTAAAGAACCCAATTTAAAATCGTTAGTTTCGTATTGATTGTTGGTATTACCAAGCCGGAGGCGGCGGGTTTGATTCCCCGTCCGGTCGAGGGAATCTTTCGGGTTGAAAATTTTCTCGACTTCCCTGGGCATAGAGTATCAACAAAGATGAATACTAAGATGAAACTGTCGGAAGAAAAACTTTCTATTTTATTGTCCTCTTTCACTGTCCCTTTCATCTAATGAATACCTCCCGTATTCAAGGTAATTTTGTGGTTTTGCTGCCCCCTCGGTAGAGATGAAATTTTGCGCTCATTTTCATCAAAACAATCACACCAAAATCAGAGATGTCCCATTTTTTAATTACTCGATTAACAACTAATCGATTATTTTTTGTTCGCTGTACTGCCATTTTTCCACCAATGAGAGTGCAGCACATGTTTGAAACGATCGGTGATGATCCTCTGGAGAAGTTAATGCTTATATCTGCATGATATAACCGATTACAAATATTTTACTTTTCGGTTCGTTAATCGATTAATCGATAATTCGAATGAAAATTGGCCATCACTAGATGAATGTGAAACGTCATTTCAAATATATGGACCGTACATAAATAATGATACAATTTGAAAGGGACCGGGGCTAATCCCAAATTACGTCCCCCGGTAACTGAAATAAACACGAGTGCTCACCGGTTGGTATCAATGTGCTTGCCACACAATATACAAATTCACATTCACAACATACAAATGTTCCATAATGTTATGACAAATAGTTTAATGATTTTAAAATTGATCATACAAAAACTATATGTCTTATATTAAACCTGAAACTTTGTTCTAAAATATCGACCTTATTGAATGGTAATTATACTTAACCGCCTATCCCATATAGTTGTTTTGCATAATACAATATATGGTATCCTCAGGACAATTCATGGTATTGTATGCTTATCGTTTTTATACATGCTGACTAGAATCGTACGGATATACTTATTTATGGTACATAATGATACTGTGAATCATCCTTTCAATGATTACGATTATGTGGGTGACTACCATAATCATTACAATTAAAGTTCTCAAGCCATACATAAAAAGGTCCTAATATAGTTCCCCTTTAGCGGCGCCGGTGGTGTAGTGGTAAGCGTGAACCTCTCACCCTAGCAGGCCTGGGTTCAATCCCAGTCGGCGCCGCCGGATGTTCTGAGGCATAACATCTCTGATCATGCCTTCCTTTGAAAGGGAAGTAAAGCCGTTGGTCCCCAAATCATGAGTTGATGGGTCAATAAATAGGATCCAGGTGTGGGAGCTGCCTCCCTGGCGTCGGTAACATTGGTGCTCAGCACGGAAAACAAGTTCAACGGAAAACAAATCAAGGAAAATAAAATATAGTTACCTTTCCGAAAACGTATGAAGAAATCAAGCATTTATTCAACCTATATACAATTAAAAAAAACAAACGAGTTACTAATCATTTGTTTAAAACCAACCAGCTAGGTGTTACTGCTATCTTATTCACCTTGCCTTGACAAGAGATATCATCATTGTAAGCCTCATAATTATAGTTGTAAACATATAGAATATTGAAGACTGAATTTTTAAAAAGGCGTGACTGATATTTCTGATATTGTTAATATTTTTTTCAAAAAAAAACTTATAATAACAAATAATGGCATTGAGTTCTGATTATATAAAAAGTTTAAATGGTTGACAAAAGTGATAAACTTTCCTCAGTGCAGACAAATAACAAAGTGCAGGCATGCAATTGATTACAAAAACCTAGGAGCGTATCAGCTGATACCAACTAATTTCTCGAAAAAATAAATCCTATTCACTATTGGCTACTTTTTGCCCACAAAAGTTTAACTGATTACCAAAAATGAGTAATAATCTGTTCCCACAACAGATCATAATATGTAACATAAGCATCCCTTCCCTTATATTAATGTTTCAGTAACATTTGTTTATAAAAACCAACCAATTAAAAAAATTTGGGTACTTTTAACCCACAGATGAGAGTTACCCATCTACCTAAGTAACTGTTCTTCATATTTGAGTAATAGTTATCCACCTGTACTATTGAAAATAGTATCGGTTGCATGAATTAAAAAAATGCCTATTTTTTAATGACAGTGAATTTTGTTGTGTGTATTGATTGCAGTCATTTTATTATGGCAACCTTAATTGTGTTGATCAACTACTATCTTCGCATCGACTTTTTCACGAAGAGCTCTCGTCACCACGTAAACGGTTTTTCCATTCGGTGCTCTTTTTCCTCGGTTTTATTAGAAATTATTACAAATAAAATGGTGCAAACTCGAAAAAATGGCAACAAAAAGAAAACACAAAAAGCAGCCGATGCTGCGAACATGTCATTCCTGGAAAATGTAAGTATTTCTTATAAAATTAATTGTTAAAAAGAGAAATAAAAAACACTTACACCGGCTTGCACATAACCTCAGTTATTCCGATGTTCCATGTATAGTTAGAATTAATAGTAATCTGGAACGGGGTTTCACTTTAACTTTTACATATTTTCTCTTTACAGCAATCAATCGAACCGCAACCTGGACCTTTGACCAAGAAACAGTGAACGTCGAAGAATGTGACAATCGAGGTAGTTTTTCTAATCGAATTTCAAACAAATCCCAACACTAGCTTTCTATAAGCTCAAAGAAATTGCAAATTAAACTAATAAACTAATTGTCGATCTTATTTTTAACCGACTTTCTTTTTACAGCAAACAATCGAACCACAGCCAGGCAATTCGGACAAACCCCATCGGATGTCTAAAAATGCATCAATCGAGGTTGGTTTTTCAAATGTTTTGGAAGTTAACTAATATTTACACATTAATGTTTGTTTTTAGCCAATGGACTTAAGTAATTCGGCACCGGTAGTGAAATTTGATCATGATGGCCTCGGTAGCATTAAGACGAAGGCTCATGAGGAGATTGAGCATCCTAGTTCGATCCAAGCTTTCGGTGACGTAAGCGTTGATTCAACTGATCAACTGCAGATGAAGTCCGATACATGTCATCATGTTAACGATGATAATTTTCAGGAAACTCAAGCTGCCGTCAACATCTGCAGTGATTCAAATCTCCACGAAGAGTGTAACGCTAAGATTAAAGATCTACAGAAGCAAAATTTGCAGTTGAAAGAGGATAATGCAAAGCTTAAAATAGAGAACTCACAGTTGTCGACCACTCAATTTCAAACTCCAAGAAAAAGTGGTGCAGCACAACAATCGTTTGCTAGTTTTTACGGCAGTTGATGGTTATCCATCATCTGATTGGTTGCTGCGAATATCACAAGTTGCTAACAAAAGTGACTACTTATTCGCTAAAGAGCTTGTAATGGAGTTGGCCATGCAACAGTAACGGGTCGTTCGTCAAACAATCCGAGTGGAAATAAGAAACGCACTGTAGCAAGTTTAGAAGAAACTGAGGCGTCCTCAATTGCAGCCTCCTCCTCCACCGCAGCACCGGCAGCACCAGCATCCTCGTCACCGTCTACAACAGCACTCACTCCTCCCTCAAAACTGGATCCAGAGAAAGTGGAGTACATCATAAGTATGTAACAATACTTAACACTGAGGAAGTTCCAATAATACTTAATTGTTCACAGAACGTCTCTACGAGCGAAGACAGCTTCTAGAAGACCCACAAGGCATAGCTCATGATCTTGAGAAGAAGGTAGTTGAGCATATCAACCGTACTCTGGCCAGTAATCCAGCCTTTAAATCCGCCGATGGTTAAAGACACCGGAGTTTTTTTTATTCCTAAATGAATAATCTTCAGCATTAATTCAAGCAAAGGGTTTTTTTATCATACAGTACCAAAAAGAAATTTTAACTTTGAATTAATTTAAGGATGTTAAGTTCTTACAAATAAACGTTTATTAAACAGGGTTGCTTCCACTCACTTGCTAGAAAACAATATTTTTCGGAACTATGCAATCATTAGATGATATAATGATGTGTTGTACTTGTAAATAACAATAAGAGGGTGTAAAGTATGTATTTGACTCATAAAACCTATCAATTTTGCTTTCAGAGCGTCACAATAAGCGATCTTATGATTCGCGAGCGTTCACTCAGAGTGAGCGCTCACGAATCGTTAAATCGCTGATTGTGACGCACTAAAAGCAATATTGACAGGTTTTATGTGTCAACCACATACTTCACGACGTCTTCTTGTAACTTACTTGTGCTAATTATCATTATAACATCTAATATTTTCATAATTCAGAAAAACATTTTGTTTATAGCAAGTGAGTGGAAGTAACCCTGATTAAAATAAAAAAAAAAATAAAAATACTAGTTACGGTCATTTGAAAGCTAAATTTGGTATCTTTTAGGAATTGAAGTAGAAAAAATAACAAAACGTGGTATTTCAGATTTTTGTACAAAAATACCTCAAAGAGTTATTGGATTAGTATTGAATACCAAAATAAGTCATTCATGTATCGAAAACATGTTTGATATTCGTCAGTTATTATAATAACTAAATTAGTGATTTTTTTGATATTCGTAGAACATTTTTGAGTGATTATTTTTGGTATTTTACCTCTTATGTCAGGCTTGTCAATACCAAATTAAGATGTTCAGTTATGCTGTATAGCATACCTGAGCTTGGTATTCATAAGTATTTTTTTCCTGCTCGGGCTTTGTCAGTCAAAATTGGATTCCTTAGCTACAAAATTGAGGAATGACACCGATAAGGACCATGCATCAGAACCACTTCAACCGAGGGAACAACGAATATAAGATTAGGAATCACATAGATGAAGGCTAACTGCATATATAGAGGTACCATACATGTTTTGACCGCACTGCTCTCTGTTAAAAATTAATGGAACTAAGAACAGCATCTGAAGGAAAATTAACGCATGGTAACATAATTAATTGCATGATATTTGTTTGCGTAGCACAGAAGTAGTGATGGAAAATTTCGTGAAAACTCTCCATGACCACAGAAAACAGACGTTGAACTTCCGTCCGGCCCTTGTTTAAATAAAAGTGGGAATATTGCGTTACGTGGCGCTAGTATCTTCTTATTTCCTCTATAAATTTACCACTTTCGCTCAATTTGGCGCTAGTAGAACTTGATAAATTTTCTGTTGAAAATTGCCACTCGGCGCTACCGGTACTTAGTGCCCAATGACATTTATATAAGGTCTGGGCCAACAGGCAGCTTGCTGGTGTTAGAAACAAAAATGTTGTAAACATTGCTGAACATCTGCGAACAGATAGATATACGTCACTGCCAACATACTGAGAATAGATAGAAATACGTCACTGCCAACAGCTGTTTCGTGTAAAAAGATAAACATTGCAATATAATACGAACACCACTAACCATTTGCACATTTCACTAACACCAATAAGCCCTTTGGCCCAGACCTTATATAAACGTCATTGCTTAGTGCCTACTGTAAGTTGTGCAACTCCAGCGCCATCATGTTGTCAAAGATGGTTTTTGTGTGGGGGAAGTCGGCCTTGGTGGCGCTTAAGTCGAATTGGAATCTTTACACTAGTTTTTACAGACATTTTGATCGTACCTCAACGTCTGTTCTCTGTGCTATGACTCGCGAAATTATACCTTGCTGAACTTCGTGAAATAGCTCGAACTTTTCCAACGCTGCACTGAAGAACAACATTTATGAGTTTTATGTCGTGCAACATTTTCCATATCACAGTTCGTTTTCCTTTGCGTTGTATTATTACGTTATGTACATCGGACTATATCATCATAACATAATGTTAGGGGCAATGCAATAATAACGTAAGAATTTGAAGGGAAATTTTTCACGTTTTCTTGTAAGGGAGTCTCAGCAATATCCTACGTAAACATGAAGAATACAGAACTTGTTAATGTTCGATGTAAGTAATACCTTACTAAGGAGGGGGTAGGCTAGAAAAATTTGAAAAAAGCTGCAGCAAAACGTGCTGCAATTTTGCATAACATCACATTTTAACATTACATAATTACATCATATAACAGCACTAATCATTTTATTCCATTTATCATGTTACGCAACTTTTTTCGTGTCGTGCAACATTTTTCAAGTCGTGCAGCATCCGTCGGAATTTTCTGAGGCATAAAATCTCTGATCACACCTTCCTTCGGAAGGTAAGTAAAGCCTTTGGTCCCCGGTCCATGAGTTGATTGGTCGATAGGTAGGCTCCAGATGTGAGAACTGTCTTTCTGGAGTCGGTAGCATCGGTACTCAGTGCGGAAAACAAGGATTTCAGGATCCACGAAAATAATCTTATAAGCTTATATTTTAGGGAGAGCTTAAATAAGTTCCAATTTTCTTGAGGTTCTAGAAGGCAACGTTCGAATGTACTTACCTTACCAATCAGGCTAAGGTCTTGTTGTCCTCTGCTGTCCGAAGAAGTCGTCTCCACTCTACTCGATCCATGGCCACACTTCGCCAGCCTCGTAGTCTGCGAAGTGTCCGCAGGTCGCCTTCTGCTTGGTCGCTCCACCTCCGCTCCGCTGCGCATTACGACGTGCCCAGCCCCAATTTTTGCAATGTGGACGATGGATGGTTCTCTCAGCAGCTGGTGCAATTCGTGGTTCCACCGTAGATGGTACGCAACACCTTCCGTTCGAAAACACCACCGCGCGTTGGTCCTCCACGAGCATAGTCCAGGACTCGTGGCCGTAGAGGACCACCGGTCTAATCAGCGTCTTGTAGACAGTCAAATTCGTGCGGCGGCGAATTTTATTCGACCAGAGCGTCCTCCGGTGTCCAAAGTAGACACGAATCCCTGCCATAATGCGTCTTTGAATTTCTCTGCTGGTATCATTTTCGGCAGTCACCAGTGAGCCCAAATACACGAACTCATCGACCACCTCGATTTCGTCACCGTCAAACTGAACTCGGGGTGGGAGGCTAACATTGTCTTCCCTAGAACCTCTTCCTTTCATGTACTTTGTCTTTGATGCGTTTATGGCAAGTCCAATCCGCCTAGCTTCAGCCTTCAGTATGATGTACGTTTCCGACATCGTCTTAAAGTTTCGTGCCATGATGTCAATGTCATCGGCAAAGCCAAGAAACTGGATGGACTTCCTGAACATCGTGCCACACGTCTCTATCCCTGCTCTTCTGATCACACCTTCTAACGGACGTTGAATAGCAGACACGAAAGTCTATCACCTTGACGTAACCCCTTCGAGATTCAAAGGGACTCGGGATACTCGAACAACGCACATCACTCGATCCATCGTAGCCTTGACCAATTGCGTCAGTTTATCCGGAAATCCGTACACTGTCGGGTAATATCCCCTCCTCCCAAATCTTGGCAATTACCCAGTGCAGCGCTCTAGCTAGTGCTTCACCACCTTATTTTAATAGCTCACTTGGTAGTTGATCTACACCAGTTGCTGTGTTGTTCTTCAGCCGACCGATCTCTCCTCCTTCTTGAAGATCAGGGGCCGGTATCCTGTCGTCTTCTGCGCGTGCTCCAAGGTCTGTTGCCGTGCCACCTTCGTTTTCTGCTGCTTCACCGTTGAGGTGCTCGTCATAGTACTGCTTCCACCTTTCAATCACCTCACACTCGTTCGTGAAAAGGTTACCATGCAAGTCCTTGCACATATCGGCTTGCGGCACGTAGCCTTTGCGCGAACTATTTAGCTTCTCGTAGAACTCCCGTGTGTCGTTTACGTGCTACAGATTTTCCATCGCCTCGCGATCTCGGTCTTCCTGCTGACGCTTCTTCCTTCGGAAAACCGAGTTTTGTCTGTTCCGCGCTTGTCTGCATCGCTCCACATTCAATCTCGAGCGGTGTTGCAGCATTCTCGTCCGTTCTGCATTCTTCTCCTTTACTAACAGTTTGCATTCGCCGTCAAACCAGTCATTTCTTCGGTCCGGGATCGCAGTACCTAGTGTCGTTGCAGCAGTACTACCTATGGCGGAACGGATGTCCCTCCAGCCATCTTCAACAGAAGCTGCGCCAAGCTGCTGTTCCGTGGGTAATGCAACTTCCAGCTGCTGCACGTAGTCCTGGGCAACTCCGGCATCCCGTAGTTGCTCAATGTTGGGTCGCGGCATTCGACTTCGACGGGTGTTATGCACTGTCGAGAGTTTTGAGCGCATGCATACGGCAACTAGGTAGTAGTCCGAATCTATGTTCGCACTGCGGTACGTGCGGACGTTGATAATGTCAGAGAAGAATTTCCCGTTGATTAGAACGTGATCGATTTGGTTTTATGTGTGTTGGTCAGGTGATCTCCAGGTGGCTTTGTGGATATCCTTACGGGGGAAAAAGGTACTTCGAACTACCATACCCCGAGAGGCTGCAAAGTTCACGCATCGTTGGCCGTTGTCGTTCGATACGGCATGCAGGCTGTTTGACCCGATTGCCGGTATATACATTGCCTCCCGTCCTACCTGAGCGTTAATGTCGCCGATGACGATTTTGACGTCCCGTTGCGAACAGCCGTCGTACACCTGCTCCAGCTGCGCATAGAACGCTTCTTTCTCGTTGGGCCTTCGTGTGGGTAGTGCACGTTGATGATGCTGTAGTTGAAGAAACGCGTTGATCGACTGCCAACCAATCACGCGTTGGCGCATCTTACCCAACACTACAGAGCCGGTTCTCAACTCGTTGGTGGTGCCACAGCTCTGGTAGAAAGTAGCCGCTCGATGCCCGCTTTTCCATACCTTTTATCCCGTCCAGCAAAGTTCCTGCAGTGCTACGACTTCGAAGTTGCGTGGTTGAAGTTCGTCATAAATTAACCTATCACAGCCCGTTAAGCCGAGCGATTTGCAGTTCCATGTTCCGAGTTTGAGCCGCACCGCCATTGTGAACAGACGCTCGGGTTTGATGAAGCATTTCCTCTATCACCGTACTATGGTTACCGCGCCAGTGTTCGCGTCGCACCTCTTCTCTTTGTTATTGCTGGACTGGCAACATTGCCCAGGCTACGCCACCCAGCTGTGTCCATGTTTCAACTGGTAGTCTTTTGTTATCATATGACTCGGGAAGGCGGGAAGTGAGAACTTGTGAGGACCAGAGCTAGGTATTCCGCTCCTTCCAGGATGTCAAATCACCATTTTGTAGCCCTCTACGAATGTGAACTGCACAAATGATGTGATCCATTCCAAGGGCATCTCGAGAAAAATTCCTAGAGTATTCTATGAGAAATTCCAAGATAATTTTCTGAATAATTCAGAGGAGAACTTCAAGTTAATTCTGAGAAAAAATTCAATAACGGAGAGAAAAGTATGATCACGTTTAGAATTGCATGTGGCTGACTGCTCACAGGATTGGATTTTTGGCATTGCACCTAGATTAATTATGCATCAACTTTATTTTCCCCCTTTGCTTTTAAAACTGCTACCCCAGTCCATTTGCTTATTCAGGAGAATTGAAATGAGGTATGCAGAAATATGGATGGTTATCAAAATGTTGGCCTAACGATCCTGACACCAAACGATGCATAATGAAGCAGCCTCATGCACAAGAGAAGGATCTTAGCTTCAAATACCTTGCTTTTTTAAAATCAGAATATATAAAGATCCCTGCTGGGGATTCGCAGATTTTTTCTAGGTAGTATACAACCTGATATACACCAAATTTCCGTTGAATCATGTCCTCAAAGTTTTCAATAGTCAAGTATATTTTGCCAAGAACTGAAAACTACCCGTTCTGTAGTTAAATTATTTGTTCACATGGTTATGTTTGATCTGCAAGATTGAATGTAATCTCTATGCAGAATATACAAGGAAGCATGTTTCCAGTTCCAAACAAACCAAACAGGTACAGCAAACTTGCCGCCGATCGTTCATGCCACAAAACAAATTATGCCAAATTAACATCCATGGTCATCAGTCGTTTCTTATGAAAGCCAACGTTTAACACTCTGCAAAAGGAGTTACACTCTAGCGAGAAGTTCTTGTTGGTACAGGATCTCCTTGAAATTGAACCTTTTCAAAAATACGCCTCCTGAAACATGGACGAACCTGTTATTCAAGAACTGCATTCCTGCCCATTGTATATTGAAAGGAAAATCACAAGCTCATCATAGCCTAAAACAGCATTCTCACGCAAGTGCATAAATCTTCAGTTCTACGATTGAGTACATAAGAACCAACCAAACAGGCTTGCCGTTCTCGAATCGTTGTATCCTTTAATTAGCAGAAATCAACGCAAAGTGTTCAGTTGCAAGTGCCCTGATCGAATTCATCCAGTACATATACGGTTGACTTCGAAAGGGCAACTACCTACCACGACCGGTGTGTAACTTCATCCCACTGCGCAAGAAAAAGATCAACCTTCCAAGCTATATAGAGTGGTGTGCAAATTTCTCCATTGATAAATGTTACTTGCCCGGCAGAGGTAAATCGGTGCGAGGGGTATCAAATGCAGTTTTGTTTGTAATCCGTTCCACATCGGGTTACTTTTCCACCGATCGGTTGGCCACACCCATCTGGTCAACTCATCAGGAGAAATGTAAACGGTCATAGCGAGTTAAGGAAGCACTGATTCAAAACAGATTTTTTCAACTTCCTATGACGGACTCAACCAAGAGCCATAGCCATATCTGCAGGGGCTTCTACGAATCAAGATAATATTCTTCCCCCCCTTTTTAATGGTACTGCTGACCCAATCACGTTTGACATTTTTCTTCGTAGCTGTTTCATGCTCGACTCGGTCACCATACTAAAATGACTTTGTTCTAGAAGCCCACTGACTTCCGGCGTGGCCTAATTGCCTGGTTTGCGCATTCGGTGGGTGCACTCGAAAAGTTTTATGAGGCTCTTCATCATTTTCTGGTTCGCCCTGCGGGAACATTCCAGCATCCATCCAGCAAAGACAACGGGTTCGTCTTCCGAACCCATTGAAATCTCCCCGCACGCGAGATCACTATCACGGAGTCCAATTTGGATGGCTACCTATGTGAGGCAGAAGTATGGCATTATGTAATTTGTTTGACTATACTTGCGGGCATCGATGACGGTGGTAATAGCCCTTGTTTTGAGTTTTATGACCCTAACCATTTTTTTTCCGAGGGAGCACTAACTAGCAAACAACTAGGGTCAACATTAGCACCGGAAGGTGCGACGACGGCAGACGACAAGGAACATGAAAATGTTATCAATTTAAATGATTTACGTAGAAAACGTCCCCATAACCATAAACGGGTACTTGGGATAGTTTGAAGCAACAGCTTTTCAGAAGTTCTTCTACTCATTGTGTCACAGTGGAAAGTGGAGAAACATGTGAGCATGAGTCATATAGTTTTCTTCTTGGCTATAAAATGCTACAAGATCCCAACTTGAGTTTTACGCCTATCCTCACTTTAGTGTTTTTTTTAAGCATTTAATGCAGCTGTGGAGTTTTGCATTTGGATATTTTGTGGCAAGAATTAAAAAAATACATAGAAGCTTCGGCCATTTTGCAAACATTTGGTAAATCTTCAATAGAAAAAGCGTATTTTTAATACACTAAAACTTTTTTGAAACTGAAGTCTCTTTTTACGCAGTAAAACCAACAATCAATACGAAACTAACGATTTTAAATTGGCTCACTACTTGACTAGCCTATTGGTCCCAAGCAAATCGACTAACGTACCCCATTCTAGTATAAATTCCAGTACTACACTATGTTTGTTTTGATTCGCTATGAAAGTTTGACAGATAAAATGAGGGGTTAGTGGATTTTCCTATGTTTCGGGGGGTGAATCGATTAGCTTGGGACCGAAGATAGTACCAGAGCTGAGCCAAAAAGTTGAGCTCGTTTCTTCGGGACCTTCTGGTCTTAGAGTTTCCTCTATGGTAAAACCTAAATAACGAGTTTTTTGCGATTCTGGGAAACTGGGAAATGCTCTCAAATACCCCACAATATGGGTATTTTCTGAATCAGGGTGACGTTTAGGGACCGTAAATCCATGTCTAACGCCATTTTGAAATCAAAGATGGCGGCTTCCCGTTTGAGAAAAACTGAAAAGTACTGTCATATCATATCATGCCTGACTCTATTTTGAAATCCAAGATGGCGGCTTCCGGTTAGAGAAAAACTGTGATATACTGTCAAATACCACACAATAGGAGTCTTTTTTTTTAAATGTGGGTGACGTGTAGGGACCGGAAATCGATGTCGGACGCCATATTAAAATCAAAAAGACAGTTTCCGGTTAGATAAAAACTTGGAAATTTTGTCAAATACCCATCAATGTAGGTATTTTTGGAATCGTACTTACGTGTAGTGACCGAAAAACCATGTCTGACAAAATTTTGATATCCAAGATGACGGCTTCCGGTTAGAGAAAAACTGAAAAATACTGTCAAATACCCTACAATACACAGTTAAAAAAAGTTGTGTAAATTTCCGTTACTATGATGCACATAAATGGAGCGTCATATATCATTCAAGTTTACATTATAGATCGTGTAAATTTATGAGATATGTCATGAAATATTCCATATGTTGTATGCAACTGTCCATATTTGTAAGCAACATTTCTTGCAAGCTGCTAGTTTACGTGAAAAGGAAGTTTACGTGAAAAGGAAGTTTACATGCATGAATGTTTGCATGCATGGATATTTACATCACCAGTAAAATCCAGAATTTTGTTCTGTGATAGGTATTTTTTTAGAATCGGGGTGACGTTTACTTACTTACTACTTAACGATCCTGCACACCTCCAAGGGTGCAAAGGGCCTTTATGAAAGATTTCCATCATGGGCGATTACTAGCTTTGGCCTTGACCTGTGCCAAAGTCAAATTTCGGTCAACGTTCTTAATTTCACTGTTTAGGCTCCGCTGTCACGAGCCTCTGGGTCTGCCTCTGCTGCGATGTCCTGCTGGATTCCAGTCCAGTGCTTGCTATCAGATTTCGTTTCCGCTCCGTCGTAGTGTGTGGTCGACTCACCTCCACTTCCGTTCACGAATTTCTGTCTGTATCGGCTTCTGATGGCACAAACGATGAAGCTTGGAATTTGAGATCCAATTGTGGGGCCACCATGCACGAATTATGTACCGCAGGCATCGGTTGATAAACACCTGCAGCTTCTGAGTGTTTTCCGCTTATACACACCATGTTTCACTGGCGTATAACAGCACAGACTTCACGTTCGTGTTAAAAATTCGGATTTTGGTGCGTCGACTGATCTGACTCGCTCTCCATACATTTCGCAAACTGGCAAAAGCAGCCCTTGCCTTCTTAATCCGTGCACCTATGTCGCTCTTGGTGCCGCCGTCCGACGCTATCTGGCTGCCAAGATATTGGAAGCTTTCGACTTTCTCCACTGCCTGCCCAGCTACCGTGAAATTGGAACGGTTTTCCGTGTTGACAACCAACGATTTGGTCTTGTTGACGTTGATGGTTAAACCTGCTTCAGTGGAGCGTTCCGCAAGGTCGTCGAGCTTACTCTGTATGTCAGAGCGCCGTTGTGCTAATAACGCAACATCATCAGCCAAATCGAAGTCGTTGAGTTGCTTCATAGTAATAGGCTGCCACAGCAACCCATGGTTCGGTACACGGTCAACGGCTCCAACCATGATCTCGTCGATTACGATGAGGAACAGTAGCGGTGATAATATACATCCTTGCCTCACACCCGCCCCGCGATTACCCAAATCGGGTCAGATAAAGCTCCGTTGTGCACCACTCTGCATGAGAAAGCCTCGTACTGCGCTTCGATGAGGTTGACGATCTTATCAAGGACTCCTTTGCGTCTTAGAGCGCCCTACAAGTTTTCGTGGTTTAGTCGGTCGAAAGCTTTTTCGTAGTCAATGAATACCAAGTACAGGGACTCTTGGAACTCATTGACCTGCTCCAAGATGATGCGGAGCGTGACAATATGGTCCACACAGGATCTTCCGGAATCCTGCCTGCTGTTGTTGGAGAGTCGCGTCGATCTTCTCCTGTATCCGATTGAGAATAACTTTACACAGAACTTTGAGAGCAATACACAGTAACATGATGCCTCGCCAGTTGTCGCATACAGTTGGATCCCCCTTCTTGGGGACTTTTACCAGTCGGCCGGAAAAGTCGCAGTGTCCCAGATATTGACGAATGGTTGATGCAACATTTGTGAGGATAGCATGGGGTAAGCTTTGAGCATCTCTGCTGATATGCGATCGACCCCCAGGGCTTTGTTGGATTTCATACTTCGGATGGCTGCTTCTATCTCCTGCAATGATGGAGCTTCAGTGTTGACGCGAGTAACGCACCTCACCCTTGGCGGATTATGCCGAGATGTTGATGGTTGGTTGACCGTTGAAACTTCGAGAAGTTGTTCAAAGTGCTCAAACCAACGTTTCAACTTGTCAGTTTTTTTGCTAAATTTTTTTGCTCTCTTGGTGAAAACGATTTCCCAAGCCTGAAGAATTGATTTTCGTGCCTAAATTATCAATATTTTGAAGAAATAAAAAGTTTACAAAATGTATTTAAACCCATGATTATACCATCAACTACGATTGTCTACGAATTTTATAAATTTCACAAATTTCACCATTTTCCACTAACTTAAAAAATACCACAAATATTAAGCATATGCTTATATTCTATTGAAGTTTTATCAGTTGTTTCAACAAGTGCATTTTTTTCTGAAAAAGGCCTTTTTCTCTGTCAGGTTTGTGTCTTGATTAGATGTCACGTTTTCATTGAGTCGAGGAGTCGAGGAGTTGAGGAGTCGAGTAATTCAGTCGTCGAGGGGTTGAGGAGTCGAGGAGTCAAGGAGTCACCCAGGTAACAAATTGATGCTTAACAAGTGTTCTTTCAACGATTTTAATTCAGGCTTAGTTTTAATAATTGTTGTACATAGACCACTTTAACCTTTGTTCAGCTTTTAAACATCTAAATCTGGTGATTTTAATCAGCCCAAAGCTTAACAACAATCTAAATTATAAGCCTTTCAATGCATTAACCAACAGTCTTTTCCAACCCTTGTTCAGCCTTAATTTTTTATTAAAAAAAAAAAATATAATAGTAGACCGCTTCATGTCTTATATTTTTTTTATGAGACTGCTTTAGAATGTTGCTGACTAATTGGATTTACATATTTATATTGTTATTATATGTCTAAAAATTACCTTTACATTTCGGGATTCGAACCGGCAGTCGCTGATTCACAGGCGTCAACTATACCCACTCGACCACATAAGCATATTTGAGGCCGAAGGTATGATCATTAACAAGAAGCACGTCAAAATTAAGTTGAATAATAGCAACCGGAAGAGTATTATACAGCAATGCCGAATTATAAACAATAAATTGTGACAGTAAAACATTCCTCTCATTTCAAGTGCAGTAAACACAATGTGGACACAAGTGCGCGATGTATTTCGATGCTATTTTAGTGCTATTATTGAATTCTATTTTTGAAATGCGGTATGAAAATTAAGTGCAATATAAAGTGGTGAACAGACAAAACACAGGAATACTAATGTTAATACTTCCGACGTCGTCGCAGTCCACTTCTAGGTGGAACTATTCTTAAAAAGCTCCTCTTCCTTGTCAATTGTCTCTACTGCTGGTGCTGCTTGGGATTAGAAAGGTAGGCAGTGAATTTAGAATAACTAAAATGTCGGAAATGCAACTGACGACATTTAACAATATTGTGCAATAAATTCATATTATTCTATCAAGCTATCAGAATATTTGTAGCGTAAATATTGCTGGTTTGTGGAGTAGTATTAAGCTTAAATAAGTCTTGTTCAGTCTTTATATCAGCTAACTTACTGAGGTTGAATTATGGGGATACAATTCGCTTCATGCACTATTAATCAACTGTATATTCAGCCTGGTGTTAATCAGCTTCGTACACCTTAAATCAACCAATAATCAACCTTTGTTCTCACAATTCAGCTTGAATTGTTACTTGGGCAAGGAGTCGAGGAGTTGAGGAGTCGAGAAATTCAGGAGTCGAGGAGTTGAGGAGTCGAGGAGTCAAGGAGTCAAGGAGTCGAGGAGTCGAGGAGTTGAGGAGTCGAGGAATTCAGGAGTCGAGGAGTTTAGGAGTCGAGGAGTCAAGGAGTCGGGGAGTCGAGGAGTCGAGAAGTCGAGGAGTCAATGAGTCGAGGAGTCGAGGAGTTGATGAGTCGAGGAGTCGAGGAGTCAAGGAGTCGAGGAGTCGAGGAGTCGAGGAGTCGAGGAGTCGAGGAGTCGAGGAGTCGAGGAGTCGAGGAGTCGAGGAGTCGAGGAGTCGATGAGTCGAGGAGTCGAGGAGTCGAGGAGTCGAGGAGTCGAGGAGTCAAGGAGTTGAGGAGTCGAGGAGTCGAGGAGTCAAGGAGTCGAGGAGTCGAGGAGTCGAGAAGTCGAGGAGTCGAGGAGTCGAGGAGTCGAGGGGTTGAGGAGTTGAGGAGTCGAGGAGTCGAGGAGTCGAGGAGTCGAGGAGTCGGAGTCGGCGGGAATTTCACGGATTAAGGAGCCGGATTCTGAGTCGGTGAAACTGTGCCGACTCCGACTCCTGTTTTTTTTTTTTGTATTATATTCACTTTAACGCTCCTGGGTCATTCGTGACTTGTCTGGGGGTGAGATTTGAACTCGTGACTTTGGCGTGAAATGTATGGATTCTAACTACTACGCCGGGGTCGCCCCCTCGACTCCTGGATTAAAATATTGAAAGATTGATATTAATTAAATGAAAATATCTTACTCAAAATTACTTTTAAAAAAAACATGTATATTTTATCACAGAAAGACATAATGTTTCTCTATAACTATGTGTCAGGTGAGGTCAAGCGTCATTTAAAAAAAAAACCTTTCAAAATGGCCAAACTTTTATAAAAATGTGAATGATTGCCGATAACACATAATTATGCAAAGTTTCATGCAAATCGGAGAAAGTCGAGTTTTCCCGATTCGTCACTTGGCGTGGAACTGCTCTTTTGTCTCTTCGACCTTTTGTCCATTTCGAATTTTTGTCCATTCGACCTTTTGTCCCTTCGGTAAAGATAGTAGATGAAGACCTTTCGTACTTTTGACCTTTTTCCCTTCGAGATTTTGTCCTTCGACTTAATGTACTATAACCCTCTTAATACGTTTCAAATGATAAGTTAGTTAACATTGCATACAAATAAAAATAATTCCTTAAAATCCCGTAGCCTTTGTTGTGGGATTGTACAAAAGTTGCGGGTTAAGTAAATATGTTGGCAGTAACCAAAGTGAAGAGTGCATTTGGCGCCGGTAACATTTGTGCTACCATAATTCAAGAGCAACGTTTGGTTTGTAAAGGCGATTGCGTCTTGACATTAACCAGGCTCCGCAACTATAGGAACAAGAAGTATCAAATACCGCAACTATTAAGACAGCCCAACTAACAATTTTCACAATGTAAACGCTTTACTCATTTCATTTATACAGTCGCAAGCTGTATTCAAACGTTATACGATATGAGGAAACCTTTACTCAACCTCTATACAAGCAAATCTGGCGAACTTAGTCAGCTACTTATGGCTGTTGGAACGGTCGGGAGAAGCTCTTATTGCATATCCATTAACGCTTCTATACAGCTGTTATCCTGCTGTTTAGTTGTGTGTGAACTTGAAAGGCGCTTATTCAACCTTTTCCCGGTTGTCCAATAATCACTACACAGCTTTCTCTTGAAGCCGGGTTAAATACTGTTACGCTTTTTTATTAAGGAATTTATTGAGTTTATTTTGCTGTGAATCAAATTAATCGAAATTAGTTACAAATCATCACCAAATTATTTACCCTGCATCGGAACCTGGAATCGACATCGAGACGACCTCATTGGCAAACCTTGACACTACCAACTGTGCTACGCCAACACTTTGAACTTATGTAAACAAATCAACATTCCCTTCTACAACAAAATCGCTGAGTAGAGGCTTTATAATAGTGCACATGAATCACTTTTCTCGACTAGTTATAAAAGAGCAGAGTAAAAGCTGTAAAACTGCACACGTCTAAAAATAAACCTAGTTGACTGTGAAAATGCTTCCGAAGTTGCTCTAACACAGTTTATAAGCTGAGTACAGGTTGTTTAGTTGTTAAAAAGGCACTTTTGATGTTTATGTTATTCAGCAAGAGTGGTTGGTTGTGTAGAAGCCATTAAATGAGTAATATATTCACTTTGTTAGCTTTGTTTTGCAGCTACAAGTGGAAAGTTGATTAGTGTGTGTATAGAAGTGACATTAGCGTTTATTGGCTGATGTTATTCAGTGCAACTGACAAATTGAATAATGGTTGTGAGAAAGTTGAGTAAACGCTCTCCAAAACTATTTTGCTAGCTTTTGCTTGTAGCTGTATCTGCAGCTTCTTTTCAACTACTTTACAGCACAACGCTGGAAAAGTTGGCTTACAAAGCTGAAAATGTTAGTTGGGAGTGGCATTTTTCTTGGCCCTTGAATTCGGTTCTGCGTGACTTCGAAACTCCGGCTTTTTCCCAGTTTTTTTTTTCGATTTCCCGGTTCACTGGACACCCTGATACTAAAAAAAGAAAATTCAATGGAAGATATTTGATCTAGAATGTCGATATGGAGGATGTGATATCTAAATCGAAACAATAAAGCTTTGGGTTGAGCCATTTATGTTACGTCACAATAATGTTATTTGTCAGAAATTACTCAATATCTCCAGATAGTATGTCAAATTGAATCAATATCACAAGATAGGTCGTTATGGTTCCAAGTGTCTTGAAGAGAAGAGAAAAACAGGTCAAAAATCTCAGTGGTTTCATGAAATGTATTAAACATGGCATAGTATATTGGATTGGACATGTAGTAATGTTTCAGTGTTCACTCGGCTGTCGACAAAAGCAGACCACTCTCGATGTGTGCTACGCGATCGTCTGTTTTCTCGGCAGCAACCATTTTGTGGTCCTCCTCATTGTTCTTCCTCAGCAGTTCTTTCGGTCGATGCGTCGTCGACTTTGGAAAGCAACCGTTTCGTGATGAGTGTGTGAGTGCTGACCACGTTTTGCGTCCATTGCTGCAATGGACGCGCTCTGACCCTCGTTGGCGTACAACAATTTGCCATACAATGAAACTACTAGAAGCGGCTCCAGTTCTGATGGAGGAGGCTTTTTGGATAGCGGAAGATAAAGTGTTTATTGTGTTGTACCTTTTGACTATATTTTTAAGATGTATTGTATAGTGACCAAGAATCCTCGGCTCTGTAAAGTTAATTCGGTTGAGCCTTATCAAATAAATTTATGAACAAAAAAAAAAATGTAGTAATGTTTGTTTGTTTTTTTTATAACGGACTGACTTTCCTGCCTGGATCTCTAATATTAATGCTATAGGACAATACAAAAATTTAATTACCGTAAAAATCAATGATGAATCAAAGTTGAACAGTTTGCAGGAAATTTTTGGAGTCCGTTGATAAACCTGATTTGACAGCAGTAGGAGCTTATAACGTAATTATCAATAAATAAAAAATGTTCAAAGTTTAAATTCCATTTACCATATTTACCTCATCACAAATTTCATCATCATCTACCAAATCAATGGCCTTATGAACGGAGATGCCTATATTATTGGCCTGGAATGAAAATAAGTATCTACATTACTCAAGTGCAACGAAATATGTAGGAATCTGAAATATAAAACTACCCGAGCAGGAACCGATAGCTAATCGATAGCAAATGAATATCTTAATGTAGTATCATACCCGTTTTTTGGTATGCTTGTGGTATAAAACCATGTTTTGATATTATTCAGCTATCGAAATATTTTGTAAAATCTCAAATGAATACCAAAATAACAAAATGTGATCTTTCAGTTTTTAGACAATAACACCTAAAAGAGTTATTGAATTGCTATTGGAAGACCTTCAATGTAACAAACTATGGTATTCTGGCATCTAGAAAAGCGTCTGATATCCGTTTGTTATTGTAATAACTAAATTATTTATTAGTTCGTTATTCGTAGAATATTTTTGAGGTATTATTTTTGGTATTTTACCTCCTATGTCAGCCTCACTAATACCATATTTAGGTTGCCAGTTCTGCTATTTTCATACCAGACTATGAATATAGTGACTATAGGTTTGTTCCCGTACGTGCAGTTTGCGGCCCACGCACATTGCATCCGTTAGTGATGCGTTGCGTCAAAGTGACAGCAAAATCTATTGCTACTTAGTCGGACGTTTACAAACGTTTTAATCCGTTGATGAAAATGTCGATGTACGTCGTTCTGCCTCTGAGGGGCATTCTATAAGTTAAACCCCCACTTCACTTACCTCCGTCTGAACCATATCGGCCAGAGATATGTTGAACACTAAATAAGCGGTATAGTATGAGCTCCAGCAAAAATTGATGATCGCTATATACACACTGTCCGACTCCGGATTCACCCACACACGATACAGTGTGAAACAACTAAAAATGGCCATAACGATTAGACCGAAGTAAGACTGCATCAGTTGAACTGCATAATCGTTGCTGAAACGGTCAACCCGTGTCACCAGTTCACTGTGTAGCTGTGCTATCTGCCCGATACGATCTATCAGTATAGAACGATGCTGGCGAATATCACGTAGACGGAATTGATTAGTATGTTCCACATCTGTTGGCAGTAGTTCACTGAAAATGTTTTAAAACTGAACATAAATCCGCTTATTTGATTCAAAAATATCTACCATAAGTATTTATTGAGGGTTTTAAACCTGTACTGAAAACTGTAATTGTAGACTACGTACTGCCCTGTTGAAATTGTAATAACATAATTCGTCCAACAAATAGTCATAAATGACTTAAGAAACGAAACTAGCCCAGTAGAAGCCATGAATACTAAGTAACAGGTTACTGACGAAATCAGGATCAGTAGCACTGCGGTTATAGAGACGACCAAATTGCACCAATCATTTTGAACCTTCAAATTGATTTCGTATCCAATCGCCTTCAGCTGAAACGAAAATCATATTGAATAACATTATTCGTTCAAAGAGATAAACGCGTGTACATTTGAATCAAACTCGTAAAATCCATTCATAACATTGAACGTTCTATGACGAAACACTGCATTCAAAGCCGTTACCAACAGTATCATCAAGGTAGCCGCCACGGAAACCCATCGCATCCCGTAGCGAATAATGAACGAACTCGAGTTGTTTTCGGTAACGTTCGTCTCGATGTTGAAGTACAATATTATGAGTTGTCCAATCACGGTTAAAATCAATCCCACCGGAACTTTCTTGACCCTCGGAATACGGGAACTTCCATCGTACGTCAAGATCGACAGACCAAGTCGATCGGTAAACCACTGACCAGTCCAGTTTGCATCGAAGAACGTATCGCAGCTACGCCAGTTAGCGACTAAACGTTCGAAAACTGCCACCATGGTTGTTATTACGCTCTACTACTGTCAACTGATGGTGACTTGTAAGCAAAAAATGTCTGGGTAAGAAGTAAATGGGTACTGTCAGAACCGAAATGATCCACCGTATTGCAGGTTGCTATCCACTGTATCGCTCAATATTGATTCGAAGCCTTCGAAATGATTAATTTCCGTAGATGTAGATGAATGGACGTATTTATCCGAAGACTATCAAAAGGAGTGGTCATTAACACACTACCCATTCAACACCAGCAGCGACATTGAAAAAAATGGTTTATTGGATCCATCTTATAACATAGCAATGTCAGAAGATTTATTATATGTGATGATTGATAGATTCCATTGGATTATCACTTAAAAACTATTACTGTGATATGGGATGATTTGTATCGTATTTTCACATACTCAGTACATGATATTCCTTTGCTTCGAACGTGGTTAGCGATGGGTACACGCAAACCAAAAATTTATTACAATGAATGTTAGTTCTATTTCCTATCATCCTCTGATTATGAACATCGCAGCGAATGTTAGAAGTTTACCTTGCAGACGATGCAATGATTTTTAAAAATTTTTATTCCGTGCTCTGTCTACGCCTTCACCTACACAAGAAAGCATTTGCCTTGATTTTTATGTAGGGAAAATGGATATAATGTCGGCCTAAATGCCCCTAATTTGGGCCCATACATAAATTCAGCAATTGACTAAATTTTCAATAGCGTCCCAATGACGCGTTAATCTAGATAAAATTGATAAATAGCTGATTTTTAGGGATGGGCCCAATCTTAGATCCATAGGCCAACATTAGAGCCATTTCCTCTATAACATGGTAGAACGACGTACACACTTGCCTCGAAGACGAGTATGCGAGGAAACGAGCCCTCTTAGGGGTCGTCCATTAATTATGTCACACATTTAGGGGGGAGGGGGGTGTTTTGAAAACTGTGACGAGCCATACAAAAAAAAATTAAGGTTCATACAAAAAATGTGACAAAGAGGGGAGAGGGTTGAAAATGGGCCAAATTTGCGTGACATCATTAATGGACCATCCCTTATTAACTTTTAGCCTATCCATTTCCCGAAGCATGGAAAGAGCAGTGGAGAAAGCATAGGTCTGATAATCACAACGTTCTCCATCCAACCTGGTCTATACAAGGTGTGGAATCCAGTGCCAACATTTCAAAGGGGCGTAATTGCATTTGTAAATAATGGCTTTAGCCGTCGATTTCTCGCGAATAAAAGCTCACTCATGAAAAATAATGACACCAGAAGGTAGAGGAATGTTTCCTCTACCAGCTAGCATTGTAATTTTGGAGAGGTAGAATTTCATTCGCGAGAAATTGACGGCTAAAGTCATTGTTTACAAAAGCAATTACGCCCCTTTGAAATGTTGGCACTGAATTGATGGCCTGCAGTTCGTTTTTCACTCGGCTTTCAGTCGGCTTCGCAAGATTTGCTTCTCTCGTACGCTCAAACACGCTCGTAGTTACGTCATAACGTTTGTTTCAATCAGCGTTTGCATTGGAAATTGAATATAAATTATTATAGAATTTCTGTATGAATCCAAAATTTATCAATGTTTTTCCACTGAATGTTGAGATAATGTATTGATTATTTTATTAGCACACTGTATGACATGAAAACGCAGCCTGCTAGTGAGTTTTTGCCCGTTTCCAAGTAAGGAGTTACTATAAAAATACAAAACGCCTGCTGATATTTCCCGGATACTTTACAAAAGCATACAAGCAAGCGCAATCATCATGCAAACTTATCTATAATTTGCTGCACTTCATATTTCACAAATTTGCTTTCGAGTGCTATGACGTCATGTTTACCTTTTTTCCTCTACCAACACATACGTGAGGGCTAGATCTCCACACCTTGTATAGACCAGGTTGTATGGTTGTATCGCATCCTCGGTTCATGCGGTACACTAGAAATACTCAGAGGGAGAGATAAGCGGAAGGAATGTTTTGAGCCAAATGAACTGTCAAAATCTGAGCCAATCGAACATTCTCATTAGAATTTTTCCGAGGATTTCTTATTCTTACTAGATTAATTTAGAGAGTATTGCAATCGAACAAAAATTTAATCACCTTTATTTATCGTGTGCTTCTCAAATTCAACTAGTTTTTTGAATAAAAAACAATGTTCTAACTCTATTGATTAATTGATCTTAGTTGGTTAACTAATAGCACCAATAAATGTGCAAAATATTGCCATGCACTCAATTATTATTTTGCACGTAAATCGAATCAAAAGTAAAAGTCATGTGAAATGCTAGCTTCTAGCAAGGGCGAGAGCAAGGGTTGCAAGATTATTTAGGTACAAATCCCTGCTGCCGAAATGTATTTTGTTTTCTACGCCCATCTCTCCCTCTGAGTATTTCTAGTCTACACTAACATCCTCTAATGATGAATCCCATATAATTGTAAGCGAATCTTAAATCCCACGATTGGGTGTAAGATGTATATCAATATTGTCTGATATATTTTATGGTGATAAACTGTTGATATATCATGGGTTGGAACAGCCATCTAGAAACTAATGAAAATTCATATAGATGTGCACTATAAGATAATCCAGTCTAATATACTTGTTTTCGTGATGAATATTCCTTCCAGCAATTACAATACATATACATCATTATCTTATAAGATATATCTTTTAATATCTTATAAGATATTGATGTAGGGGAAACGCTCCTATAGTTGCGGTACGTTAGAAGCGTTAGGTTCCTATAGTTGTGTATGGAGTCTCCATACACAACTATAGGAACATAACGCTTCTAACGTACCGCAACTATAGGAGCGTTTACCCTATATGTTATTGGAATTGATATATAGGAAAACATGTATATCTAATTGAAATACCTTCCTTTGATTTTTGACGTTTGAAGATTGTAAACAGATCCATCCCACTGTGCCGATTGTTTCGATCCGTATTTCTTTCTTCGGTATTTGCCCTGGTATTTACAAGTTTATATATTTTTTTCCAGGGCGGCTTGGTGGGCCTTCCCAACCCCCTCTCTCGCCGGGGGACAATCGTGCACAGCTCTGTTTAGAGTCCCACGCAGGCACTAGGATGGTGATCAGCCGCTCCTAACATGGAGGAAAGACGCAGATTTTGAGCCGCACTTCCATGGTGAAACAGACGCTCGGGTTTGGTGGAGCATTTCATCTATCACCGTACTATTGTTACCGCGCCAGTGTTCGCGTCGCACCTCTTCACTTTGCTATTTCCGGACGGCAACATTGCCCAGGCTGTGTCCATGTTTCAGCTGGTAGTCTTTTGACTCGGGAAGGCGTGAGGTAGGAACTTGTGAGGACCAGAGCTAGGTATTCCGCTCCTTCCAGGTTGCCAACTCACCATTTTCTAGCACCCCGTTCTGTTACAAAGGTCCAATAAAACATTTAAAATTTGCACCATGTGATCGAGCATTCAAGTTAATCTGTATAACACTTGCGGTGAATCCCACTAGGTATACTATAGACACTATAGACGATATGACCATGCTTAACGGTCGATTGCTGAATAAGGCTTAAGGAACGGCCATCGTTCACTTTATCTCAGGCAAGCGTGTAGACCAGAAGTGTCTGTGAAGTATAATTTTAACAGAATACCAAGTGCGAGTAGTCAGTCAAGGTGAAGTGTAAATCACCAACTCCGCCGATTCAGTTAAATTATAAGCCTAATTCGAAATTGGTCAAAGAACGGCACTAATGAATGTTACCTCCCCCCAGGACCTTTTTCATTCAATCAAATCAATATCGGGTTGGCGAGTCAAGGACCGCCATTGCACGCCACGGTCTAGGTGGCGTTTTAGTTGCCCTGACCTAAACGTAAAGGACAAGCAAAGGAGAATTTCCCTTCCCGGTTCGACAGAGGGCGGCCTTGCGTAAGTCTGACCGCCAACCACTGTAGTCACCGGTAGACTAGTCAGTTGTACCGCCATCTTTCCGACAAGGCCAGCCTTGTAAAATCCCCCATTGCCGGAATCGTTCCAGATTCTCAGCGAGCGGCAATCGACAACCCAACTAACATTTTCAGCTTTATAAGCCAACTTTTCCAGCGTTGTGCTGTAAAGTAGCTGAAAAAGCTGCAGAAACAGCTACAAACAGAAGCCAGCAAAATAGTTTTGGAGAGCGTTTACTCAACTTTTTCACAACCATTATTCAATTTGTCAATCGCACTGAATAACAGCAGCCAATAAACGCTAATTTCACTTATATGCAAATATTAATTAACTTTCAACTTTAAGCTGCAAAACAAAGCCAATAAAGTGAATATATTACTCATTTGATGGCTTCTACACAACCAACCACTCTTGCTGAATAACATAAACAACAAAGTGCTTTTTCAGCAACTTCAACACAACCTGCACACTTAGAAAATATTACCCCGAATAGAAATTGTAATGTAGAAAACATCAGCAGACATCTTCAATACATTAAATTTTAACGTGTATTGCTGTACCCTTAATGTATTCAGACTTCAGTGTGACGTCCAAGTACATAAAAATACATTAGCCTCAAACGTTACATCAGAATCAAACGTCTTGACGATGTAAAATTTGACATCAGAATACATCCAATGACAACAGAACCTAACGTTACATTAGAATCAAAATTCATCACGATGTAATTTGTTGCACGCATAAAACATCAGAATAAATCCAATGACAACAGAACCTAACGTTACATTAGAATCAAACTTCATCACGATGTAATTTGTTGCACGCATAAAACATCAGAATACATCCAATGACAACAGAACCAAACGTTACATTAGAATCAAACTTCATCACGATGTAATTTGTTGCATGGATAAAACATCAGAATACATCCAATGACAACAGAACCTAACGTTACATTAGAATCAAACTTCATAACGATGTAATTTGTTGCACGCATAAAACATCAGAATACATCCAATGACAACAGAACCTAACGTTACATTAGAATCAAACTTCATCACGGTGTAATTTGTTGCACGCATAAAACATCAGAATACATCCAATGACAACAGGACCTAACGTTACATTAGAATCAAAGTTCATCACGATGTAAATTGTTGCACGCATAAAACATTAGAATACATTCTATGACACAACAATAAAAAGAGGCTTGCAGTGCAGTGATGCCTCCTATGCATAGTTTTGTGACATTATTAATTGCAAATAAAATTGAACTCTTTAGAAGAGTGGAGACGCTAATAAAAGTGCACTTAGACGTTGCATCGTCTTGACGCCTTCTGCGCACTTATTATTCATTCACCAAGGAATAAGTGCGATGAAGACACAACAACAATTTAACGTAAAACCGCACTTTTATTAGTGTTTCCGTGCCCAATGCGCAATTCTCGGCGCAATCATATAAAATAGCACATTGCGATTACAAGGTAGAGCTTACCATCATTAACTCTTACACGACTGACATAGCCTCAAATCACTGAAGGAAATTGTGGCATGCCCTGTGGTCAATGTTTATTTGTATGTAAAACAAATGCCCTGGTGACGTTACAGTGCAAGAGTTAATTAGTGTTTTAATTGATTATTATCGTTTCAATTGAAACCCGATTTTACTCTTGTTCTATACGTTAAACATAACGTCGGCCATAGAGATTGCTAAAGTATGATTGTGTCAGTGATTTGTTTTCATCGGGAAAATTTTCTGCTATGAAGTTTTTTTTCCCGATGAAAACATTTTGCGTATACGTATACGTGACGTAGTGTGCGTACGATAAACGTCAGCAATCTCTATAGTGTGCTGTATACCGCATCAGTGTACGAATACAGCACACTATGTCCGACGTTATGTTTAACGTATACAGAACGTTTTCAACGAGGTTTTCATTTGAAACGATAATATTAATTCCAAGGCAAACGAAGAAAACCATCTGGCCACCCTGCATGGGCCGGCGCAGCCTGCATGCATATGCATTCCTCGGTACATTCTATGCGCTCGAGTCTTGGCGCTCGAGTATTGATGGTCCGAATGTGAGGATAACAATAACAAACCAGCATATCTGGCTGAAGCGAAAGTGAGGATAACAAACTTCGCACTTGAAAATGGGATTGCGCAAGTGTGCGTGTTATGAACGACAGAAAGGTCATTGTCGTTCTTTTCCGGAGATCGTCCATTTTTGCTAAAAAAAAAGCGGACAGAAACTGTTTGCATTTCTTAATGGTCGGTGACGGAATAAGACGATAAAATTTCGAAGTGTTTTTTCACCCATTAGTGGGTAAAAAATATACCCATTATGCAATCGTGAACTGATTCATAAAATGGGTATTTTTTCACCCATTTTATGATTTCCAAATTCCCCCATTTTTTGACAGCTGCATACATGGTTTGAAAATGGGTATTTTTTTTACCCATAAATGGGTTTTCAAGAAACACCGTGTTGCGCATGCAAAGTTTGTTTTGTCCGAGTCAGCACTACACGGCAAATGAGAACACCCAAATTTGAGTTTAGTTCACTCATAAATCGCAAAAAGTACAGGAACTCAGTTTTGAGTTAATTTCCCTCTGTTTTTCCAGGTTTTCCAGGTTTTTCCAGGAAAAATTTTCCGAAAATAAGAAAAGTAAAGATTGGATTCTGTGGATTTTCGTCAATCCTAATTTTCTGGAAGATTTTTGAGGTTTTCCACAGGAAAACATGAGGCAAATCTCGAGGCAAATTTACTCATCGTTGCGTTCCTGCACTTTTTTTTTGATTTTGAGTACACTGTATTCAAATTTGCGTCGATCACATTGGCCGTGTTTTCGCGGTGTGTGTTGTTTTGGCAAATTAGTCCGGGAAAGTGGTGGTAAATCAGCAAGGCTGTTTTTCAGGTAAGTAAATGTGAATTAATGTACCTATTTAATGTAATTAAGTTTTTTTTTTAGAAAAGTGCACCAGTCCGAAGCCGGATCCCGGTAGGAAGTCCGACGCTGGAACCCGGCGGGGAGTACGAAGCCGGATCTCTGCAGGTTAGTGCATGTGTTTTTTTTATGGACGAATAAATAAATAAATCCGGAGAACTTTGAGATTAGGGCGTAATTGCTTTTGTAAACAAACACGTCAATCGCCAATTAAAGCTCAATCTAAAAAATTAACGGCACAAACAGGTAGAGAAATGATTCCTTTATCATTTAGTATGGTTTGTTCGCGATAATAAGTTTCAATTTACGATTAATCGGCGATAGACGTGTTTGTTTACAAAAGCAATTACGTCCAAATCTCAAAGTTCTCCGGAAATACTAAATACTAAGTGGAAGTGGACCCCGTTGGAAATCCGATGACGGATCCCAATGATGGGTTCCGTAATCGGATCCCGATAACGGGTTCCGTAGACGGATCCCGATAACGGGTTCCGTAGACGGATCCCGATGACGGGTTCCATAGACAGATCCCGATGGGGAAACCGAATACGGATCCCGATGGGGAAACCGAATACGAGTCCGGATTGGGATTCCGTAAAAGGATCTCGATGGGAAAACCGAATACGGATCCCGATGGGGAAACCGAATACGGATCCCGATGGGGAAACCGAATAAGGATCCCGATGAGGAAACCGAATACGAATCCCGATGGGGAAACCGAATACGGGTCTTGATGGGGATTCCGTAGACGGATCCCGATGGGGAAACCGAATACGAATTCCAATCGGGAACCCGAATACGGATCCCGATGGGGAAACCGAATACGGGTCTTGATGGGGATTTCATAGACGAATCCCGATGGGGAAACCGAATACGAATCCCGATGGGGAAACCGAATACGGATCTCGATGGGGAAACCGAATACGGGTCTTGATGGGGAAACCGTATACGGATCCCGATGGGGAAACCGAATACGGATCCCGATGGGGAAACCGAATACGGATCCCGATGGGGAAACCGAATAAGGATCCCGATGGGGAAACCGAATACGAATCCCGATGGGGAAACCGAATACGGGTCTTGATGGGGATTCCGTAGACGGATCCCGATGGGGAAACCGAATACGAATTCCAATGGGGAACCCGAATACGGATCCCGATGGGGAAACCGAATACGGGTCTTGATGGGGATTCCGTAGACGGATCCCGATGGGGAAACCGAATACGAATTCCAATGGGGAACCCTAATACGGATCCCGATGGGGAAACCGAATACGGGTCTTGATGGGGATTTCATAGACGAATCCCGATGGGGAAACCGAATACGAATCCCGATGGGGAAACCGAATACGGATCTCGATGGGGAACCGGAAAACGGGTCCCAATGGGGAAATCCAATACGAGTCCGGATTGGGATTCCGTAAAAGGATCTCGATGGGAAAACCGAATACGGATCCCGATTGGGAAACCGAATACGGATCTCAATGGGGAAACCGAATACGAATCCCGATGGGGAAACCGAATACGGGTCTTAATGGGGAAACCGAATACGGATCCCGATTGGGAAACCGAATAAGGATCCCGATGGGGAAACCGAATACGAATCCCGATGGGGAAACCGAATACGGGTCTTGATGGGGATTCCGTAGACGGATCCCGATGGGGAAACCGAATACGAATTCCAATGGGGAACCCGAATACGGATCCCGATGGGGAAACCGAATACGGATCTTGATGGGGATTTCATAGACGGATCCCGATGGGGAAACCGAATACGAATCCTGATGGGGAAACCGAATACAGATCTCGATGGGGAAACCGAATACGGGTCCCAATGGGGAAATCCAATACGGATCCCGATTGGGATTCCGTAGAAGGATCCCGATGGGGATTCCGAATACGTATCCTGATGGGGAAACCGAATACAGATCCCGATGGGGAAACCGAATACGGATCCCGATGGGGAAACTAGTAGGTCCCGAAGAAACGTGCTCAACTTTTTGGCTCAGCTCTGGTACTATCTTCGGTCCCAAGCTAATCGATTCACCCCTCGAAACATAGGAAAATCCACTAACCCCTCATTTTATCTGTCAAACTTTCATAGCGAATCAAAACAAACATTGTGAAGTACTAGAATTTTGACTAGAATGGGGTACGTTAATCGTTTGCTTGGGACCAATAGGCTAGTCAAGTATTCAGCCAATTTAAAATCGTTAGTTTCGTATTGATTGTTGCTATTATTGTATCTGCTTCTTGCTATTACATCATTATTTCATACATCAGCTTGAATTACGTTGATCGATATTACATTTTTTTTTGCTGTGTACAGCCATAAGTGATTTCAAGAGCAAATTTTCATTATGTCGTAAGTAACATTCGCACCAATCCGAGAAAAATAAAGTTTTGTTTTGATGACCGAAAAGTTATTCCTATTTCCAAGTAAACACATATAATCTCATAGTGATAGCAATGTTTAACTATTTAGCAGGGTTTTAATCATACAAATGCAAATCGCTAGCTTTCATGCTAAAAAATACTGGTTTTTGAGTCAAAAGTTATTATACGTCGTTTGGTGGCCCCTATTGTTACTTAAGTCAAAGTGTATTTACCAGGATTTTCGGGAGAATTATCAATTACGTCTCCTTACGTGCAGCCCATTCATCATTTTAGGACCACCGAAATCATATTAGCAACAAACAGTTCGATTTATTCACTTTAATAATGAGAAAGCGAAACGACGAACATACACTTTTCACGGGTTTCTCAGCGCTGTTACTTAAGTCAAACGGCATCTCCATAGAAATTGGGTGACTTAAGTAACATCGAAAACTATTTTGATCGGAAGGTGATTACGTCAAAAAGCAATTTGACTGGTGAATAAATTAAAAAATGGGATTTGATCCTATATTCGGACAGTATATAGTGTAATAGCAGGAGAATCGATTGACACTGATAGCTCGACTTTGTTTACCTTTGTTACATTCGACGTAATGAATATTTGCTCTTGATTTAATGAATTCGCTGTTTGTGACTCTCTGAAAATTAAATGCCCAGGTTTTATACGTCAAACTCATCCTTTGCAACGTCCTCTTGTAACTTAAAAATACAAAATGTCATCATAACGTATAATGACTTCATAATTCCGAAAAAACATGTTTCCGGGCGGAATAAGTTTCATCAAGCATTATGATGGTACACAAAATGGGCCACAAGTTTATATAAAATTTAAAGTGTGGTTCGCAATCAGGGAAAGACTGAGATTTAAGAAAGCACAATTTTAATGTAAATTTTTCATAAATAACATCAATTTAGAATTCTGTACTATTCAATAACTATTTCTTCGAATTTTTAAGCAGTTCGGATAACAATTTGGCCAACGTATAAGATACTTTACTTTTGCTGGTCCGACGTCCCTCAAGATTTGACCTGTATAACAAAGTTGTGCCAACTAACTCGGTCCCTGGCTGCTTGTCTCCAATTAATCATGTTTTGTGGTTTTTGACATCATCCAAATCCAGAGGGCCAGTCACTTCGAATGTATGGGAATAGGCTCTTTTCATACACCATCAATGTAGAGTGCGCTAGCCGATTTTGAAAGGAAATGTCATCCAATCCATTTGTTTACATCATAATGACGATTTTCAAAACTCAAAACAATGTACATTTTATTGCACAACTTGTAAATTTCCATCGGGAGTGGTCGTATTGTTCGATTAACTACAGATCTGAACTGATTTACAGCTGAAATAACCACACATTAAAAATCCGGAAGATCATAACCGCTGGGACAATTTAATAAATCTTAATTTTTCTTATCAAAAATATATGGAAGCACCAGCCAGATCACTGCAAACCCGATACGGAAAACAAAATATTCCACGTGGATGATGATTTCAAGCACCTGCGGTGGATAAATTAATCAGGAAGGTGAAAATATTGTCCTCCTCCTATGCTTCACGGTGAAAATTTCCACCCTCATCACTCTTTTGAGGGTTCCCCTATTAACCGCAAGAGGCTGAAACGATCGCTTAGTTTCTTTTGGATTCGCCTATGGTGGGAAACCATTTGGAAATGCATGAAAATTTCCAGTTTTTATTCATTATCGTCTTTATGGGCAGTTTTAGGTGCCCAAAAATTGCACGAGTACATTACTATAGTGATAAGGTAAACACTGGTTTATTTGTTTCCTTCTGTGAAAGCATATTTCAAGAGCAAATTTTCTTTATGTCGTAAGTAACATTCGCACCGATCCGAGAAAAATAAAGTTTTGTTTTGATGACCGAAAAGTTATTCCTATTTCCAATTAAACACATATAATCTCATAGTGATAGCAATGTTTAACATATTTAGCCGGGTTTTAATCATACAAAGGCAAATCGCTAGCTAGTTCTTATACGTCGTTTAGTGGCCCCTATTGTTACTTAAGTCAAAGTGCATTTACCAGGATATTCGGGAGAATTATCAATTATGTCTCCTTACGTGCAGCCCATTCATCATTTTAGGACCACCGAAATCATCTTAGCAACAAACAGTTCGATTTATTCACTTTAATAATGAGAAAGCGAAACGACGAAAGTACACTTTTCACGGGTTTCTCAGTGCTGTTACTTAAGGCAAACGGCATGTCCATAGAAATCGGGTGACGTAAGTAACATCGAAAACTATTTTGATCGGAAGGTGATTACGTCAAAAAGCAATTTGACTGGTAAATAAATTTAAAAATGGGATGTGATCCTATATTCGGACAGTATATAGTGTAATAGCAGGAGCATCGATTGACACTGATAGCTCGACTTTGTTTACCTTTGTTACATTCGACGTAATGAAAATTTGCTCTTGATTTAGTCACAAATCGTGGATTTTCTGATATTCTTCATACTGCAAAAATGATTTTCCTACCACTGAAGGGACGACATCTCTCGGATTTTCAGCATAGCTACTACTCAAATCATATAATTAATTTCTCGAGCGTCCCACACTTCCTACATCTTGCTCCACTTGGTCTAACCACCTAGCACGCTGTGCTTCTCTGCGTCTTGTACCGGCCGGATTTGAGGAAAACACAATTTTTGCGGGATTGTTGTCCGGCATTCTTACAACGTGTCCCGCCCATTGTACCCTTCCACCTTTAGCGACTTTCTGGATATTGGGTTCGCCATAAAGTTACGCCAGTTCGTGGTTCATTCTTCTCCTCCATACACATACACTTCATATACCCTGCCAAAGATGGTCCTAAGCACGCGTCGTTCGAAAACTCCCAGTGCTTCTCGAGCATTGTCTATTGTCATATTTTTCGTGCACAATAATTTTGTTTATTATATATTTGCAGTTCGTCAATAAGGCAGCCCAAAACTTTCCGCATTTTTGGATCATCTGTGGAACAGGCAGCAATTTTTGGAGCGATCCGTGAAGGGGAAGGCTTGCCACTTGTAACAGTGGACCAAACAAGCCAGCAACCCCGTCCAAAGTGTCTTGCATTATTGGCAAATTGGCACAGCGGGTCGATTTAAAGAGAGATCTGGAGGCGCAGCTATCACATTGTCATGATTGTCTGGTAGTTTACTCAAAAATGCTATAACAATCGCTAAGCTCGCTGTAATGTCACCAAGTGCCTCGTCACCTACAAATTGGCGCCTATGTCAGTGGTCTAATAACTCTTAGCGTGCTAATGGCATAGTTCCCCTGCCGCATAGAGAGTTGCCACAATGATATTAGGTTAGCTAAGGTCAGTTAACTGACTGGTGGGAAACGGGAGCTTAAGCAATGGCTATTCTGTATGCATTTAAGAGATAATCTACCAGAATGGATGATTTTTTTTGTACAATTTTATGTTTTCTGATGGTTTTGGTTGTGCAAAACATGAGAATTAACTTTTCCAATGCTTTCAATTGTACAAAGCATTACAGCTAGAAACATGATCTTGTAAACACTACAAACCTTAACTGGTAGTTTGCTAAAAAAAAATGCTGCAACAATCGTCAAGCTCGCTGTAATGTCACCAAGTGCCTCGTCACCTACAAATTGGCGCCTATGTCAGTGGTCTAACAACTTTTAGCGCGCTAATGGCATAGTTCCCCTGCCGCATAGAGAGTTGCCGCAATGATATTAGGTTAGCTAAGGTCAGTTAACTGACTGGTGGGAAACGGGAGCTTCAGCATTGACTATTATGTACGCATTTTTATGATGTTATCTAACAATTATGGTGTGTAGTGTTTACACGATCATGTTTCTAATTCTAATGTGTTGTAAATATAATTGAAAGCATTTGAAAAGTAAGATTCTAGTGTTCTGTATATCTAAAAACATGTTCTCTGATGTTTTCAGATGTACAAAACGTTTAAAGGAAACGTTGTTTGAATGTTTTCAAATGTAGATGTTTATACATTTGAAAACATTCAAACAACGTTTACTTCAAACGTTTTGTACATCTGAAAACATCAGAGAACAACAAACACGAAGTACAATTGAAAACATCAGAACCACGTTTAGTTCTAACGCTGTGTACATCCGAAAACATCCAAAAAACGTTTGGTTCTAGCATCAGGAAACATCTACGTTAGAAAACATCAGAATACATTTACATATAAAAACATACCAACAACGTTTAGTTCTAACGTTTTTTACATCCGAAAACAACCGAAAAACGTTTGATTCTAACATCAGGAAACATCTACATATGAAAACATCAGAAAACGTTTACATATAAAAACATCCGAACAACGTTTAGTTCTAACGTTTTTTACATCTGAAAACATCCTTAAAACGTTTGATTCTAATGTCAATAGATTGAAATTTTTGACGTCAGACCGACATTAGAATGGCAAAATTTTGTTCCAAAATTTCTGATGTATACACCATGTTACGTTGCTTAAATACAACTAAATCATAATGTTTTCTAATGTTTGACATCAGGCATACATTTGATTTCGATGCTGATGTAGACATCAAAATCAAACGTTGGGCTAATGTAAATTTCTATTCGGGGACAATGTTAGCCTCCCACCCCGAGTTCAGATTGACGGTGACGAAATCGAGGTGGTCGATGAGTTCGTGTATTTGGGCTCACTGGTGACCGCCGAAAATGATACCAGCAGAGAAATTCAAAGACGCATTATGGCAGGGAATCGTGCCTACTTTGGACTCCGGAGGACGCTCCGGTCGAATAAAATTCGCCGCCGCACGAAGTTGACTGTCTACAAGACGCTGATTAGACCGGTGGTCCTTTACGGCCACGAGACCTGGACTATGCTCGTGGAGGACCAACGCGCCCTTGGTGTTTTCGAACGGAAGGTGTTGCGTACCATCTACGGTGGAGTGCAGATGGATGACGGAACGTGGAGGAGGCGAATGAACCACGAATTGCACCAGCTGCTGGGAGAACCATCCATCGTCCACATTGCAAAAATTGGGCGACTACGGTGGGCTGGGCACGTCGTAAGAATGCCGCACGACTACCCAGTGAAAATGGTTCTAGAAAGCGACCCAACAGGAACAAGAAGAAGAGGCGCGCAGCGGGCAAGGTGGATCGACCAAGTAGAAGGTGACCTGCGGACCCTTCGCAGACTACGAGGCTGGCGAACTGTGGCCATGGATCGAGTAGAGTGGAGACGACTTCTTCGGACAGCAGAGGACAACAAGGCCTTAGCCTGATTGGTAAGGTAAGTAAGAGATTTGCCTTTTAAGAAATCCAACAGCAAACAATTATTTTGGCATGGTTTTTGTGATGAATATCGCTCCCAATAAAATACATCTTATATGATTGTTCTGCATAAATTATTGAAATAATGTTCAACAAAGTTATCGTACACTCATTGAACATGATTGTTAGTCGAACTAAATATTGCTAACAACAATGATACTGTATTGAATAATCTTTATTTGTTATTGTCCCATAACATAAGGGGTTCCGGAAAAGAATGTATTGAGATTGAAAAAAATTTATTCAACTGCAATATTTACATTGCTAAGATTCTAATTGGAAGCTTTCTACACGGCTTATTCAGATTCCAGCACTAATACCATAGAGGTAACTCTAAGACTAGAAGGTCCCGAAATAACGTGCTCAACTTTTTGGATCAGCTCTGGTACTCTTTCCGGTCCCAAGCTAATCGATTCACCCCTCGAAACATAGGAAAAACCAATAACCCCTCATTTTATCTGTCAAACTTTCATAGCGAATCAAAACAAACATTGCGTAGTACTAGAATTTCGACTAGAATGGGGTACGTTAATCGTTTGCTTGGGACCAATAGGCTAGTCAAGTAGTGAGCCAATTTAAAATCGATAGTTTCGTATTGATTGTTGGTATAACGTTGCACTACATTACATGTCGAGAGAGCTGTTCTTACTACATGCTAATTGAAAGAGCTCTATCGCAAAGTCAGCCGTGACCCAGTGGAACCGAGCAAAGACACCGACAGCATCATCCCTCAAGAGTCCTGGATCGAATCCCAAAGCAGCTTCAATAAAAAACGCTATTATGAAAGCACCACCATCTCACTGTCGATGTTTATTTTTCTATATATTTTTAGAACAGATAAAATATATGTGTCAAAACAAGAAGTAAATTTCATGTGATTTTCATATACATTTTAATTAGATTGATTTATGACATGTACCTATATGATTTTGTCGAGGATTTTGCTGTGTGTGGTAACTAGATTAAATAGAAGATTAAACAGGCAGACAATATGATAACGACTGACTAGTACGCGACGTAAAGTAAGACTGACAGTCACACCTCATACAATTCGATTCGGCATGGAACACTAACATTTAACCATGTTAAATGTTGTTTACGTTTTTTTATTGTTGGAGGGATTTATCATGTTTATTTTACTGCGAATCACACACCACCTGCGAGCACACCACCAAATTATCTAACCCTGCACCAGAACCTGGAATCAAACTCGAGACGACCGCATTAGTAAACCTTGACACTGATGTAAAAAAATCAACATGCCCTTCTACAACAAAATCGCTGCGTAGAGGATTTATAATAGTGCACATGAATCACTTTTCTCGACAAGTTACTTCAGCTCTGTAAAGGAGCAGAGTAAAAGCTGTGAAACTGCATACGTCTAAAAATAAACCTAGTTGACTGTAAAAATGCTTCCAAAGTAGCGCTAACACAGTTTATTAGCACAGTACAGGTTGTTTAGTGGTTGAAAAAACACTTTTGAGGTTTATGTTATTCAGCAAGAGTGGTTGGTTGTGTAGAAGCCATCAAATAAGTAACATATTCACTGTATTGGCTTTGTTTTGCAGCTACAAGTTGAAAGTTGATTAGCATGTGCATAAAAGTTACATTAGCGTTTATTGGCTGTTGTTATTCAGTGCGACTGACAAATTGAATAATGGTTGTGAAAAAATTGAGTAAACGCTCTCTAAAACTATTTTGCTAGCTTCTGCTTGTAGCTGTATCTGCAGCTTTTTTACAGCTACTTTACAGCACAACGCTGCAAAAGTTGGCTTATAAAACTGAAAATGTTAGTTGGGTGGTGTGTAGGTACAGTAAAACATTAGATTAGCTTCAATTCAGCATTGCAGAATTTCAGTGCTGAAAAGCTAAAAACAATAAAGCTCTAACTGAATCGATATAATATGCACTGCGCCTTGCGTGGTAATGACTTATTTGTTTCATTGTTTTCGTCTAATCGAATTCTATCGAGTTTATCTCCGGATCTACGGAACCGTAGAAACTGATTAATGGAAATATTCTGTTGAAGTTAGGCATTGACGGTGACTCTGTAACTCTTTACTCCTATGGTAAAAGCCATAAGCAAACGTCAGACTGTGTGTGCGTCTTAGAGTTACCTCTATGGTAGTATCCTTTCAGTTCATCGAAAATTCCCATAAGAAACTGTCAATCTTTGCTAGAACTAGAAGAGGTGATTTTTGACGGTGCCGTCAACGCCAATTTTCCCTTGATTCACACTGAGGAAAAACAAACTTAAGAATTCTGTATGACATGATTTACTAAGTCATTTATGAAGTCCAAAAGCAAGCTGGGGTTATGATCTTACTACGTGGTACAGAGTGATTCATAAGTTGTCCAATGACCTCGTCGCCTCCACCATAGTATTGCTTAAAGACACTGATTGACCTAAGAGAGAATCCAAGCATGAATCAAATTTCATAGGGTTAATGTCCTCAATGTCAGCCTAAGTGTCCATACATACATTTCGAAGGATAGCATTTTTTGACAATATTTCGCTATCAACCAAAAACGTCCATTTGAATTGTCCAGATGTCCAGATGATGCATTGCTCTACGAAAAATTGAAGAACAGGACATTTTTATCGACAGACCCAATATTTAGACCCATAGGTCAACATTAGAGCCATATACTTGAAAAAGAAAATACACACAATTATGATTTTACGAGCCTCTATTTTGGATCGTCTGATCTTAATCTGCAATCAAATTCAATGCAATTTGTTTTTAAAGATAAATCAGATGGTACCAACAAAAAATCAAATTCACGTAAAAACAGAATTGATTGTACAAGGGTTAAAATTAAAAAAAAAGGATGTGATATTTAGATCGAAACAAAGAAACTCCGGATTGGGAGCTTTGTTAAGTTGAGTACTGATAATTGTAGTTGCATCAAACAAATTACTCAACATCTCCAGAAAGTATGTCAAATTGAATCAAAATCACTAGATAGGTTGTGATGGTTCCAAGCGTCTTGAAGTGGGGGAAAAAACAAAAAAAAATATGCACATCAGAAACCTCTGAAACTTTCAGCTGTTGCGTTAAACTTGTCATGCTTTAGACAGATCATCAAAACTGTGTATGCCTCTTAACTATAGGAATAATTACCGAAAAAATCAACGATGCGTCGAAGTTGAACAGTTTGCAGGAAACTACCGGAGTCCGTTGATAAATTTGATTTGACAGCAGTAGGAGCTAAGAACCCAATTATCAATTTTAAAATGTCCAAAATGATAGTCCATTTATCGTACTTACCTTATCACAAATTTCATCATCGTCTACCAAATTGATGGTCTTATGGGCGGATATGCCAATACTCTTGGCCTACAACGAAAATAAATGGCTACATTACACTACTTACTCAATTTTTAAGAGGGAATCTAAAAAACAAATCCAACTAAAGCTCATTGCTGTTAACCTTCTCGTGTAACATTTTTTCCTATACTGCTTTGAATTCTTAACCCCTCACGCCTTATAACGTGGCGCACAAAATGGATCTCCTCTTACCTCCGTCTGAACCATATCGGCCAGCGATAAGTTGAATAATAAATAAGCGGTGTAGTACGAGCTCCAGCAAAAATTGATGATTGCAATGTACACACTGTCCGACTCCGGATTCACCCACACACGATACAGTGTGAAACAACTAAAAATGGCCATAACGATTAGACCGAAGTAAGACTGCATCAGTTGAACTGCATAATCGTTGCTGAAACGGTCAACCCGTGTCACCAGTTCACTGTGTAGCTGTGCTATCTGCCCAATACGATCCATCAACACAGAACGATTCTGGCGTATTTCACGTAGACGGAATTGGTTGGTATATTCCGCATCAGTTGGCAATAGATTACTAAAAATGTTCGAACTGAAAACTGGAAAATCTAGCTTCATTTTCGATTCCAAAATACTCACCACAAATATTTATTGAGGCCCTTAAACCTATACTGAAAACTATAATTATAAATCACGTACTGCCCTGTCGAAATTGTTATAACATAATTCGTCCAGCAAATAGTCATAAATGTTTTTAGAAACGAAACTACTCCGGTAGAAGCCTTGAATACTAAGTAAAATGTTACTGCCGTTATTACCATCAATGACACCCCACTAATACAGATAATCAAGTTACACCAATTATTTTGAACCTTCAAATCGATATCGTATCCAATTGCCTTCATCTGAAACGAAACTAATCTTGAACAACATTATTCGGCCAAAGAATCACACACGTATACTTTTAAATCAAACTCATATATCCCTTTCATTAGATTGTACGTTCGATGACGAAATAAAGCATTCAAAGCCGTTACCAACATTATCATCATGGTAGCCATCACGGAAACCCATCGCATCCCGTAGCGAATAATGAACGAACTCGAATTGTTTTCGGTAACGTTCGTCTCGATGTTGAAATACAATATTACAAGTTGTCCAATTACGGTTATAATCAATCCCACTGGAACCTTCTTGACCCTAGGGATGCGGGAACTTTTATCGTACGTCATGATTGACAGGCCAAGTCGATCGGTAAAGCACTGGCCAGACCAGATGGCATCAAAGAACGTATCGCAGCTTCGCCATTTCTCGACCAAACGCTCAAAAAATACCACCATGCTTCTACTGCTGTCAACTGTTGATAACTAGTGTGAGCATAGACGACGTGGATACCGTCCAAACTGAACTTAACTGCAGCAAGAAGCTATCAAATGATTAATTTCCGAACATAAAATAGATTGGATATATTGATTCGAAAACTACGCATCAAAAAGAGTGGTCATTTTCATGTTCACACTACCGATTCCACTCTAGCAGGCATGAAAAATCATTTACATTCATTTCGTGCATTCATTTAGGTACATTCTTTTGCCACTAACTTCTTTCATCAACAGAATTCCGTAAAATTTGTAGGTTTTATGATTAGCTACAACTTTTGTGAATAATTCAAATCTGTATCTCTCATGCACGATGAACCTAGAGCAAACAGAACCCACCATTGCTTTTCAGTGAATGTAAATTACAAGTTCTGCCCGGTCTAGTTCATCATGCATAAGAGATACAGATTTGAGTGATTCACAAATGTTGTAGTTAATTATAAAACTTACAAAAGCTTCATGCACCATTTTGCGGCAAATGAATGTAATGAATGCACGAAATGAATGTAAATGATTTTCCATGCCTGCACACTAGTGATAAAAATGGGAAACAAATTTGATTTTATCACTACTGTGGACCCCCGCTAATCGATACGTTTTTTATCTGAACACTAACGCGTTCAACCGAAGACAACAAATCAAGAAGACTGGCAACTTTGCCAGAATCCAAGCGACAGATACAATGGCACTGCGCTTGAGTGAAGGTGGCAGCAACGCATAGAAAAATGAGCAAATACACAAACCCTTCTTCTGAGGATGTAATCTTTGCTATCAAATTCGTTCGAAGCATTTACCTTTGAGCGGCAGATGATGCGATTGTACCTGTCTCATAATGTTCGTATGAGAAAATGGAAGAGTTGCCAGTCTTCTTGATTTGTTGTCTTCGGTTCAACGCTAATCTGTACACCGCACAGTGGAGTAAATAAAATAAAAACCTGATCCTAAGTTCAAAATACAAATTGAGTTTTTGTTTTGCGCTGTTTTATTTTAGAGTGCAATGTTTATTGCATCATTTGACGGCTTGTTGGCATTCAAAAGTTGTGTTTACTCTTATTAGGCCATTACAAATATTTTAAAAATATATGTCCTATTTGGGTAAATGTCGGCTTCGGCCAACGATGCCAGATAAACAGATTTTTGTACACGATAAAAGTGGACACTATCTTTTTTGAACCCTTGTAACTTTAGTTATAATAACGATTTTTGTAATCTCATTAGATATATAAATAATCACAAATATTAACTAGTTATTGCATTAAATGTAACTTCACGCAATACTTCATATGATATTTTTTGGATACAATTAGAAAAGGGTGACCGCTTTTTTTGTGTTCAGAAGTCTGTATATATGGCATCGTTGGCTTCGGCACCCATTGACTGTTTTCGGCAATCAAAGTTTAAACGTTAATTTTACTGTATTTTCCCATCAAAACACTTCGCTGAATGTATTCAAAGGAATCCTTAGGCTTTCCGCTTCAATCAGGTTACGTTTTTACGACTGAGCAATCCTGTTATGCCAGATTTTTCTTTAAGGTTCTACAAAGGGTAAATAATTTGTCTACTAAATACGAAATATTCTTCGATCATCATTTTCTAAATGTATTGGTAAAAGTCATTGGAATTGCAACTGTCCATGTTTCATATAGGGGAAATGTCTCTAATGTTGGCCTATGGATCTAAGATTGGGCCCGTCGCTAAAAATCTGCATTTCCCCTATATCTCTTTTCTTCCTTCATTTCACTACAACAGCATATGTGACCGATGGGCAGCTAACAACTTGGGAGAACGCAAGATGACACTAACTACTAAATCCTCAGATCTATCCGTTTTAAAAACACATCAATTAAATTCAAATAGTCGAGATCTCGGCTCGCCAAGACATCTCTAACGGGTATCGCGGGTTGTTTTCTTCGGGCCCTGAGGGGTGTGGATAACTCAGATCTGGCAACACAGTGTAAGGTACATGACCAAACAACATGCTCGATATCGTGATAACCACTGCCACACGCTCATAAATTGCTGCCTGAGAGCCCAATTCGATAGAAGTGCGAATCTAACGAGCAGTGATTGGACATAAGCCTTGATATAACGCGTATAAAGTCGCGGCTCATGTCCAACCCTTTGAACCACGGTTTGTTCGACACCTGTGGTAGAATAGAATGTAACCATCTTCCCAATTCACCATCATTCCATTTTTGTTGCCAACTGATGAGGACTTGCTAACGAGCAAAGGAGAAAAATTCGTTGAAGGCGATTTGTCGCTCAAAAATATCGCCTTCCATAGCGCCCACCTTAGCCAACGAGTCCGCTTTCTCATTACCCGGAATTGAGCAATGAGATGGGAACCAAGCTAAGGTGATAGTATAGGAGCAGTTAGATAAAGCACTCAGTTTAGATCGTATTTCAGGCAGGAAATACGAGGAGTGCTTCATCGGCCTCATTGAACGAATAGCCTCCAATGAGCTAAGACTATCCGTAAAAATGAAATAATGGTCAGAGGGTAGTGAAGCAATTCGCTCTACTGCGTAAAATATACATAGCTGCGAGTTCCGCAACGTATACGGAGCATGGTTTCTGCAGTTTATAGGAGGCGCTATGAAATTGATTAAATACACCAAATCCAGTGGAAGCATTTATGGTTGACCCATCTGTGAAAAATATTTTATCGTTACTTACATGGTGGTACTTGGTTGCAAAAATTGAGGGAACAACCATCGACCGATGGTGATCTGGTATTCCATGGATTTCTTGCATCATGGTCAGATCAAAATTTACAGAGGAACTATAGAAGGCTTGAAAGCAATCACGATTGGAGATTAATGAAGAAGGACCAACCTCCAGCGTCATGTACTCATGAATCTTGTTTGAGGATTTCGGCCGAGCAGCTTCTCAAAGTGTTCTATTACCAAAGGATTCATTACTTCACAACCTTCACAACGGATGAGAAACCGGAAAGACAGCTCAGCAAAACGATCTGTCAGTGGGAGAACACCCGCGAGTACTTCGAGGCTCATCGTATGAGTCGAGTGCGTACAGCCTAGCGCAATACGAAGGCAACGGTATTGAATCCGTTGCAGCTTAAGGATGTGTGTTTTTGCTCCGGATTGGAAGCAACAGCTGCCGTACTCTAAAACCGAAAGGATTGTTATTCGGTACAACCTGGTCAGATCTTCCGGGTGGGCTCCCCACCAAGTTCCGGTAATTGTACGAAGAAAATTAATCCTTTGCTGGCATTTTTGTTTCAGATATGCAATATGTTTTCCCCATGCGCATTTGAAATCGAACCAGACACCTAAATACTTAAAAGAAATACTTTGAGTTTTTGGCCCTACTGCTTCAGGCAGGGCCGATGATTTGTTTTGAATTTATTTGACGTTGCGAAAAGTAAATAGCAGCGGCGCCGGTGGTGTAGTGGTAAGCGTGATTACCTCTCACCCCAGCAGGCCTGGGTTCAATCCCAGTCGGCGCCGCCGAGATGTTCTGAGGCATAACATCTCTGATCACGCCTTCCTTCGGATGGGAAGTAAAGCCGTTGGTCCCCGGTTCATGAGTTGATGGGTCGATAGGTAGGGTCCAGGTGTGGGAGCTGCCTTCCTGGCGTCGGTAGCATTGGTGCTCAGCACGGAAAACAAGATCGACGGAAAACAAACCAAAGGAAAAAAAAAAAAAAAAAAAAAGTAAATAGCGTATTCGGTAAATGGCGTACCATTTCTGATGACAAGCACAACGGCTTAACAAAAAGGGCCTATCCGTTGAAAGATTCACAAAAAGGCTTATTAATTTATGAAATTTAAATGTTGTCGATTTTCATATATTTTTTAAAATTTTCTCATATTTTGGATGTTGTATACTGAGCTACAGTTACTTTTGTTATTGTGAACAATATAAATGCCTAAAATACTTAAATTTTCTTAAATATAAATTGAATAGTGGCGGAAAAATTTTAAATTCATTTTCTGGTTTGTTTACGTTTTGGACATAGGCCCATTTCAAATGTTACTCTAGATATTCACGGTGAAGCGCCACCAGCCCAGTGGCAGGCGTGTAGGCAACATGTTATACCGTGACAGCGGGCCCAGCACAGCAAAATAAACGATTTGAGCCCGGGACATGTTGCCTACTGTCAAACGCTGCTGTTGGTATAGACCTTGTCACTGGCCTGAGCGCCACCATGACAAATGCAAGCACATTCCCAACTAAAACATTATTTGTGATGAATATGCTTGTGACTTGTGAGTGTTATGTCTGTTTGTCTGTGCCATTACCATTTAAGTTCTCAAATCATAAATAAAATGGTTCCAAATATAATTCTTTTCCCAACATGGTATGGAGAAAACAAGAATTTTTAATGGTAATGGTTCACTTCCAAAGAACTATAATACATTAGGTTAAAACTTTATCACACAAACGTTCATGTTCATGTAAAGTCTCATAGCCATGTCAGTTAAAGTTTAGCAGGGATTATAAACCAGGTCAAGTTATGGTTCGCGTTTATGCGGGTTGGTTCTTCTTGTTTCAGTCTATGCGTGTCTCTATTCCAAGTCTCTGGTATTCAGATGAAACTATTACTTTAAAAACTAATCCTGGTTGTATCTCTTATTCGATTGCATGTAACACTATTTGATGATTTGATATTACTAACCATATCAAATATATGGTGCACCGAGCGTTCATTCCTGGTGGTGAGCGAACCTGAAGAGGCAGAATATGACTATAAAGTAAAATAGGTAGCACCATCTTCATCGAAATGTAAGTATTATTGACAATAATCATAACAATATGAAGTGCAAATTAGGATAATTAGGTAACTGGATCAACGATATTTAAACAATCTCGACTTCTAATTCTGCATGTCAACATCTTCAACACTTCTTGCACTTTTTCTTAACCTATGCATGTCACTTCTATGTTAAGAATCAACTAAGCCCTATTTTATTTTCGGCAGATTGCAATCGACTCGCATAAATCATTATTTAAGAGCCATCTTATCTTATATCTATCTGATTGCTGCATGAAAGGTGTAGAACGACTAGGCTCAATGCCCCTCATGGCACAATAACAATAGCAATAACTGGCAAATGAACGACACCAGCAGATAGATTAATCTGGAAGTCTTTTTTATTTAAGTAACCCAACCTAACCAGGTAGATGAATATATCACCAGCTAACATCGTTAATTTGCAGGAGTGAACTTTTATTTGCGAGGTTGAAGCCATTGTTTACAAAAGCAGTTTCACCCAAATGAAATGTTGGCACTGAACTTCTATATTGCGTAATTCTCTTCATAGAATTTATCTTTGGATACATACCTACATGGAATGTCATACGTAAGCTCCAAATGCTATGTATTTCAAACCAACACGATGCTTTTATTATGAAAAACTGTAAACCTAATGATAAACCGTAACTGTAAGCTAGTAAGGTACACATATTATGATCAAGAATGAAACTGACAACGAAACTTAGATCAAGAACACAATGCCGTCGTGCATCATGATTTGGTTGTCCTCGGTCATCCGTGCAATGGCCGCCTGCACCTCACCTTTGGAGAACGCCTCCGCGCCACTGTTCTCATCGATATATTGTTTGAGACGAGCCACCTGTAGCGACTGTTCCCGAGCCTGTCGGAACGCTTGGGAAACACCTTGCTTGAAAATCTTCAATCTTTCATCGGAAATCTCTGCCGCCTCTTCGGTCTCCATCGGAACTGTTGAAGGTGTGGTGATTCCACTTGTTCCCGGAGCCGAAATTGTTTGCCTCCTGGTAAGATCCCCTGAATCCGGTGCCGGCGATACCAGGTCCTCCGTATCGGATTCCTCCTGGTCTTCAATACGAGTGCGCTTTGCCCGACGACTAGCGCGGGATTCTTGTGTACTCGGTGCCACTTCCCCTTCGTCATCTTCCTCTTGCTCTTCGTCATCGGAATCGTCCTCCGCTCGTTTGCGCTTCTTCTTCTCCTTTTCCAAAACCTTCTTGAAGTAGGCGAACTGAATCAGCTCGATCGCTGCCTGGGCGTCCTTTTCCGTGACAGTCCTTGCCATTCGAGCCTTTGCGTGGGCCGAGGATAAACGAATCAACGTTTCCAGAGTACGAGCCGTAACCGGTTGTGTTCTGGCTACGTCCGAATCCATCAAATCCTGCGAACGAAGGCGGGAGTACTCGTTGGAAATAATCTCGCAAGCAGATTCCGTCAGCTTCGGCTTCAGACACTTGGCAATGTGAATGTATTTGCGCATAAAGTCCACCGATAGGATCTGATCGGTTTTCTTCCGGGTACTTCCGTGGAGCAGCGGATCGTACTTCTCGTACATGGGCGTTTCCTTGTCGTCACGCGTTTCTGGATTGATGGTGGAAAGCATATCGACCGCATTCACGCCCATCGGGAGAACGTCACCGTCCTGTTCCTTCGGATTGCGGTAGCGATGCATTCGAACCACGTGATCGGAAATCATCCGATCGTGGTCGCTGTCGATGACGTCCAACATGACGAACAGCAAATCGAAACGCGACAGCAGAGAATCCTGCAGACCAATGTTCTCCATCGGGGTTTTGTACTGATCGTACTAAAATCATTAAAAAAAAGTAAGATTAGGTATCTTTTTAGATGGCTCAATGATAATACTTACTCTACCATAGACCGGATTAGCAGCAGCCAAAACAGAACATCTGGCGTTCAATGCAGCGTGAATTCCCGCCTTGGAAATTGTTACACGGCCCTGTTCCATAACTTCGTGGATGGCAGTCCTATCCATATCGCTCATCTTGTCGAATTCGTCAATACAAACGACACCACGATCAGCCAACACCATAGCACCGGCCTCCAGACGACGTTCTCCCGTTTCCTGGTCCGTAGTAACGGCTGCAGTCAACCCAACACCACTGGATCCTCGACCAGTGGTGGTGATTGCCCGTGGAGCTGTATTCAGCACATAACGCAACAGCTGAGACTTGGCCACACTGGGATCGCCAATGAGCAAAACATTAACATCCCCTCGAAGACGAGTTCCATTTGCCAAGTTCTTCTCAATCCCGCCTAGCAGCAAACAAAGAATAGCCTTCTTAACATACTCATGTCCGTGAATAGATGGAGCCAAACTCTTTGAAAGCATGTCAAAAATATCATGGTGCTTGGCCAACTTCTTACATAGATTGATTTCCGCTCGGGTGACGTTTAGTGTACTTTCCTTGTTCAGCTGGGAGATGTTATTCGCAATCAGTACCGTCCGGAATGTTCCCGTTGTGTAGCCTCCTTGCTTGCCTGGCAAACAACGGTAGTTGCCCACAATTTGCACACGATCTCCTGGCTTGCAACGATCGACCAAGTCATCATCACAAATCACATCAACCGATCGAGGCAACTGCCCAGCCGGAGCCTTTTCCGGCATTTCCTGGATACTCAAAGTCTGATGATCCTTGTAAACTGACAAACCAAATTCCGTCTCTAGTAGATTTCCATCGTCATCCTTCGTAGGATAAACTGCGCTTGATGGCACCGCCTCAAAAGAGGTCAAATCTGTATAGCGACGTTCCATCACCTTTTTTGTAGCACCGCAATAGTGCACACTCTTGACCACTTTCGGTCTGATCAAAGAAACCTTCGTAACGATACCTTCCACGCAAACCAAATTTCCCAAATATATCGACGTCAAAGACCTGGGAGTAACGTGCTTGTTTCCGAAGCTGCCCTCAAAAGCCACGAAGAAATCCTCGTGCGATTTGGCATAACTGGGATCCACAGTGGAAACATATTCTTTGAGGGCACGCGAGAACGCCAACTGCTCATCGAAGGCACTGTTCAGCAGAGCTAGGGCACGGGCCGGATTCTTGCGGCGAAGATCGTTCACATTAACCACCAATCGTTTGGCATTGTCCGAAACCATTTTACGAACATGAGCCGTGTAGGTTCCTTGGTCCTCCTGGAAAAAGAAAACAGATCAGAATTTTGGAACCCACTTCAAATCTACGTCAAACCACCTCATCGTCCAGGAAATCCAAATATTCGCGCTGGATATCACGAATGCGCTGATCTTCATCGGCCATGGCTTCGAACAACAGTTAATATTTAATAAGAAATTTGGGCAATTTCGTCACTATTTATAGTAAATTTCCGATCAAATTTCAACAACCCGTCCGCTAACAAAAGAACCGACGAATGGAATGGCTTCCGTGCGAGTGGTGCACAACAGAAAGCGCGCGAAAACTTCGATGTTTGACGTTTATCTTATTGCGGAACCCATACTCACTTTGCGGCATGGCACACCACAGACTCATATCTGGCAGAACATGCTTTGTCTCTGATTCAAAGAGGGCCCAGTGTTGCCAGATATACCGATTTATCTCACGCTATTTTGAGGCTACTCAGTGACTGCCCTAATAAAAAATAACCATAAACGAACGATAACTCAAATCATTGAACTATTCCACAAATGGTTTGGATGGTACCCAGAACACGTCGTTAAGCAAATTAACCATACAATTTTTATTAGGGTGGGTAGATCGCAATTATTTTCGCATGCTGTATAGAGTTCTTTGTCACCGTTAGTATTAGCAACAATCAATTCGAAACTAACGAGTTTCAATTGGCTCACTGCTTGACTAGCCTATTGGTCCCAAGCAAATCAATTAACGTATCCCATTCTAGTCGAAATTCTACTACTACACTATGTTTGTTTTGATTCGCTATGAAAGTTTGACAGATAAAATGAGGGGTTATTGGTTTTTCCTATGTTTCGAGGGGTGAATCGATTAGCTTGGGACCGAAGAGAGTACCAGAGCTGAGCCATAAAGTTGAGCACGTTATTTCGGGACCTTCTAGTCTTAGAGTTACCTCAGTGATCAGTGATCAGTTTCACTAATACATGCGTTTTACTGGTTGAAAATAAAAAATAAATAAAACAAACCGCTGTCAAGTCGAACACTTGACAGCTGATTTCGGGGTTGAAAATAATAAACAAATCGAGTTTACACGAATACACTAGCAAGGTTGTGTTAGTGAGATCTTGCGTCGAAAATTCAATGGAGTTGTCAAAAAAGAAGTAAACTGGTTTTGCTCCGATGAATGGAATCTACCCAGATTCTGGGTAAATGGTTCTGAAATCAATTTTACCTAAGTTCAAAATGGCGCAGTTTTAAGTTGTGAACAGGCGATTTTTGCGCAGTGAGTCTAATGGCGGTAAGCTCCAACTCGGATTAACTTTTAATACCGTCCCTGTTTGGATGATCTGCACAATTTTTGCTTAGAGTTGTGTTAATTAGCTCTAATGTCGACAACAAAGCAGCCTGACCTTTTTAATACCAGTTGGAACTTACCACCATAAAAGTACTTTTTAGAAGTGAAGCAGTGGAAATGGAGCAGCTACGTTATAGCCTGCATGGCGAAAGCAATCAACAGCTAGTTGGTGAGGTATACAACTCCAACAAATTGTTCGTTGGTTTCAATAAATACAGAATTATCGTTTTCATAATGTTTTTTTAATATTCTTCCTGGACGATGTAAAGGCCGGCGCACAATGCATCCCTAATAAAAAATAACCGTAAACGAACGATAACCCAAATCATCGAACCATTCTACAAATGGTTTGGATGATACCCAGAACACGTCGTTAAGCAAATTAACCATACAATTTTTATTAGGGATACGTTTTCAAGTTTTTTGACAGATAATGCATGGGCTAACTGTCAAAAAACCTGAAAACGTATCCATTGTGCGCCGGCCTTAGAGCATACTCAGTTTCCTCCATTAGGCACGTTTACTAAAATTTGAGTAAAAGCATGTTTACCGAGATGTTTACCCATTTTTTGGGTAACTTCCCTTTTGGCTGACTGAGTGATTTTCTATTAAAAAATGAGTAGCCTCAAAATAGCTTGAAGTCAATTCCGCCACCAGGACCCCCGTGTCAATGATGACGGTTTTGCATCCTGTCATCAATATAACCAAAAGTCAGCCGATTCTGACAGCTAGTGGCCAGCAGCAGATTGGTGAAAAAGTGCGAGTTTTGTGTGAAAATTTTCACGTCGCCCAGCAATTTTCCAATTAGTTAAATTAGAGTTGATGAATAATTTATTAATAGTTTGGTATAAAAACAATATCTCTTCAATTCCCCGTGCCAGCTCTACACTTCTACTATGTCGTACAACATAGACGAAATGAGTTGGTCAGGTGAGTTTAACTTTTTTCTTCGTACTTCCACATTATTTGAGGCCATGGGATGTTTTGATATTGGAGAGCTTTTTTTTTTTTGTTCTAGATGTTCGGAATCTGTTCCGAAAGTGGCGTGATGATAACGAGCGGAAGAGCGAGGATGTAATGCAGCTGTGGGATGCAATCCTGTGTGACAAGCAAAACAAACTGGGTAATGAACGTCATCTAGTTCTGGAGCAGGTGATGATCGCGGCACTCGATTGTAACCGGATAGAAACGGCTGAGGATTGCATTCGGATACTGACGGCGGAGTTTCCTGGCAGCTTGAGGATTCAAAAGTACAAGTCAATGCTGCTTGAGGCGCTGGAACGCTACGACGATGCATTGGACGTGCTGGAACAGATTATCAAGAAGGATGAAACGAACGCTGCACCCCGGAAGCGGAAGGTGGCCATTTACAAAGCGCAAGGCAGAACGGCCGAAGCTATTCGGGAATTATGCGACTACATGAAACGATTCATGTCTGATCAAGAAGGATGGCACGAATTGTGCGGTTTGTATCTGGCCGAAGGAGAGTACGCCAAAGCTGCCTTCTGTATGGAGGAAGTTCTGCTGCACAACCCGCATAGCCACTTGATTCATCAGAGGCTAGCAGATATTCGCTATACGATGGTAGGTATATCGGCTGTTGACTGGTGATGCACTAGTTTAAACGTTCCTTTGCTTCGTAGGGTGGTCTCGATAATATTGAAATCGCAAAGTCCTACTACTGTCAAGCTGTTAAGCTGAACCAGAACAATCTGCGGGCGCTTTATGGATTGTTTTTGGTAAGTATACTTGACATAGTGTGTTCCTAATTATCAATGAGACAACCAATATTTCCATTCCACAGTGCTGCGGCCACCTAGCGAATTCAAAGACCCCTCTTAATAAACGAAAAGAAGCCCAAAAACTGGCGCAATGGACTATTGCTCAGATACAGGAAAAGACCGTTAAATCACCAGCTGCCCTGCCCAAGGCTGGTAAATCATCCGAAAAGCAACCCAAAGATGAAGTAGCCGCCCTCGAGCAAGCTTTCGGTGGATTGGACATGGCCAAAGCGAATTGACAAACTGACCATCGTCAGCCAAAGGTTCGCTTTGGAGCCACCATTATCAACACTTCTTCTATCGTACCGTTTTATTTCACGACATCTAGTAGTTCACCTTTCATATTACGACCCTTGAGATACTTTCTGTTATAAATCTCCACATTGTACAATACAGCGGATTCCCGCACAAGTATGTGCCAGAGAAAAAGGGATTTTAATTGCAATAAATATTGCACCGACGGAAGAGATACAGGTATTGCATTTCTTTTACTGTATTTGTGCAAGCCTAGATTAAACCACGTTCCATTTTATGGATTGCATTCTAGATGCATTATAATAATTGAATCATTCGTAAGAACCAGCGAAGATGTTGTAGCAGCGAAGACGCAAATCCGGTATTTAAAGGGAAAGGATAAAAAAACACATGAATATAATGATAGCCATTTGGATGTTTGTTGTGCAAAATACGCGTACACGGTAAATATAAAACGTTAATTTAAACATTTCAGACGTAAAAGGCAAACTATATATTTGGAATAAGTTAGCGGGTAGTGATAGAGGTAGAGCGGGAGATGTAGGATCAAAGTTCAATAAAGTTTTTTTTTTCCAAATCAATTAGGTACCAACACCAATTCGCTTTCGTTTGCTTCGAAATTCCAGCAGCCTACAACCCTAATAAACGGGTACCATACACTAATGATATCATAGATGGTACGACCGTACCACATAAAGTTGGGATTATATCCCGAATTGGTGGTTAGGCGCTTCTTATGGTTATTGTTTATGCGGGAAGTCACTTTTGGCATTAAAGACATTCGGACAAGCTTCACGGCAGAGGCGATACTATTCGCTTAATGTTTCCTATATTCTAACTAGGTACATATTATACTTGTGGACAGGGAATACAATTTTCACCTCATCGATGACAAACACCTTTTGACTATTATAATTGACCACTTTGTGAGTTACATAAATGGACCATTAGGTTGAATTAAAAAGAAAGAAAGATTATGCCGCAGACAAACAGACATAACACATTGAATATTTCTTACTGTAAAACATCGTCGCTAAAACATTACCGCCATCTGTTGAGTACACTGTGGTGGGTAGTACGCTGAACAGATGGTGGTAGTGTGCAACCGTCAAACGCAAGGGAATTGACTATGCGCGCCACAGGTGGCGGTACTACCAACTATGATACTTTTAAATTGACCTTTAAATGCTTGTTCGATGAACAACTTGCGAGAGTTATGTCTGTTTGTCTGTGATTATGCTTTAAACTGTTCTAGAAATTTTTAACCTCAATTAATGGAGATCTGAATCCATTTTTTTAGATTTTGAATTAAGTACCTTCAAGTCTTTTTTACCGTGTAAAAAACCGCATTATTTCAAAATTCGTCGTAACAAAAACTGAACAGTATGCATGAAAATATTGTCTGTACTTCTAAAGGGCGATCACCTAGAAAATTTTCGTTCATGATAAAGTTCTTCTGAAGGTAAAGAACTTCCGGATGCTCCGTTCAAATCATTTCGGACGTTTCTCAGAACGCAGCGGTAGTGTGAACACTAAGTTACATAGTTTTACTGATGTTTCACGACAAATTCAACGCTTCGACTTACGTGAACGGAGTTAGGCGCTCATTGGAATTAGGGTACATCACGGCGCAGTGCTGCAAAATCTCGACAATACACGGTGATATTGACAATTCTGCTTCGGTCACTCATTTGAGCTAACAGTCATAGTCAAGGCAAACCATGTCAATTGTCAATGACAATGCTGTCAGTGAAGAACATGTGTAGATTTTTATATTAACTAAACTGCCGGTCATCGCAAGTCAGTCCCATCTACATTTTTATCAATTTTGAGTTAGCATCATTATTCAGTTCATCTTTCTTTGTTTTTTAATATGTGCTTTTGAAAAAAGGTGGTTTGTTCAAGAAAAATGAATAACAATATCAAGTCAAATTGTTCAAGTTTTTCTCCAACCGGAAGCCACTATCTTGAATTTCAAAACGGCCTCAGACATCGATTTCTAGACCTTACACGTCAACCTGACTCCAAAAATACGCATATTGAGGAAGCCGAAGAAACAAAAAAAATTGATTGGAACAAATTTAGAAGTAATAAATTACCGAAAATCGCAACTATCACTTATAACTCTAAGGTTTTCCATCCAGTCGACTGCAGCGGAGGTTACGACTCTTGTCACTTAAAATCGTCACTTCAGTACGACTTTTGTCACCGAAATACGAGTGTGAGAATAAGGTGAGAGTTCACCGGGTTCATCCCAAGTGACTTTTCTCACCTCACTCGCCAGCTGGAATCGTGTGACACGAGTGACTTGAGTCACCTCACTTCATTCGCCACGCAGAATAACCCTGGCATACATGCGGGGCTTATTGTAAGTGAAAGTAACCTCGGAATGGGCGTGACTCTCCAGACATTCTGAAATGCGTTGCTGGATCTGCAATAGAGCCTGACCATAAATGCGACATTGTAGAGAGAGTTTTTCTATAATAACACTGCCGGCCAGTGGGGGTTAGAGGGAATACATACACCCACACACAGTCCAATTTTCGATGTAAACTATAACTTATTTTTCGGACAATTTCATTCGGCGTATGCTATTATAGTTAGGCCTATTTTGCGCGGCGTGTGAGGTGAGGTAACTCGCTCTCACTAGTGAAGTGACAACCTCGGGTGAGGTGACTCTCCGTGCAAATCAAATGGATGGTCATCTCATCCGAGGTGACAATTGTCACTTCACTGTCACCTTACCTCACACGCCGCGCAGAATAGGCCTAAGTAGAACTCTTGTTTTGAGTCTATTCGACCCCGGTCACTTATTGACTGTGAAAACATAATTGGTAATTTCTACCAAATTTTACTGATTGAATAGATTATTAAACGCGATTAAATAAAACTCTTTTAAATACGGGGGCATGAAGAAAAATGAGCGCCAAAACACATAGTTACCGTAGCGTACGCAAATGGAATCGATTTCTTGGCCTTTTTCCATTAAGAAAACATATATTTCATAGAACGTAGTTGGTATTTCAGCGGCAGCCAATTTTAATCCTTTTTGTTCCCAAAATACCCATTATTATTGGTTGGTTTCGCTGCTACAATTTTCAGTAGTGGGTACATATTTCAGAGTTGACATTCGAAGCATACAAATCATTCAGGAATTGGTTGCCTGGTGACTAGGATACCGACTGAGCTAGTTCTTCACTTTCCTTCGGAATGTTCATTTGTGCTTCGGTATGCGCACTTCGAGTATGGCCTACGAAAAAAAAAACATGCGCCGCATAACTAAAGTGCCTCACTTCATTACCTACAGTCTCGTATACTTACGGGCCAGATAATCCTGCCGTGCGAAACCCACATTACAAATGATGCATACGTAAGGCTTTTCTCCCGTATGTTCTCGAATGTGAGTTTGAAGAGACCTTGCCCATTTAAAACTTTTTCCACAGTCAGAACATTGATATTGTTTATCAGATGAGTGCATTTGCCTGTGACGGTTCCGATCGCCCGCCCGGGCGAATGATTTCTTGCATACCTGTATGTTCATAAAATTAGATCTTAACCAATTAAATGCTTGCATATTTGACTTGGTTCAAGAAAGAGACCAATGGGTCTAACCCATATCACTTACCTCACAACTGTATGGTTTTCGCTTCATATGTACGGCGTTGACATGGTTTTGCAAATGTACAATATTCCTAAATGCATTGCCGCATTCTTTGCAGACATATTGCCGGTCCTCGCTGTGGATCTTCAAGTGGTTTCCCAACGCTGACGGTATTCTGAACGATTTGTCACACAAATCACAACTGTAAGGTTTGTTCTCTATTGGTCTTTTGCGACGCTTTTTGGAAGGGCTATCTTCTTCTTTGGTGGGTGCCTTTTCGACAATTTCATTTTCTTGAAGTGATTGCTGAATCTCTCGATTCATTGTTTCTGTTTTGTTGTGAATTAACAAACGATGGCGCCTCAAATCTCGGATTCTAAGGTATGATTCCTGACAAAATTCACAATGGTGCGTTTTTTCGGCATTGTGAAGCTTCATGTGTCCTTTGAGTGTGGTTTGATGGACAAATTTCATGCCACATTGCTCGCACTGATATGCTCTCACGTTCAAGTGGACATCGAGGTGCGCTTTTAGACTCCCTTTGCTTGAGAACGTTTTATTACAAATATCACATGCATACTTTTCTGCATCTCCGTTGTGGATTTTAAGATGCGTTCTAAGGCTGCTGTCGTAGATGAAACTTTTGCCACAAATGTTACACAGGTAGGACCGTTTTCCGGTGTGAGTTAATTCGTGACTTTTCCAATGGTTTCGGTGAACAAATATTTTGTCGCAAAGGCTACATTTGAATTCTTTTCTGGGCTTTTCAGATCGGTTGTGTGATTCCAAGTGGTACTGATATTTGGATGTTTTGGTAAATTTCATTCCACACGTAGCACATTCATGATCACCGAAAGCATGAACATAATCCTTGTGTTTTCGCAGATACCGTTTCGTCTTGAAGGACTTGCCGCATTCATTACATGAAAACTCTTTTACGTCACTATGTAAATATAGATGATTATTCTTGATGGCAAGGGTTCGGAAAATTTTATCGCATACTGGACATTTTAGCTTCTCGTCGTGTTTTTCGGTATTTTTCCCTTCGAACGCTGCTTCCTCTTCCGATGAAGACTCTTCATTCTCTGGATTATATTCCGACGACGATTCTTTATTATCAGCTTTATCACCCAAATGATCCTCATCATCTGGAGGTTCCAAATTAGTCGAATCATTCAAAAGTTCCGAATCTCCAACGAAACAGACTAGTACTTCCGATATGCATTTCGGTTCATCTTTGGGAAGCTTGATAAAGTTCTGTTGGAGATGCTCTTGAGCCTTTTTACATTGCTTTCGGAAAGCATCTATAGTCTCCAACCGTTCCATGCAAATGCTGCATATATTTTCTGGATATCTATCATCTTTCTGAATCTGGAATATTACAATAGGAAACAATAATTAGAATAAAACAAGATGACCCCTACCAATCGCATACCTTGAGCTTCAGCAGCAACAGCTGATCGAAAACATCAAATTTACCACTGTCTTTGGCGTCTTCGAAAATTGGAGTCAAGTGTTGGTCAGAATCGGTTTTCAGACATGTACGACAAGTAAATGCAAGCGATAACTTATCTACGCTAACTTTTTCAAAGTTATCGTCTTTCTTCATGTTATTTGACTTTCAATTAAAACATTACAGAGCTTCCTTGCACCACGGAAAATACTAGAATCTGCTGCAATGAACAAGCAAGCTGATGTTACGAGATGGACCAGCCATGGTCTTGGCCGGCGCACAATAGATACGTTTTCGGGTTTTTTGACCAGAGCTGCCAGGTGGTTTTATAAAAAATCTGTATCCACTCTATTAAAAAATCTGTATTTTCTGTCGATTTTTTTCTTAATTAATCATGTTTTGTTGTTTTATAAATACAGTGCATACAAAATAACCATAAAAAGTGCTTAACCACCTATACGGGCTATCGTACTTACCATACGGGATATAATTGCGCCATTTGTGATATCGTCCGTACTTATTTATAAGAGTGATATGAAGCCGTTTGAAAATGTATGGAGATTTTAGTTTCTATTCATTAAATATCTTCCTGATAAGCAGTTTTAAATGCAAAAAAGTGCACGAGTTCATTACTATTTGATATTTTTAATATATATGAATACAATTAATTACATCATTTGTGTGGTAGTTACACCGAAAAGTCGAGAGATGTCGCCCCGCCAGTGCTGGTAAAATCATTTTTGCAGTATGGAGAATATCAGAAAATCTGCAATTTCTTACGAAATACATTTTCAATGCAAGTAAAATGTTTACGAGTACTTGTATTTGTACCATTTTAATGTGCTCGGGCACTTTTCTTGTATTTAACATACATGCTTATATTGGAAATATTCAATTAATACTGTAAATCCCCATACAATCTCAAATCGTTTACTACCAGCTCCATATGCATCCGAAAGCGGTTGGTCCTCTGGTTGTGAATGCTGTCAAAAACACCATAACAAGATTAATTGTCGATGGAAATTTGATAGGTTCCCGAGCAGAGGGTGAGAACAAAATGAAAACAAGATTTATGTTGTTTTCATTATTCCTGATAACTCAAATTGATTTCATTTTGATGGAGTTGATGGCTAACAGAACAAAAATGAGAGCTAAGTATTACAACGAAACTACCGTGACGGGCGTGACTGCGTTTTCCGTTGGAGGGAGTGAGAGAAGCATAAAAGAAACAGCAACGCCTCGAGTAGATCCCACTGCAAAAAATATGGTTTTTAGCACAACAATTAATTTTGGAGAGAAGGGGGTACGCTGATAAAATCGAGCAAGTTATTTTGTTTTTATAAATTTTGAATTTTTTTTTCTCAAGCATTTTATAAAAATCTGTATAAATCTGTATTGTAATTTAAAAATCTGTGATAAATCTGTATTCTGTATCGGGTCTGTATTAAGATTAAAAAATCTGTATAATACAGATAAATCTGTATAAATGGCAGCGCTGTTTTTGACAGATAATGCATAGGCTAACTGTCAAAAAACCCGAAAACGTATCTATTGTGCGCCGGCCTTTAGCCTGTCTGAAAAGACAAATCCAAAGTAAAAAAAAAAAAAAAGCTGATGTTGTTTATAGCCCGTCCACATTACAGCGTATCCCGCATAAACGCGAACCATAAATTGACCTTACCTAAAATGGTTAAAAATTGATTATAATCCCTGCTAAACTTTAACTGAAATGGTTATGGAACTTTACATGAACGTTTAATGATAAAGTTTCAACCCTATGTATTATGGTTTTTTGGAACTGGACCTTACAAATAATGGGTTGTTAAGAACTATTACCGTTCCAAATTCTTGTTTTCTCCATACATTTTCGGAAAGAGAACTATATTAGAACCTTTTAACTTATGGTTTGAGAACTTTAATGGTAATGGTTATGGTAGTCAGTAAGGTCCACGAATGGTTTTGTAACATCGATCAACTTTATGTGGAATATATCGCGAATTGGTTGCCTGTAATTTACTGATTACCAATTCACGATATATTCCACGTAAAGTTGAGCGATAATACAAAACCATTAATGGACCTTACTGACTACCATAACCATTACCATTAATGTTCTCAAATCATAAGTAAAAACGTTCTTATATTGTTCTCTTTCTGAAAATGTATGGAGAAAACAAGAATTTGGAATGGTAATGGTTCTTAACAACCCATTATTTGTAAGGTCCAGTTCCAAAAAACCATAATACATAAGGTTGAAACTTTATCATTAAACGTTCATGTAAAGTTCCATAACCATTTCAGTTAAAGTTTAGCAGGGATTATAAACAATTTTTAACCATTTTAGGTAATGTCAATTTATGGTTCGCGTTTATGCGGGATATCACGTGATATACGGTGTCTTGCAATGAGCACTCATACATCTAGTTTTCACTGGAAATCCTATGTATGAGTGCTCATTGCAAGACAGCCTATATTACGTGATATAGGCTGTAATGTGAACGGGGTATTAGGCTCTGAACCATTTGGTGGATTATTTTAACTTTTGGTTAAAATTTGACAGATGGAAAGTTATCGATTAACCCTGCTATCCGAGCGCAATGACGTATTAATTGACAAATCCATGTTTCAATCGACCACCGTGACGCTGCAATCGCAGCGGTGATAAGTCCGAAACAATGTGTCAAACTGAATAGGTGAATTCGAGCAAAACTAAAAGCACCGGAACGCTATCTGGTGACGATATTTGGAACTGTCAAAAGAGTGATGAAATTCAAAACATTGGCTGCTGTGTACCTATAGAAAGGTGCATTGTTAAACTAATATTTCCGGGGGAAAATAACAGTGACAATAATAAAGATGGACAACACAGGTAATATAATTAATTTCCCATAGTTTGATATATAATGATTATATTTCTGGAGATTGTTTGGGCTTCAGAAACGTATTTGCTATTATGAACTGCTAGGTTATTTGTTTGGTTTTAGGTTCCGATGTTGCCAATCATGAAAAGGTTCCGATATCGTTTGGAAACGTATTGGATTATGTAGGAGACTCGGTGAGACCTTTACGAGAAGGACAGAATGTGTATGATTCGGGACACATTGTGTGTATTGGATATACTCATAAAACATCCAGCCACTTGAATCTTCAGGCGTATGTTCTCCAAAGTTCGCATCCGGCGGATGTCCCTGACCAACTGGAGCTTAAAATCGGATCGGATCACCATCAGTGGATTATGAAGTGTTCGTGCAAAGCTGGAACAGCACGATGTAAGCATATAGTGGCATGCTTACTTCATCTCTGTCAGTAAGTATATACATTTTCATAACAATCTTGACAATATGCAAGAATTGACAGATAATGTTACTCCCGTCCAATTTTAGATTTGAATTTGTTGAACACATGACATGTACAGATTCTCGACAGGCATGGGGTAAAAGTAAAACGAACATGACGTCTCTTTGGCGTGCAAAACCAGTGGAGGAGCTCTGTTGTGTTCGTAAGCATCCAAAGCTATTTTCAAATGCACCTAATAAAGAAGATCTTCTGCAACAAGCTTTCAACCGAATTCTCCAAGGTAAAGTTGCTGCAGCATGTTGACGACGATATAGATTATAAAGCGTTGCTTCTATTTACAGCATCTCCGAACTCAGCCATCAAGAAGCATATCGATGGGAGAGAACTCAGCTGTCCAATACCCACCTCAGGGCCACTGAATCGTTCAGATCATGGTATTTATGTCTCCCGACATGAATTACATGATATGATCAGCATCAACAGTGAATCACCTTGTTGAACATCCAGAACCGATCTTGAGTTGCTTCCGGAGAACCTAAGACTATTTTACGAAAATGTTGTGGTTAAAGATAAGCAGTCCATACTCGATATTTGTGATGATACCAAAGAACAGCAAAATAATGCTTGGTATTTGCATCGCTCTATCAGAATTACCGCTAGTTCGTGTTATGACCTCTATACCTACACCCGCAACAAAAACGCTGATTGGCACAGGAAAATTCAGCACTACCTAAATCCCAAAGCATTCCGCTCAAAGGCCCTTGACTATGGTAAACGGACTGAAGAACTAGCACTAAACTGCTACAAAAGAAAACGAAATCCTTTGGTGAAAAAATGTGGCTTTGTAGTGTGTCCCAGTAATCCTTGGATTGGCGTTAGTCCAGATGGAATTGACTCTACCTGCAGGCTCCTACTTGAAATCAAATGCCCTACGTCTGGAGAGGACCACGATCTTAATTGGATGGTGAACCAGTGCAAGGCAACGCAGACTTATCTGAAACGAGTGAATTCCTCTTGGGTTTTGAACGGGAAGCACAAATATTTTGCTCAAGTACAAATGTGCATGCATGTCACAGGATGCATGAAGTGCGATTTTATTGTCTATTGTAAGTATGAGGACGACTTTATAATCATTGAAGTCGATTACGATGAAGACTATGTTTCAAATTTAGTAAGTTCATTGAAACAGGTTTATTTTAACCATTTGTTGCAAGAAATTGTAGTTAGAAACGAAAATGTGCGTAATAAAATCAATTAGGGGCAATTTTTAATACTATAGGTACAGATACAAGAGGAAAAAATAAATGATCTGAAGAATCAATTACTAGAAATGATTTATTATTGAATCCTGATTGTTATAGGTTCATATTGTACATGTTTCTTTATTTAAATAGATTACTGCCTCTCAAATAATCTGTGAGCCAATAAATATTGTTACAGTTTAGTTATAGTTTATCTTCCTTTCTTTTTATAAAGTAGCATAATTTCTCGAGTTTAAAAAGTTTTCCGAATGAATATTTAAATCTCAAAATTTATTCTTTTTTATCTTGTCATCATAACAATTACCTTCAAATAGGAGGATTAAGTTTTAAAGTATTTATTTTGAAAATTGTCATATTTTTTCAGCTACTATTAATATCGTTATAACATTTGAATAAAAATACAAGTTTTAACCTTATAATAAGTACCATCCAATCTTCAAAACTTATCGTCTTTTAGAATAGGTGAAGATAAGTTCACCAGTGCGCATATTACGGTCATTATGCTATTAACTAGACCCAATACAGGAGCTTCAACTGTTGATTGCATGATTCCAGAAATTTTTATCCGCTGTATTGCTCTTTCGACATGGATCCTGGATTTTGCAATGCTTTCATTCAGTATAGCATCTCTTTCTGTATGTCGATCAGTTCGCAAAAACGGAGGAATATGAAGACGGATTCCCTTATTGAGGCATTCCTGTTGAATGCTAAAGCCTTTGTCAACCATCAGTTCATCAGTGAAAGCATCAAGCAAGTTTACAAATGTTTGTTCGTCAAAAATTTGTTTGTCAGATGCTTTTCCACTGTATGCTTTACTCACGTAGCTGATGAGTCCACCTGGGGTCACACCAAGAAGAAATTTTATAGTCCTCCTTCCCTTATAATTTGAATAACATGCAATACAACAGTTGATGCATTTAAGAGTAGCAACAGGCATTTCGGTGCAGTCCAGCACACACCTCACTTTTTCAAATTTTCCTCTAAAACATAGTGGTATATTCATAGCTATTTCTTCACGGTCAGGCCAGTGTACAAACTTTTGCAACACTTCCGCTAGAATCTGCAAAAAATAGAAATAAGATTAGTTATTGAAAGAAAAATGTAGTTTTAAGCATATTCTAATCGTGTAAACCGTGTAATCGTAAGGTAAACTACTGTAACAAAATTAATTATCATAATAATGAGCCTGCAAAATGTGTGACGATCCTGCCCCGTTGCCGAGAAGTGAGCTTCTCGGTGAGCTTGTCCGTAGCAACGACACGCATTTTGCACACTCGGTATTCTGAATCTTAATCTCACCTGTATTGTATGACTGAAATAATGTGACACTGTCTAAGTAGCTACGTCAAAAAGAGTAGCAAGAGCAATAAACGAAATGTTTTGCTTTAATTTTGCTAATGTTAATACCGAGGTTAATACAACCCGATCGATGGCTGACATCCTGAACTGCACTTTATACAACTGATCTTCAATTATCTTGACTGAAATACAAATTGAATCCAACTGCTCAAGAGATGCTACTCCAGTCCAGACAATTGCATCTCTATCAGTTTTAATCAAGTTGGTTAACGTAGCTTCCTTTCCTCGTTCAGAAATTCCTCTACTAACAGTTTTTAGGAATGTTGAGTTTTCATTAGTATCTGCATTAGAGTTAGTAACATCGTTGTGTGTAACGCTTGGTTTACATCCATTATCATCTGACACTGTAGTAAAGAATTTATTTTCCACTCCTTCCACATGGTTGGTTTGCATATCATCCTTATTATGATCCGTACGAGACAAAAACGTTGAATTAAATTTATTGTCAACAGAATTTAAATAATCTCTGTCATTTTCTTTAAAATCTCTATTCGTATCTGAATCAGACTGCGTTGACGATGTTGAAGAAAGACGATTCATGAATGTTTCATCATGGGACTGAAGATGATTCTGACTTCGAATAGTTCGTTGTTTAGTTTTTGGTCGGTTGTACGGATTTGGAAGTTGTAACACAGCAGTCGTTGGAAGGTATAAAAATGGACATGCTGTAGGTTTTAGACGTTTTCCTCCTAAAAATAAATCATAGTAAATAGTGAGGAAATTCATAAATAGGTAATTGACCCTATGTACAATTTGGGTCCAATTTTTGACAACACATCACCATGTCTATAATTTACTTGTGCTCTGCACTCAAATGTCAAACATTTTTAATGTAGATTTTTCAGATATTTATTTTTCCTCGTATATTTCGTATTTATTAAAATCTATTAAAATTAGTGAATGACTTAAAAATCTTGTATAGTTCAGTGCTAACATTTGAAAACGGCACAAAAGCCATTTGTAAACAAATGGTTTGTGGGCCCTTTACTCACTACTTGAAGTACACCCACGCGACACAACAGCAACATCGGGTAGGGGAAATTTTCCCCTTCCTGACGATGCTGTTGGTTTGCGTGGGCGTTCTTCGGGTAGCGAGTAAAGGGCCCACAAACCATTTGTTTACAAATGGCTTTTGCGCCGTTTTCAAATGTTAGCACTGAGTTTGTTAACAAAATTGGATCCTTATTGTTTCTAAAACTAAATGTTGTTATTACCTGGTTGATATTCGACGCTTGTGAAATGTCTGCTGCAGATTTTGGAGTACTTCGAAGGAGGCTTCTTTGTTTTTACGGAATGAGTCCATTTTTTCAACATTAATGTATCGCGAGGAAACCGATGCAACTTTATGCCGTTTCCTGCCCGTGCTGTGCACCCAGGAACAAAACATATAGTTCTGCTTCGAGGCATTCTCCATGGAACACTGTATCCATGTTCCGGTACGTTAGTCTCGGCTAGAACAGGAACCTCTTTGACAAAAATTTTAATTTTGCGCTTGCTTTTTGGTGCGATTCCTCGGCTTGGAACTGCGTTAGGTTTGAGGTAGCGAGATGTTACTGATGAAAAATAAATCAATGGATACATTTAGCAATGAATAGTTTAAATGGACTTACTTTGAACGAAATCATTTAATTTAAAATGTTTGTGACAAATCTTCAGCCACTTCGATGACTCGTCAGCTGGAAGACGTAGAACGCAGTTCCATTTAGTTCGCCTTAAGCTAAATGCGGGAGGAATCCTTACAAGTGGCTTAGTTTTCCGGCATCCTGATATACAGCACCCTGGCTTCAACGTTACCTTTTTAATCTGCATTGGCAGAACCGACGGAATACCCGTGGTTTTTAACTTTGTCCGTTTTACTGAATAATAAATGATCATTAAATACAATTTCTAATGTATCAATAAAAACTATCTCACGGAACAGGAAGTCTTCTGGTTTGAAATGGTCACCTCATATTTTATATCCTGGTCTTCCGTTTAATTCCAAGAGCTTTGTCCACTTGCTGAAAACTTTACTACCCTTGTGAGGAACTGGAAATAACTGGCAATTTCCTCTCCTACAACTGAAAACAACACAGTTGTTTTCACGATCACCATTTCGTTCCCTCTGAAAAGAAATCATAACATTGACATTTTTCCATCTTAAAATGCATTAATATCACAATTATCACTTACCATAGCGTAGATAAATAATCTTATTCTTATAATATGTGGATAAAATTGCAAGAAAGCATCAGAATTATCAAATAAAATGTATTTTATTCCACCTTTTACAACGCCGTATGGGGTTTGACAGTTTGTTTACACTTCATCACTTTTTTCTACGCAGCGCCTCCAGCGGCGGATACTTATCGAAAGGGCCTATTCGTCACAATATATTTTGACACCATCCTGGGACAAATCTTTTGTCAGGACCTGTTCTGCAAGGATCTTTCGGATGAAAAAGCACCCTTTTAGTATGCTCTTAAAATTTAGTGCATGTATTTTAAGAATCCTCCGATTTAGTTACCGTCGTTGAGGCCCCATCTCCTACAGCAGCAGATGACGGTGCAAACAGCACCGTCTGTGCTAACTCGTCTACCTTCCTGAGAACCTGAGGATCCTCCGCGTGCAGCCTACGCGTGTGAGCTGTGCCAAAGATGAAAAAAGTTAGTGTTGCAATATATAAATACTTCCGTAGCCAGGAACGTAGTTTATAGATACCTACAAGCAAGAGTTTTGTGACAGGTGAAGCCGGCATTGCAAATGATGCACACGAATGGCCTTTCTCCCGTATGTTGCCGGACATGAGCCCGGAGTGCCTTGGCCAAGTTGAAGCCTCTTCCACAGAAAGAGCACTGGTGTGGTTTCTCGTCCGTATGTGCACGCATGTGAACGTTCCGGTCACCCACCCGAGCGAATGATTTCTTACACACCTGTGTAAGAAAAAAATAGCCATTACAATCTGCAAGTTATGTTTATTTCAAAATAGTTAAGGTGCATGTCTAAGTAGCTCTCTATTCCATTCTTAAAAATCAATGCCGTATCTATTGTGTCTAGATAAACACTTGCAATTGGGTTGTTTAACTTCGAAAAATATACCAATGTTTATACGTCATCTGATAGAGCTTCGTTTTCTGAGCACAACGATATTTTTATTGATCCCGTGGACATTCATCTCGATTTTTAAATCAAGATTTAAATTTTTGATCGTGACACTAAATCCACAGACAAACAGACGTAACTCTTCATTGTGTATCTTCGTTCATGCATTTAACGGTTGATTTGAATATTATCAGTTCCGCGAACTACTCGCCGCAGCGCTGGCATCGGATCACTTTGACGTTTCTATATATTCTATAGAAATTTTATGCAATTTTGTTTACGAGTTAGCGAGCAAGCTTGTTTTCCGCGAGAAGCCAGATAGATGTCGTTACTGAGGTTATATGTTTTGAGATACTATGTTTTCAAGAACAAGTTTTTCAAAGAGTTACGTCTGTTTGTCTGTGCTAAATCTATTCGTTGACATCTCGCTTCCATACAAAGTCCCACCAAGGGGCGCAAAGATGGTGATTTTTGATAATGTAATGGTACTTATTTAAAATAGTTCCAGTGTACCAGAATTGATGAAATTTTAGATTTCGGTTCCATTTTTAACGCAGATAACGAATATGTATTTACCTCAATAACCCTAAACAACCAAATTGATTTGTCAAGACTTGCAATATTTTTCGAAAGAATTTTAGGTTTAAGTCGATATGACTTTCGAAGAAAAAAAAACCATACTTTAATTATGTCACTCTACATTGAGGAAAAAATAACCCCAATCCCCCCTTTCGACACGGTTTCCTAATACCTAATGCATTGCTCGTCACATAATCTTGCCCCCCCCCCTCTCCCTCCCCCCTTAGAGCATGACATAATTTGTGCATCACCCCTACTAGTATAGAGGTAACTCTATGACTAGAAGGTCCCGAAATAGTCGAAATGTAGCACTGGAATTTATACTAGAATTGGGTACGTTAATCGATTTGCTTGGGACCAATAGGCTAGTCAAGTAGTGAGCCAATTTAAAATTGTTAGTTTCGAATTGATTGTTGCTAATACCGAGGCTAATACCCCGTACAGACTATGGCTTATATCACGTAATATATATAACAAATAAGATTTATTATATAAGGGAGCATCCATAAATGACGTAGCATATTTTTGATCAATTTTAGACCCCTCGTAGCGTATTTGGCTATATCCAATACATGTCCGGTCACAAATTCTGAAGCCCCCACCTCCCCCCTCAAATGCTACGTCATTTATGCATGTTCCCTAAGACCACGTAGTCCTACACACAAAACATAAAAACTGTATCAATAAAAATAATTTATTTTCAAATTGAAAGTTTCTCATAATTTGTAGTTTTAACTACGAATATATTCAAAATGAAAGTCACGCTATGAGTTTAAAAAAAAAACTTCTTTCAATTTTGGCTTGTAATTTTAAAAGTTCATTATTTGAAAGAAAAATTGTTCAACTTTCAATAATATGTGTTCATATCAACTTTATGCAACGGCACATTTGTTCACTGTAATTTTGTTAGCACTTGATACATCATCTCGAATGGCATGAAGCTTGCATTACATACACAGTTTCAACACAATCGGACAAGGGGTGCTTCTGTCGAATATGGGCTTTGCGAATCGCTCTTCGCTGCCAGCAGGTAGAGGCATAATTTCCTTCAACACGCATGCATACATGTACAACGTGATTTTATTTGATTTTAGTCAATTTCATTCTCATATGACCAAGCCAGGAAGCTGTAGTGATCGGACCTGCTGGAGGAAGTTATCTACTTCTTGAACACCCTGCGTTTGAACAGCATAAACAACAGCAACTGTAAATTTCTCAAACACTGCTGCTATCTATGTAATGGAGGAGTCCCGCAGGAAACAGATAATGGTCAGTTTGAGGCATCTGTCAGTATGTTGGGTTTGCAGCTTAATTTGAAAGACAAATGGGTGCGTCAATATGGATACATATCATTATGTTAGGTAATGTTAACAATATTTTCCATTGAAAAATAAAAACAGTTATTTAAAAGTTTTGATATTCAGTATACAATAAAAAAGATGACAAAAAGATGATGTTGAAAATGCTTTTATTTAAATTAAACATATTTTATATATAGTTAAATCAAAGTGGCACATATGTCAATATAAGTATACAAAGCTTTTATCACCTTTTATGTTGAAAGTTTAGTTTGAATAAAAAATAATACACTTTTAAATTTAACACTGTCAAGCTTTTGATTTGACAGTTCTACAATTTATTTTGAAAGTTACTTTAAAAAGTAGGGGGCACGTACCTTTTGAACTCCCGCATAAACGCAAACCATCACTTGACCTTACCGATAATGGTTATAAATTGTTTATAATCCCTCCTAAACTTTAACTGAAATGGTTTTGGAACCTTACATGAACGTTTGTGTGATAAAGTTTTAACCTTATGTATTATGGTTTTAAGGAAGCGGACCTTACAAATAATGGGTCGTTAAGAACCATTACCATTCCAAATTCTTGTTTTCTCCATACATTTTCGGAAAGAGAACTATATTAGAACGTTTTTACTTATGGTTTGAGAACATTAATGGTTATGGTTATGATAGTCAGTAAGGTCCATGAATGGTTTTGTATTATCGCTCAACTTTACGTGGAATATATCGTGAATTGGTAATCAGTAATTTACAGGCAACCAATTCGCGATATATTCCACATAAAGTTGATCGATGTTACAAAACCATTCATGGGCCTTACTGACTACCATAACCATAACCATTAATGTTCTCAAACCATAAGTAAAAACGTTCTAATATAGTTCTCTTTCCGAAAATGTATGGAGAAAACAAGAATTTGAAATGGTAATGGTTCTTAACAACCCATTATTTGTAAGGTCCGCTTCCTAAAAACCATAATACATAAGGTTAAAACTTTTAATTTTACCCATGGTTTTTTTAATTTCATTAACGATAATTTTTTGTGTGTACGTTACCATTGCGTACAACCCCATAGGGCTGTCCCTTGTGGTTTTTGTTGGCTCTTTCATTGCCTCGTGCTTTACTGTTTGATACAAACGGTCTGGTCAGAGCAATGAATTAATCATGTTTTGTTGTTTTTGACATCATCCACATCCAGAGGGCCAGTCATTTTCGAATGTATGGGAATGGTAGGAAACCATTTGAAAATGCATGAAAATTTTCAGTTTTTATTCATTATCGTCTTTATGGGCAGTTTTAGATGCACAAAAATTGCACGAGTACATTACTATGGTGATAAGGTAAACACTCGTTTATTTGTTTTCTTCTGTGAAAGCATGTTTAGTCACAAATCGTGGATTTTCTGATATTCTCCATACTGCAAAAATGATTTTCCTACCACTGAAGGGGCGACATCTATCGGATCTTCTACTCAAATCATATAATTAATTGAATAGTGCAGTGCTTTCTCACTCAGCCTACACTAATAAAATTTCAAATATTGTATTGCGCATTTTGCACCAAATTAGGCTCCTGTGCAAAAAATAATTGCACAGTTATATTTTCGCACATCTCAGAAAATTTAAAAATCGACTTATTAGAAAGCAGAAAAAGGTTTAGAACATTACTATATTTAACTTTTATGACCAGTGCGAAAATATTACTTTGTACTTATTTTTAGCGCAGGAGTCTAATCAGGTGTGAAATCCGCAATGTTTATGTGTCCCACACATGATTTTTTGCAATGTGATCTACAATGATATCTATGTGTCGAACACATACTTAATATGTGTACACATAAAAACCATGTGTAACCACACATACTATTCATTTAACTCATAAATTTCATGTGTGCTTCTGGGTGGATTCAGTTTATGTGTGGTCACATGAAAATCATGTGGAATTTCACATCGAAATAAAAATGTGTGGAATTTTATTGGTGTAAGAAGTCAATAGTTTTACCACAGACAAACAGACATAACACATTGAATATTTCTCACTGTAAAACATCGTCGCTAAAACATTACTGCCATCTGTTGAGTACACTGTGGTGGGTAGTACGCTGAACAGATGGCGGTAGGGTGTAAACGTCAAACGCAAGGGAATTGACTATGCGCGCCACCGGTGGCGGTACTACCAACTACTATACTTTTAAATTGACCGTTAAATGCGTGTTCGATGAAGAACTTGCGAGTGTTATGTCTGTTTGTCTGTGGTTTTACGCTCCGCTTTTAGCGCAATTTTAGCGTTGAAATCAGGTAGAGGGGGCGCTCATTCTCTGTGCTGTCACAGAGGTCATTTGCTGGTTGTGTAATATTACGTTGTACGATGTACATCGATTTTGTGAACAAAATTTCATCTGCTTTTTGCTATAACATCATTATTAAGCCGGCGCCGGTGGTGTAGTGGTAAGCGTGACTGCTCTCTCACCCCAATGGGTCTGGGTTCAATCCTAGTCGGGGTCGGTGGGATTTTTCTGGGGCATAAAAATCTCTGGTCACGTCTTCCTTCGGAAAGGAAGTAAAGCCATTGGTTCCGGCCCATGTGTGTGTTGAATGGGTGCGATATCCTACGCAGGTGCTGAAGCTGCCTTCTTGCACATTCGATTGCATGACATGGATGGCAATCGATGTTCGTCGGTGATTGGCACTAGATTGCGGAACAGAGACCAACGTTAAATAAAAGAATGATAACATCAAAGTTGCCCAAAATAAGATGCATGTGTCATCAGACCGTCGATGGTGACCCACGACTCGATGTTTCGTTTCACCGGCATGTTTGCTATGCGAACACCAGTCGAAATGGCGGAGATATCGATATCGATTTCGCATCGTTTCTCTTATGACGTCATAACCGTACCTTTTGAGGGATTTCGAGATTTGTTGACATTTTCTCACACAAATCGTAGAGCCTCAATTCCACTGCTCCCTCCTCCAGCGAGATCCTTGGGCCGTTCGCAATGCTGTTGTATTTTATAAGGACTGTTTCAATTTGAAACTAGAACAGAAACGCACCTCTCGCAATTCTGAGTTGCAGTTTCATTATTCGAGCACTATTTTGCACCAGATTTGCAACTGCTCGACTATTCTGTTTTATTTCTGAGCGAGTTTGAAACACGAATGGAACTCTGTTTCAAATTTCTTTGGATATATTTAAAGATGTTTCGAAGAGCTTTACAAAAAAACTCTATGAACTTCATAAAGAACAGTAAAGTTTATGGAACTTGATGATTGCAAACATCTTTTAGAACTGTGCGTTGCGCTGATCGTGTTGCAGTTTTATTTTTGACAGTTTCAAATTATAAAATTGTCGAGTCGTTTAAAACAATTTGAAACTCAGCATTGCGAACGGGGATATTTTTCCCGTCGACTGAAATCTTGTGCTGATTATCGTGTTCCTCGCAAATTCGTTGCGCCGACGCTATGTCAACAACCTTCACGGACGAGACACTGAGGGATCTGCTGTTCTGGATTCGTATCCCTTCACCCTGTTGTAGACCCAGAATGGTCACACAAAAATTGTGCACTTTGACAAGATCCAGTTTCTTAGGCGTATTCGCAAAACCTTTTCGAAAGGTATTTTCTCGACGGCTCATTGCGAAGTCGTTTGGACACACAGCGACACGGAATGTTTTAAACCTTTCGATTGGTTTACCATTCAAAATTCTCGTTTTCTTCACACATTTTTAGAACGGGAGCTTTCTTAAAAGCTTGTTTTTCTATGGTTCGAGAACTTAAATAATAATGGTGTTGGTAATCTTTTAAATAAATACATACATACTGATTTTTTTTAATATCGGTCAACTTTGTATGGAATACATCACGGGCTACATACCATTAAATAGCAAATACAGTAATAAACAGAAATCGCCCCTCCTCGCATCAGACCTTTAATCGTTCAATCATTTCACATAACCGTAATTCCAAATCAATCTCATTCATCTTTAATAGTACGTGAGAACAACAGAGTTATAACATGTTAAAACAATTATCGACAAGAAAAATACCATAAAAATAGACTTATAAGATGTATGTTTGGGGTGCTAGAAGACCACTGAAAAAGCGCATAGATATCGTACACTGAAAAAAGTTTTCATATAGTTGGGAACGCACATGATATTTTTCCAATAACAAAATTAATGATTTTTATCTGAAATTCACATAGCATTCATATAATCACATGAATTCTATGTGATAAACCACATAAACTTCATTGGACACATAAGGTTCATGTGATTTCGTGGTGCGATTCCCAATTATGAGATCACATGAAAGGTATGTGAAATTCTAATGGATATTTTCCATCGGAAATGTGATTTTTTTTTTTGAGTTTAGAACAATAGAAAAGATTTTCAAAAAGGGGGCTGACCAAACCGATCAATACTGTAGTTTGACTTACCTCGCAGCTGTACGGTTTCCGCTTCAGATGTACCGCGTTGATGTGATTTTTTAAATGTGCGAGTGCCTTGAAAGTATTACCGCATTTAGTGCAGTCGAATTTTCTCTCTTCGCTGTGTATTTTGATATGTTTCGCCAACGATGACGGCACTTTAAACGTTCTGCTACACAAATCACAAGCGTATGGAAAATCATTGGTCTTTTTGGAAAGCTTCTCTTCCATCTTCATTGGAACCATTTCAACAGTGTCTTCGTTTTCCGGCAAAGATTGATCAAACCGTATGCTTACATCTGTCTTGCCGTGCACTATCAAATTATGTCGCCTCAGATCTCGGATTCTCAGAAACGATTCGCTACAGAATTCACAATGGTGCGACTTTTCGGCATTGTGTAGTATCATATGTGACTTTAGCTGGCCTAGTTGGGTGAATTTCTTACCGCACTGCTCACACTGATAAGCCCGAATGTTATTATGGATGGCAAGGTGTAGTTTAAGATTACCTTTCTGTGCGAATTGTTTATTACAAATATTACAAGGATACTTTAGTGTCTCTTCGTGTCTTTTTAGATGCGTTTTAAGGGTACATTCGTAGCGAAAGCTTTTTCCACAAATATTACACAGATAGGATGACGGTTTTTCCGCCAATTCGTGATTCTTGCTATGGGCATACTGAATAAAGGTCTTGTTGCCGTGGCCAACTGGGTGCACCATATTCTTATGTTTTCTCAGATAGCCCCTGGATTTGAAGGACATCTCGCATTCATCACAGGGGAATGCATTCACTTTATTGTGCAAATGTAGATGATTATTTTTGATGGCGACGGTTCGGAAAATTTTATCACATACAGGACATTTTAGCTTACCATTGTCCTTTAAAGGATTTTCTTCGTCTTCCAACGATGATTCTTCACCTTCTGGCTTATATTCTGATGACGATTCTTCACTTTCAAATCCAACATCATTACGATTCTCATTTTCGCTATCTTCTGGAGGTTCAATATTCTTAGAATCGTTCAAAATCTCCGAGTCTTTAACACAGCAGACTTGTAAGTCCGGCTTGATATCTGGAACATTTTCAGGAAGTTTCACAAAGTAATGCTCGAGATACTCTTGAGCTTTTTCGCATTGCTTTCGGAAAGCATCGACAGCCAGTAACCGTTCCATGCAAATACTGCATATATTTGCCGGATAACCATCGTCTTTCGCAATCTAGAAAGTTATACAATTAAGTAATATTAGAATACGAAACGGCCCTATCGCAATTTACATACCTTCAGTTTCAGTAGCGACAACTTATGGAACAAATCAACATATAATTTACCACTGGATTCGGTGTCGTCGAAGATCGAAATCAACTGTTGATCAGAGTCGGTGTTTAGACACGTTCGACAAGTGAATGAAAGCGATAGCTTGTCTACACAAACTGCTTCGAACCGATCCTCGGTCTTCATTGTGTCAATTTATAATTAACTGCATAAATAATACTGGAATAATCGGAAAATGCAAAATCTTTACCAAAGAACAGAACACGAAACAGTGACAATGACAATAAAGTTTGTTGCAAGGTGTCTACATATAGGTGTTCTAATGTGTCAAATTCATGATTCAGCCATGTTGGATTTTTGTATGGAACAGCGACCGAGTTTGTTTATAATTTGCTCTAAAACCACACTTCCCCCCCCCCCCCCCCGCGACCTCCTCGCCTATATAGTGACAAAGCTGTATCACCATTTATATACCCACCATGGTTTGTTGATTATTATGGACACTCTGAAAAATCTTCACGTCCGATCTACCTGAGAACATAGGTGGTTTTCGTTCATCCTACTTTTCACGTAACTTTGACTGGAATACTATGTAGCCAAAAAAAATCAGTTTCATTTATCTACGTGATCAGTCAAGTATATAAGGCATGATTTCCACGTACTACTTACGTGAAAATTGAGTAAAAAATACAGGAAACATTCGTAATTTTTAAGTGATATTCCGTTTCATTCGAAATGCGTTTCACGTCATTTGCACGTGATTTTGGAGTGATAGTAATTGAACGTATTAATAGCAGCAGTCAATATTTTGCAATTTTATCGGGCAGCTATAAATGTTGCGTGTTGCATTTGATATTTATACCTGATCATAAAATTGCAAATTATTGACTGTTTAACAAAATATTTATAAATCTGTTTCAAACTCTGTTTCAAACATTTATTTAAATTATCATTAAAATTATTCTTAACTCTAAACATGTACGAATTTTCAACGCGATGTAGTGATACAGGCTGACTGTCAAAATAATCTATGCTAATTATATTTACCAAACTTAAACGATTCATCGCTTCGTATGCTAAAAAGTGTTCTTGGTATTGGCCTACATCCCACATTTGTACTATTAAATACAATGAATTTTCTAAATACATTATTTCAAGAATCTCATATAAAAGTGTGGTACCGTTTCTGAACATTGTCATGACATTTCCTGTTCGATAATTAGTTCCTTTGTTATTCACACTGCCTGAAAGCATCACTTCATAATCTGTCTGTAGACGCAGAGGCTAACAAGCTCGGAGAAGTATTTTCGTAATCGAATATCGCCCATCTGAAATCCGAATAAATATGACGATGTGCGCGAAATATCTTTATAGCCCAGCTCTTCTAAGCATGCTAAGAACTGATCCTCGGATGCAGTAAGGAGGCTAAAGATACCGAATCCACCTTCTGAAATTATAAACATATAAAAGAAGCTACGTTAGTGACTCATAATCTTAAACAAATAAAGTAAAATAATCAAATTACCGTCCAATACTTTCAGCAAGCTGTCGGGAAATTTTAAATCGTTGAGGAGTTCTTCCGCCAAATTACACTTTGACGCCATATTGATTTTTTGCATACCTGAAAATCACGTAAACCTAGTTTCACTGAAATGTCAAAGTCGGAAACTCACTAACACAGACACACTAAATATGTTCACGTGAAAATACGGTAGATTTCACTAACATTTTTAGTGAACATGACGTGTGATGCAGGTCAAAGTGACTAACGTCACGTAACATTTGAGGTTTTCTAAAATCAGAGCAGCTACGAGATATTTCACGTAAATCGGACGTGAAAATTTTTCAGAGTGGATGATAAATGACAGAACGATTGAAAAATAATACAAAAGGGCGTATTTCTGGAAATCGGATTCTGATGGAAAAAGAAATTACAATGTTCGAAAATTGTTGATCGTCCAATTTTCGAAAAGGTGTTTGCCAAAATTAATTCCTTGTCGTTCATAAATTAGCCTGGTATAGAATAGCAGGTTTATTTAACTGTTTAATGACTTGCAGCAAGTCCTTATAAATATAGCGACTATACCAAGAACCTCTCCAGATTAGAAGGAACACTCGCCGAGCCTTGACCACAGCCTAGAGGGAAAAAATATTGTGAGGGTATCCGCATTTCATCAGAATCTGATGTCATTTTCATTGTTACCATTTTAGACTTGGTAATTTTATAGTAAGCCTCGTTGAAGTCTGGTATACGGCGCAATCCAGCATCTGAAGACGCATGGTCAAGTAAGCGATTGTGAAGTATTTTTCACGGTACATAAAATAGTTCAAAGCAGACCCGAAAAAAAAATTACAATAAAATTTTCAGTGGAAACAATGCTCTAACATTAATATTTATTGTAATTGTAATTGTAATTGTAATTGTTCAGTGCATAGGCTGTGCCTTCCGCTAAGAAGGCTTATCTAGGGACCAACCCCCTAGTCTATACACCTCCCTAATAAAAAATAACCATAAACGAACGATAACCCAAATCATTGAACTATTCCATTAATGGTTTGGATGATACCCAGAACACGTCGTTAAGCAAATTAACCATACAATTTTTATTAGGGCTACTGTCCTTCCCGTTGCACTCGTCAGCTCGTGCGATACTCTAGACACACATGGGTGGTCGTATCCGGGTCCTCCCCTGGGTACCCGCATAAGCGCGAACCATAAATTGACCTTACCGATAATGGTTATAAATTGTTTATAATCCCTGCTAAACTTCAACTGAAATGGTTATGGAACTTTACATGAACGTTTAATGATAAAGTTTTAACCTTAAGTATTATAGTTTTTTGGAAGTGGACCTTACAAATAATGGGTTGTTAAGAACCATTACCATTCCAAATTCTTGTTTTCTCCATACATTTTCGGAAAGAAAACTTTACTAAAACCTTTTAACTTATGGTTTAAGAACATTAATGGTAATGGTTATGGTAACCAGTAAGGTCCATGAATGGTTTTGTAACATCGATCAACTTTATGTGGAATATATCGCGAATTGGTTGCCTGTAAATTACTGATTACCAATTCACGATATATTTCACGTAAAGTTGAGCGATAATACAAAACCATTAATGGACCTTACTGACTACCATAACCATAACCATTAATGTTCTCAAACCATAAGTAAAAACGTTCTAATATAGTTCTCTTTCCGAAAATGTATGGAGAAAACAAGAATTTGGAATGGTAATGGTTCTTAACAACCCATTATTTGTAAGGTCCGCTTCCAGAAAACCATAACACATAAGGTTAAAACTTTATCACACAAACGTTCATGTAAGGTTCCATAACCATTTCAGTTGAAGTTTAGCAGGGATTATAAACAATTTATAACCATTATCGGTAAGGTCATGTGATGGTTCGCGTTTATGCGGGTAGGCTCGTGTCCGTCCAGGTTCTGGTACATTAACTTATCTATATGCATGGTAATTATACTTTTAAAACTCACCTTTTGATTATAATGTCGAAAATGCTGAAACTAAATAAAGGTTAGCGATCCATATAAGGTGTGTGCTGCGACGGAGTAGTAATTGAAGGAAATGAGGTTCTGATGTGAAGTATAGGTAATTCTAAAATAGGTAAATCAATTAATCATTAGCTGCAAACAGTTACTAATAAATGGGTACGATAAATCACTCATCAATGAGTATTGCCACTCCCACTGAAAAATGGGCAAAACCTTAATCATAAATGGATATTCGATTCCTACCGTGTATTTAAAGTAAAGTTAGGATCTTATCAAGCAAGCACACACCTTTTACGATTCTTATCCTACTTACGGTTTCCTGCACATACAACTTTTCCTAGATACAAGCTTCGTCCAGTATACATTGGCTGTCTCCAACCGGCATGATCCTTTCTGTCTGCTTCCTCTTGCCGGTGCAAGTTTAATTCTTCTTTTCTTGTTCGTTTCTGGTTTCTGGTCGTGTTCCCATTTGTCCTCAGGCAGTTAATATTAGTACATGATAGGAAGAAAGAAAGAAATAGAACAAGTTAAGTGTGAGCCGCATGCATTGGTTACTTATTTGGGTCATGGTGTTGTCTTTCCTATTTATTTGCCCTAGTCGCTCTCATATCGAACGTTTAACTCTGGATCAACAATAGAAAAGGGCCCATCAGCATTTGTAAACAAACCGCTCCAAAGCCCCCCACTCACAAAGCGAAGGCCACCCACGCAAACCAACACCATCATCGGATAGGGAAAACTTCCACCTACACGAAGATGGTGTTGGTCTGCGTGAGCAGCCCCCGATCCGTGAGGAACGGGCTTTGGACGGTTTGCCCACAAAAACCGATGGGCCCCCTTCCATTGTTGATCCAGAACTCACCCCCTTCCCTCACACTATTATGGTCGGAAAAGAGAACCCATATTTAGGAATCTATCGCGAACTGCGATGCAGAAGATATTAATAGCAAACTAATCTGGAACTGGTCTAAGACATATGACCCAGTGAGCATTGACACCTCACACTGTTGTGAATGAGCACGGAAGCGAGATTTACTAGAGTATTAAATGCAAAACGCAAATTCAAAATAAAACTTGACAAGACATCGTCAATCCCCTTATTCTTGGGCAGGGTCTGACGATGTGAATCTGATTTTGATCAGTGAACGGGCCCCATATGGTACATTTTCTCACTATGAACCTGTCATTTCCAGCCTATCTGAACTATTTAATAAATGGAAACCATAACATGGGTTACGCTTCCCCTAAGCGGGCCCTCCGCATCCTATCTCTGTCTTATCTCAAATGCCAATGGTTTGAATATATCAATATATACATTGGAAATGACGTTCAATCAAATAAACCCATACCCCACTCACTTGGCCAGGCTTCAGAATCGTCCAGTGGGCAGTGCGCTCTACACTCCAAGTTCCCTTTCTTTCAAATTCACCCTAAATTTGATATTTTACCCCTTTGAGTGTTGATTAATCACAATGAAACATTGTGACAGAGCACGGACTTGAGGTTACTAGAGTATTAAATAATCTAGGTCCTATTTAGGATTATATCAGAAAAATCCAAATTTGGCCAACGCCCACCAATGCTCTAACATTAATATTTATTGTCGACAATAAAAATGATTGTCATAATGTTGTACCCTTCCGAAAACGGCAAAACTGCTACCTAGATGTACAATGAATGTACATAATAAAATGTTATTACAATGATTTTTATTGTATTTTTCATTTATTTTATTGTTAACATGATTCGATCACGAACAATAATGAACAACTCTATTACAATAAAAATTGTTGTTACATTAAATATTGGTGTGTTTTCATTGTGGGTTACTTCACGAACAATAAAAATAAATCTGATTGAAGCATGCAGACTATGAGAGGGTCAGCAACACTGCCAATGTAATCAATATAGGCGCTGCTCGTATCAATGACGTTTATATAAGGTCCGGGTCAACAGGCAGCTTGCTGGTGTTAGAAGCAAAAATATTGTAAGCATTGCTGAGCATTCATGTGACGACGTCACTCTACCATAACATTCCATACTGCGAACAGTGAGATTTACGTCACTGCCAGCAGCTGTTTCGTGTAAAAAGATAAACATTGCAGTGAAATACGAACACCACTAAACATTTGTTCATTTCACTAACACCAATAAGCCTGTTGGCCCGGACCTTATATAAAGGACATTGGCTCGTATGGCTCTTGCTTTGACAGTTCGTTTGGCTCTATTCGTTGCCAAGTCAGTTGAACCAAGGGGGGGAGGTGGCTGTCAAATACGAACAATCGTCGCCTACCTCGCATAACTGGTTCCAAACGTAAACAAGCCATAAGAAACCTACAGCGTTTGTTTACGTTTGGAACCAGTTTCATACAAGATGATCAGTAGGCTGATTTGACAGCACGTCCCCCCCAGAGTTGAACGCCTACGACCAGATCGGTTTGAGTTGAATTCAACTCACCTGCCTTATCTAAATCCCGCTTAATGCAGACCTATTCCGTGCAGTCAATAATCATACAATAATAATAAAAAATTCCACCACTAAGATGTCAGGAAGGAACTCTCAGGTGGAAGCATATTTCATGGGCGATTCTCTCCAGTCGAATGCATTATAGCTTATCAACGATACTCAACCACCAAAGAGACGTGACCTAGGGAGATCGAGTGCAGGGATGTTGGCCTCCAATTCTCACAAGTTCCGGATCGAATCTCAATCCATAACCAGTAAAAAAAGGACTCACCCGTAACAGACATACCACCACCCACCCCCTCCCTTCCCGGGGCGATGTTTTATGTTTTCGATTTATTTTTAAAGTCGATAAAGTAGATCTGTCAAGCCAACACATACACTTTAAAGTACACTGTTATTTTTTTTAATCAATAAATTCGCCAACCAACAGTAAAATAACAATAATATATAATGTTATTGAAAAAAATTTATATGGGGAAATCACGAAAATTTCATTGTTAAGATACTTAACAACCCCCCTTTTTTATTGTAAATTTTCCATTTACCATGAAATTTTCTGTTTTGTACAACATAAATCAAGGTAAATTTATTGTAGACGTAACAATGTAAATCATTGTTAAGACAATAATTTTCGTCTTATTGTTACATTGTTTTTTATTGTATTTTTGTTGTTATTTTTTTCGGGGAGGTCAAGCCATATTTGCAAACACCTCCACTGAATAGATCGTGCATTCCATCTACACTAGTATTGTTGATTACGTGGAACCACAAACGAAGTGACAGACGACTTACTGGCGAAGAACTCCATTAAAATAATGTGGTTCACTGTAATAGAATTTTCTTGGAAGCTTGTTCCATCATCCACCAGATGGGTTAGTTTTTTTGTTTTGATTTGAACATAGTTGATTTTGGGTACAATGATTCTTTGACAGAGTGCAAAGAGTGTATCATTTTGTCATTTTTTTTATGCATTTCAGTTTTGAGTAGAGTGAAAGAGATAGAACCAAAACATTCTAATACATTTCGACAGTGAGCATGCATAAGGGCCTATACTGCCGTTCTACGCATAACTGTCCCATGTTCTATGCAATCCTTCTGCACCGTGGGACTCTTATGCGTATAGCGGCAGTATACGCGATGATCGATTCTCTTCGTCGATTTTCTCTTTTGTTAATAACTCGCTAGATTTAACCATTTAACGTTTCTCGATGCGTTTGCTGTTGCTGTTGATAGCCAATACAACCTGTTACTACTCTGCATTGAACAAATTCTAGAAAATTGTTTCGCCTAGCTGTACCTAGCAATGCAAAGAGAAAATCGATGAAGAGAATCGATCATCGCGTATTCGCCCTTATGAATGCTCACTGTCGATTTGGTGAAAATGCTAGTACAATCCAATGAGCTACTAGATAAAGAGAGCAATGAATGAACTCCTAAGTTGTCACCTTGGAATAAACACAGAATAAATCTAACATTTTTATCGACTCCTTCTAACTTCATGTTCAATTCTTCTTTCTAAAGACTACTGAAGGGAATTATTAAATGTTCTAATAACTTATTTATTCCCGAACTTTTTATTGCTACTTTTCGAATGATACCAGCGGCAAAAAGATTGAAATAGTCTATTCTTTTATCTTCTGATGATTTGACGTAACCTGTTGAACTTCTTGGAAATCTTCTATTCTTTGTACTTTGGAAGGTGTAGTATAACCAAAGATGATTACTAAGATGAAACTGTCGGACGAAAAACTTTCAATTTCAGTGTCCTCTTTCACGGTCCCTTTCATCCAATGAATCCCCCCCGTATTCAAGGTAATTTTGTGGTTTTGCTGCCCCCTCGGTAGAGATGAAATTTTGTGCTCATTTTTATCAAAACAATGACACCAAAATCAGAGATGTCCTATTTTTTAAATACTCGATTAACAACTAATCGATTATTTTTGTTCGCTGTGCTGCCATTTTTCCACCAATGAGAGTGCAACACATGCTTGAAACGATCGGTGATGATCCTCTGGAGATGTTAATGCTTATATCGGCATGATATAATCGATTACAAATATTTTACTGTTCGGTCCGTTAATCGATTATTCGAATGAAAATCGACCATCACTAGATGAATGTGAAAGGTCATTTCAAATATAAGGATCGTTCATAAATAATGATACAATTTGAAAGGGACCGGGGCTAATCACAAATTACGTCCCCACGGTAACTGAAATAAACACGAGTGTTCACCGGTTGGTATAACCATAGAGGTAACTCTAAGGCTGTGTTCCATTTGGAAAATTTTCACTTAAATTTGACACTTCGAAAATAAATTATGATGTTCGAAAATCCCTCTGTTGTTGAACGGCCGATTTTCGAGAAAGCATCTGTCAAAGTTGATTCCTTGTCTGTCAGAAATAAGTCTGCTGGAATAGCAGGTTTATTTGAAAATTTTCCATCTGTCAAATTTAAGTGAAAATTCACCAAATGGAACACAGCCTAAGACCAGAAGGTCCCGAACAAATGTGCTGAACTTTTTGGCTCAGCTCTGGTACTATCTTCGGTCCCAAGCTAATCGATGCACCCCTCGAAACATAGGAAAATCCACGGACCCCCTCATTTTATCTGTCAAACTTTCATATCGAATCAAAACAAATATAGTGTAGTACTAAAATTTCGACTATAATGGGGTACGTTAATCGATTTGCTTGGGACCAATAGGCTAGTCAAGTAGTGAACCAATTTAAAATTGTTAGTTTCCACCGGTTGGTATAACAGTCTCTTGATTCGACCGATGTACCGACGTTGAACGATGAACATTCTGCCGTGATCAGCGCACTAGGATCTTCGACGGGTGGGTAATGATGAAGTTTATAATGTCGTTTGAAACAGTATGTCTTGGTGAACAATTGTTGACATCCAGGATATGTGCATCGGTATTGGTAGTGAGATGGGGGTCCGTGACCATCGAGATGCACTGAAAAAAATCCACCTCCGAAAACTGAGCTGTGCAGTCGGCAAGACAACATGTCAAGGTGCCGCCACACGGAGGCTATTTCTAGTATATAGCGAGCTATGTAATAGAAAACTATATTATAGCCCATAGGAACACCTAAACTATGACGTGATAGCTCATAGTTATGACTTGCAAGTTATAGTTTAGAGCTATGACATAGAGCCAGATTCATTGTCGTGTGTACACTCTAGCGATAGTTTCTATATCATAGTTGCAAGCTATAAACTATTCCATCAAGCCGGAATAGTTCATAGTATATTGGTCATAGTTTTTTTGACAGCAGTCTGTGCGCGGTGTTTTTGTTTTTGTTTATGAAACCACTCATAGACATCTTATCCTTATCTTAAATAATGAATTCGGAGTTGTGTTCAGAATATGGATTCTGGAGACTAGGGGATGGTCCACCGGAAGATCCGGAACATCCGGAAAAGTGCTCAATTCATGAAACTGATCGTAGAGCTCCACGGTTTTTTTAGAAACATTAGAATAGACGTATTATCACAATAAATTCGGAGTTGTGACCAGAAAATTTATACTGGGGACCACGGGATGGTCCACTTATAGATCCGGAACATTCGTAAAAGTGGACAATTCATGAAACTGATCGTAGAGCTCTACGGTTTTTTAGAAATCACCCATAAACGTTTTATCACCACAGACAAACAGACGTAACTCCTTGAAAAAGTTTTTCTTGAAAACATAGTATCTCAAAACATTGGACCTCAGTAACGCGTCTCTCCCCAAGTAGCATTTCTTGTTTTATTGCACTCTATTAGTGGTTATTGAGATCAATTTTATAAAACCGTCAATAAAATTAATAGCTCCAGCACAACCTTTTGATAACCGCTATAAGATCGTCTTACAGCTTAGTGGACCGCTCTTGATAAGGTTTATAAAGCATGTTTGAGAATCATAATAAAGTTGTCTTAAAACCTTTTGTCATAAAGCCTCATACTCTACAAAAGGTTCTCATAGCCTCTTTAAGAGCAATATTGTATCCAAGCAGCTTTATTACGCTTTGGTGGAAATCAGTTATAAATCCAATTTAATTTTTATTGCATCAAAGCAACCGCCATAATTAAGCTTGTTGTTGTTCTGTTCTCCTGAAACTTTTTTTTCCAAATGGAAATCTTTAGCGGTAAAAATAGGTTTGAGTGTTGGTGTCAAGATCACCATGCAATCAATTTTGTCTCATGGCGGCATAAGTGAAAATCTTAAAGAAAATAAATGACTTTTTAGAAGTTCTAAAACATATGCGCTTGAAATGTTATCGTGTATATTGGGATAATATGAGCGTTAAATAAATGCGCCTCCAAAATAATTCAAGTTAACAAAAAAGATTGTTTCAGAAATCAAATGAACTTGATGGAATCACCTTAATTTTACAGAAAATAGATCTCAATACATAAATTCATACCAATGCTAGATTTTATTTGTTTTATTTTTTATTTTTAATTGTTTTAAAATAACTGTTTCATGGCCAACTAGTTTTATTGCGCTTACTTATAAAGCAATAAAAGGATTTATTTTTGGGTTTTATAAGGGTAATTCACATTGCTTTTTTTTATACTTCAAAGCAATCATAAAACCTTTCATAGGTGAAAATAGCATAGGCATCAGTTGGTTTTTTCATTAGCTTTATAGGGGTTGTGTAGATAGCTATAAGAATGTTTCATGACTTGCATTGTATATGACCGTCATAAAGCAGTAGGTAATGGTTGCAGCTGCAATAAAACCTTTATAAATTTTGAATATAGCCAAGCAGTTCTAGATTTGTTGCTTGGGTCGGGCTTCTCGCGGAAAACAAGCTTGCTCGCTAACTCGTAAAGAATATTGCATAAAACTTCTATGGAATATATAGAAACGTAAAAATGATCCGATACCAGCGCTCTGCGGTGTGTAGTTCGCGGAACTGATAATATTCAAATCAACCATTAAATGCGTGAACGAAGATACACAATGAAGAGTTACGTCTGTTTGTCTGTGTTATCACAATCAAATCGGAATTTTGACCAGAAAATTTATAATGGGAACAACGGGATGGTCCACTAAAAGATCTGGAACATCTGTAAAAGTGGTCAATCCATGAAAATGATCCTGGAGCTCCGTGTTTTTTTTAAACCACTGATAAATTAATATGAATAATAACTCAATAAGACTGTATTTTTAAATGGCTTATTGGTTCAATTTAAACGTTAACTTGTAACTCCAAAGAAGTCAAGAGAAAGAAATCAAAGAATTCCTAAATTTTTTTTAATAGAACCTAGAAGTTATTAAACACTTTAATACCACCTAGAAATCATCCATGATAATAAATTGAAAAATAATGTCTATGAGCAGTTCTAAAAAACCATAGAGTGGTGAGATCAGTTTTCTTGAACGATCCACTTTAACGGATGTCCCGTATATTCCGGAAGACCATCCAATGGACCCTGGGGTCCATTTTCCAGTCACAACTCCGAGTTCATTCTGAAGACACGTCTATTATCTTTCAGAGGAGCGTCTATGATGTGCATGAGAAACATTCATAGTCTCCAGGGTTTATTTTCCGATAATAACTCCGAATTCATAATTATAAGGGTTTTCGAATAATACGGAGTTTTTTTTTCTTGATTGGTTTTCCGTCGATCTTGTTGAATTGGATACACAAACTTTTGTTATTATTTGAGATAGACCAATGAAATGTTCTAAAAAGTTGTAGAACAATCAATTCAAAGGATTTTTGTTAAATACACCAAATTTATATCTCTTATGGTTCATGAGTTAATTTTTTTTAACAATCTGGTTAGGGTGTCCTCTAAAAAACAGATTTAGTTGAATAACTTTTCATACGTTCATTTCTCGTAAAAACGTTGTTTTGGACACATTTAGAACTTATGATGACGCATATTGATGACGCAACCATGTTGCTATTTTTTTTATTAGAAAGTTAATGCAGATATTCTTCGATTTATTTTTTTAACTGTCAATATCTCTAAAAGGAGCAAACCGATTTTCAAACTTTTGATTTCTTTTGAAAGATCGTGTTTTTATTCATTTGGTGAGAAAACAGTGAGAGCGAATAATTTTAAAAAGTCAAAATTTTCACTAAAATCTTGCCATAACTTTTTCAAATAAAGAAGATATCAACTAAGTTGCTTCAGCAAAAATATGCGTCATAAAAATATTTAAAACAAACCTTCTACGAACCTCTAAAATTATATTCGCCGATTTTCTAGGGGCACCCTAACCTGCTTGCTTAAATTAATCATAAGTAATGAACCATAAGAGATAGACATTTGATGTCTTAAGCAATTGATTGTTCTACAACTTTTTAAAACACTACATTGGTCTAACTCAAATATTAAAAAAGTTTGTATTTTCAATTCACCAATTTTATGGACCACCCTAATTTCAGTAACATAAAAAGATTGGACAAAAAATACGAATAAATCTTCAACAAGACACCATAAACCTAAAAGTGATGGTTTGGGCGCAAATATTTTTGTCTTCCTAAATACGGCTTGGGGACCTTTGTGCATTGGTCCCCAGGGTAAAATTTCTTGTCATAGCTCCAAATTGATTCTGATAAGATGCCAATGAGTGGTTTTGTGTTTCATGAACCCAAGAGTCAATTTTCCGATCACAATTCCGAATTCATATTAATAAGATGTCAATGAATGGCTTTGAAACGAACGTAGAATTCTAGGATAAGTTTCATGAATTGACAACTTTTACGGATGTTCTAAATTTTGCGGTGGTCCATCCCGTGGTCACCAGTGTCTATATTCTGGTCACAATTTTGAATTAATTCTGATAAGGCGTCTATGAGTGGTTTTGAAAAAAAACGCGGAGCTCTAAGATCAGTTTCATAAATTGACCACTTTTACGGATGTTTCGGATATTTTAGTGGAGCACCTCGTGATTTCCAGTGACCAAATTCCGGTCATAACTCCACATTATGATAAGACTTCTATGAGAGGCGTCGAAAAAAACCGTGGATGTTGAGGATCAGTACATGAAATTACCACTTTTACGGACGTTCCGTGGTCTCCAGGGTCTATGTTCCGGTCACAACTTCGAATTAATTCGTCAATTTGTAGAGATAACTTTCTGATATCTTTAATGAAATTGTTAAGCAGATAGTTGACCACCTTTTGGGAAGAGTCAGTTTCTGGTAAGTCACAAGACTGGTCCTGTGGAAGATCCGGAACATCCGTAAAAGTGGTCAATTCATGAAACTGATCCTAGTAGGCCTATTCTGTACGGCGTGTGAGGTGGAGTGACATGCTTTCACCGGTGAGGTGACAATTGTCAGCTCGGGTGAAGTCACTCTCCATTTGATTTGCACGGAGACTCACCTCATCCGAGGTAAAAATTATCACTTCACCATCACTTCACTGTCACTTCACCTCACTATTGGTTACCAGGTGAATCTTTGTCATTGACAAAAAAATGAATGAGATTTTGACGAAGGGGTTTTTGAGGATCATGTCTATCAATCAATTGAGGATCAATTTTGTCAATATCGCACGAAAGTCTGTCAACGACAATAACAAATCTCAGCACTGCCAGGAAGTTATCTCTTCAAATTACCCTACAATAAGAGTTTGTCCTCAATTAGCTCTAATCCCAAATATTTTTACTTTCTGCAATTCTTTTTTTTTATGATGCGCCCGGATCATTAAGCGGACAAAAATACACAAAAATTCAATCGTGTGTACACTCGAAAATTCTATTTTATAGCACTACTTCATAGTTTTCTACTACATAGGTACTATTACGTTATAGCTCATAGTTTTTGATAATGGATTCCCAAATCTCATAGAACTATGATATAGAAATCTAAATCGGCTATGTCATAGAGAACTATAACATAAATATCATGCGCCGTGTGGCGGCACCTTCACGAGCATGATTCGATGAACTTTATCAAGTTTTAGATGGACACGTACTAGCAGGTTTTATTAAAACTGTAAACGTATTTCAATATGAAAAGCCAGATCGGCTTGGATATCTTCGAAGGAGGCAGACCGAGCACTACGAACAGTTTGACATAAACATCTATTACTCTCACAATGATCGCAAGCGTATAGTGAACGTTCCCGTAAGCAACAATACACTCTCCAAAATTCCGTCTTTGAGATGTGGGTACTTAAATATATATTTTTTTTTTTGCTTTATGTGTGCCGCCGTTCGTCCGTTGTCGTGTTATTGTTCGTTGCGGGGTTCTACGTATATTGATAATAGCCTGTGTCTTTAAGGAAGTCAAGAAGTAATCTTTCCCTGTCTGGGTCATTGGATAATGCGTCTCTGATGCTGAGACCGATACCGTATTGGTCTCGGAGGTTTTGATGTGCAGGGCAATTTATTATGACATTTTGGTTGAGCACCCCATACATTGTTTGTGGAATCCATCACGGGATCCGAGATCGTGTGAGAATCTGGTGTAGCCGCAGCGTAATCTGGACAGTACTCTCTGGTCCTTCCAGTTTTTGGTGTCGGACCAGCATTTCGTATCTCCTTTTATTTTGCGTAAGAAAGGGTCTCGGGTATTAGCCCTTTTCTTGTCCCATGCCGAAGCGATGCTCGTTTTGATCCAGATTTTTAAATCCGCTGCAGGGACTTCCAGTTCCACTGGGGTTTTCGATCTGCCGATTGCTGCCAGCTTGTCCGCAGCCTCGTTTGCACTGATATTGCATACTTCTTAAATAGATTTGGAATTTTCTTTTGGTCACAGTGCTTTCCTGTCGAGAAAAGTAATTTCCCACTGGACAAAACGTTCGACCATGGGAGTCGGTTCAATTGCAACCACGAAATGCCGTTTAGGATTTCTGGAGCGAATGTTGTCTCAGGAATCTTTGAGAACGTCTGACGATTGTCTTCTTCCTTGATCCTCTTACGGTCGGCCTGTCGAATATAGTTGATTCGACTGTATAGCTTGCCGCCTGGGTTTCCTTTCTTCGGAATATAATACGTGTCCTGCAAAACAAGTATCATTAAAACCCCCACATTTTAGTGATATTTTCACATCGTTAATACCTTTTGCTCTCTTTTGAAAACTTTCACAATGACAGTGGCATAGTCTTCCATTAGCTGTGATGTTGTTTTGCATTTTCTTGACAGGTGGTATTTAGCTACGACATCCGTCACGAATTTTTGTCCCTCCGTAGATAGCTCCAGTTCTTCAGCTTTCGTCCCAAACACTGACTGTTTTTTCAGCAGGTTTTTCAGGACGCCTGGTGAATACACTAATGAATCGTCTTCGTCATCGACCTGGATAGAGAGAGAGAGAGTCAAAGAACAAATCTAGACTAACATTTGAAAAGGGCGGAACTCCAAAATTACCATATCGAGAAAATCGCTTCCGAATTTTGATGATCTAAAAATTAATCCTATTTCACGACTTTCCATTTTCTGGATGATTTTTTAAGCTTAACATATAGTTAATAGTGTAATCTATCATCATGCATCACTAAAAACTAAATAAAAAAGCTTTCTTTGTCGTGAAATTGAGAAGAAAACATCATACGCCCTGATAATTTCTTACGTGTTGTTACCCTGCCAACACTGGTGATACGCCGTGGAAGTACACCCTCGAGATTTTTTGTTTGTTGTTCCGCCTACGTTCTTCGTTCGCAAATTTTGTGAGAGTGGAATTACGCCCGGAGATTTTTTGGTCTTCTTTTTGTTCGTTGTTTACACGTAAAATATCAATCAGATGCGTTTGAAATGAATCGGGCGTGACTAGATACTACAGAATCAATACGTTTGGCATATTAAAACAATATAATTCGTTGCTCTAGTGCAAGGCGTAACAACCAGTTGCATAATCGAGTTGAAAATTGGAAATACGCCATGTGAGAAGAAACGTTTTTGATGATTTGAAGTGATATTTTCTTCTACTTTTTCGTGTTTATCGAGTAGTTTGTGAACCGTTCTCTTTATATGTGCCAAAATATGGTTTATTTACATTTTGGCTCTTCCGCCCCTTTCAAATGTTCGTCTAGAATTGACTTACGTGCTTTCAAACCACGAAAAGAGGCTATTCAGTTCAGCTCCTCTGTTGCGTCCTGACTGCTTTCACCAAAAATTGTCTCCACAGCTTTTCCACCGCTGGGACTACAATCTGAGCCACTGCTGTTGCCTTGTACTGTCTTTTCAGTTACGCTTCCGATAGAACTACAACAATCCGGGTAGTTGCTGAGGCCATTGCTTCCGTCTACAGCCTCATCCCTGCCGGGATAACAGTTTGGGTGGCAATTCAGACTACTTCCTTCGCACGCGATCGTGTCCGAGACTTTGGATTGTCTGCTATATAGCGCGATGATAGACAGATTTTGGGGAGCACTTTAAAATCAGTAAACTTGAAATAATCTTTAAACTTTACTACTTACATTTCTCTCTCGCCACTCCAAAGTTAATGCCCAAATTAGATCGTATTTCCAGTTTATACTGGCACGAGACAATACCAAGCTGGCAAGCTGCCAGTTACGTCAAATCGACGATCAAATGCATTGTCAATAAAAACTGATACGTCCCTTCGAAAAAGTAGTCGAGAAATATAAACAATGTCTACGAATGTAAATTTTCCGGGATTTCTAGCTCACCCACGCAAACTAGCACTACCATCAGGAAAGTGAAAATTTATTCTATCTGATAATGTGGTGATAGTTCGCGTGGGCGAGCTAGCAGTTTGTTCAGAAAAAAAGACTTTTGAAGACATTGTTTACATTTATTACTTTCGATCGAATGAAAATTTTCTAGTGAATTATTAAATATGAAACTCACAATCAATAGTTTTATAGACCTGTTCTCCAAGGGTCGTTCGGATAAAAACATATCCCTTGTGTATGTCATTATAGTTTCGCGCATGTAATTTAACCATTTTAACAAGTCTCCGATTTAGTTACCATCGTTGAGGCCCCATCTCCTACCACAGCAGATGAAGTTGCAAACAACACCGTCTGTGTTAACTCGTCTACCTTTCCGAGAACCTGTGGATTTTCCGCGTGTTGCCTCCGGGTGTGAGCTGTACCAAAGATGAAAAAAGTTCGTGTTGCAATATATAAATACTACCGTAACCAAGACCGCACTTCATAGATACCTACAAGCAAGAGTTTTGTGACAGGTGAAGCCGGCATTGCAAATGATGCACACGAATGGCCTTTCTCCCGTATGTTTCCGCACATGAGCCCGAAGTGCCTTGGCCAAGTTGAAGCCCCTTCCGCAGAAAGAGCATTGGTGTGGTTTCTCGTCCGAATGTGTACGCGTGTGAACGTTCCGGTCACCCACCCGAGCAAATGATTTGTTACACACCTGGAAAGCAAAACGATGGATAATTTAGTACTCTTTAAATCTGGAAATTATTTTCGTTTATGTTTAGGCGAGAGTTTACCCGAAAAAAATAACAACAAAAATACATTAAAAAACAATGAAACAATAAGACGAAAATTATTGTCCTAACAATGATTTATATTGTTGCGTCTACAATAAATTTACCTTGATTTATGTTGTACTGTAAATTTCTTTGTAAATGGAAAAAGGGGGGTATCTTAACAATGAAATTTTCGAGATTTCACCATATAATTTTTTTCAATAACATTATATAGGAGAAATGTTGGCCTATGGATCTAAGATTGGGCCCATCGCTAAAAATTTGCTATTTATCAATTTTATCTAGATGAACGCGGTATTGGCAACAATCAATACGAAACTAACGATTTTAAATTGGTTCACTACTTGACTAGCCTATTGGTCCCAAGCAAACGATTAACGTATCCCATTCTAGTCGAAATTCTAGTACTACGAAATGTTTGTTTTGATTCGCTATGAAAGTTTGACAGATAAAATGAGGGGTTATTGGTTTTTCCTATGTTTCGAGGGGTGAATCGATTAGCTTGGGACCGAAGAGAGTACCAGAGCTGAGCCAAAAAGTTGAACACATCATTTCGGGACCTTCTAGTCTTAGAGTTACCTCCATGGTATTGGGACGTTTTTTTTTCCGTGTCGTGGACATTTACCACTGCGACCAGTGTTTTGATCTATTGTGGTGTATCCTCTTTTTACTATTTGCCGTGTGTTTTGATGATCAACCACTATGTAGAGTGATCTTCATCATTGATCATCGGCATTATCCCAATATGGAATTGCACTTCGAATGAAGTTTACAACTTTATTGGGTTTACTGGTCCAAATTTCTTCACGTACGGTGAGTCCTTTATCAAGAAATCTGCATCGTTTATTAAATAAAGCAGTGCAATCACACAATAAATGTTCAGAGCTTTCGCTCTCCAAATAACAAAAGCGACATCTATCGTCGCTAAGCTTTCCAATTTTTTTAAAATGATATTTACAAGGACAATGTCCTGTTATTAATCCAGTGTAGGTGCTTAAATTTTTTTTGGAAAGATTGAGTAACCTTTGCGTACTCAAAACGTTGGGCTTAATGAATTGTTTAGATTGTCGGGCTGTTGAGGTATTATTCCAATTGGATTGTACCTTGCTTTTTTCCCAGTTCTTTAATTCCATTTTCAGATTAGAAGGCGATAGACCAATAAATGGTTCGGGACCAATAAATTTCTGGGATGAGCCAAGCTTTGCTAATTGATCAGCTTTTTCATTTCCTTCAATGCCGCAATGACCAGGAACCCAATATAGATTTACCTTGTTACGACAGGACAATTTCTGAAGTTGATTATAGCATTCCCACACTAACTTGTAGTGTAGGTCATTGATTTAAGGGCATTCAATGCTGCTTGACTGTCCGAAAAATGCATATGTTTGCATTCCTATAATTTCTTTTTAAACATATTTCTACACATTCTAGAATCGCAAATATTTCTGCTTGGAATACTGTTGGCCATTTACCCATTGCTACAGAACAGTTAATTCCGGGACCTGTTATTCCTGCCCCTACCCTGTTATCCTGTTTTGAGCCATCCGTGTAGAATGTTATAGACCCAGGACGAATCAACGGCCCTCCAGTCTCCCAATCATTGCGTGTTGTATTAAACACATTAAATAGATGGTTGAATTCATGAGTTTTTGCCATAAAATCTTCATTCTTTAAAATTAGTGGACTTAATTGAATCTCTTTCAAGATGCTCATATGATTTTTAAGATCTCCTTCAAAGAGCTCTTTTGTTCGTCTGAGTCTGAGAGCATTCTTCATTGCATCCAGTTGAATGAATTGATGTAAAGGAAGAAGATTAAGCAAAGCTTCTAAGGCTTTAGATGGAGTACTGCGCATTGCTCCAGTTATGGAGGTAGTGGCCAACCTCTGCAGTTTTTCAAGTCTTTGTTGAGCTGTTTTTTGCACTGTTTTTGGCCACCAAACTAGTGATGCATAAATTATTCTTGGTTTTACTTTTTTGGCTATTGGGACGTTGCTAATGGATATTTTTGGTTGCTATTGAAAATTAAGTCGATTGCTAAATTTATGTATGGGCCCAAATTAGGGACACTTCGGCCGACATTACCTGCATTTCCCCTATTATTGTTATTTTACTGTTGGTTGGCGAATTTATTGAATAACAGTGTTCTTTAGAGTGTATGTGTTGGCTTGACAGATCTACTTTATCGACTTTACAAAGATTTCGAAAAAATAAAACATCGACCCCGGGAAGGGAAGGGGGTGGTATGTCTGTTAAGCGAACCCCACACGTATCAATATATTGACGTGAAGATGATTTTTTTTTTTTTTTTTTATCCCCATAGGATTGCAATGATCGGGGTCGATGAGAAAAATTTTCAAGTGACTACGATGCCGGACGGATTAGTCTATGGTGACCAATTAAACACCGGATTCACGATCTTGATTAATCATAATCTTCTTGAAAATCTTTGTGGCTCGGTAATCGCTGGTCTGTCTTTGTCTATGTCTTCTTCTCATTCGTACGTCAGTTTTAATGTCTGGATGTTTTCTTGTCGAATGTCATGATGTTTTTGTGTATCTGTGTGTGTGTGTGTGTGTGTGTGTGTGTGTGTGTGTGTGTGTGTGTGTGTGTGTGTGTGTGTGTGTGTGTGTGTGTGTGTGTGTGTGTGTGTGTGTGTGTGTGTGTGTGTGTGTGTGTGTGTTGTTTTCTCTCTCTCTCTCTCTCTCTCTGTGTGTGTTTGCATTTGGTGCAAACCAAATGATTATATTCCTTCCTCATCTCCTAGTTTTAACTGCGTTCAAGAATAATTAACTAAAAAACGTTGCAAAAGTTCATACCACAATATATCTAACTAACTATCCATATTTGCTATTTAATACCTAAATGTAATTTTTAATTTTATGAAGATAATTTGCTCAGAATAGCAGCCTGTAATTCCGTACCAGAATCCGCCTCCAATTTAATGTCTTTTGTGGATTCGTAGTAGCAAAGTTGTGCTAAAGCTAAATAGTTACCTAAAAATACTACCTAAACCGTTCGCAATCAGAGCCGGACCACTGATGAAAACCAAAACTACAACCCTGAAAAACAAATCGATATTTTCGAAGGCGAACACAACCTATTCTTGCTACTGATTCTGTCCAATTGTTAGGTATCCAAATTAAAGTCATTCGTAAATTTATTATTGGATGTATGGATGAATTATCTATTATTGAATAACTATTATTTACGATAATTACATGAAAGAAATAACATATAAACTACAAACAAAACGTGACTACTAAAATCTCAAAAAGATATTCTCACAAGTATATTTTACGCAACCAGGAATCTCAAAATCATCAGACGCTATAATGATACTCTGCACATGTTAGACACAAGAAGAGGCCAAAAAGCAAGTGTCCGACACACAAAACCCGCCGAATCCACTTGCAGTCACAATCAACGATTCTACGAATCGCGAGCGCTCACGAATCATAAAACCGCTGACTGCGACACTCAGCGATACTGACAGGCTCTATGCGTCAAACACCCGCCCCCCAATATTCTCCCGCATCCAACAACTCAAACCTCCATTACAACATCTAACGAATTCAAAACTCCGAAAATCACTCATCTATAGCAAGTGAGTGGAAGCAACCATTCTTCATGATACACTTTGTCTGTCTATCTTTCTATTAGGCCTGTGGACATGCGTTAGCTTCGAAACTTCTAACCAAACTAGGAAAATTTTGAAATCACAAAAAAAAATTCAAAGGTAATTACAAGCAAAATAAATATTGATTATTTTACGCAAAACCGAGCAAGTAATATTAAATCTCTTGTATCATATGCTAATGCAAATTGACTGTAACAAAAATAATATGCTTAAATAAAATAAAATATTAATAAAATGATATGCAAAATTTACTAGAAGATCATTACTTTATTGGTGAGAAGTTTCTAATAAGCCCTCCCAGTTCCTCTGTATACAGAACAAATCTGATACTATAATCAGAATTGCTCAGTCTGCATGAAGCAGCCGATTGCATCAAGGAAGTTCTATTAACAACCAAGAAATAATCGTTTGAGGCATACTGAAGCATTAAGAAGGTGATATGTGGCACTATAGGAAATCATCATCGTTGCAAATATAAAGAAATTAAACATACCCTTTGCTTCAGTACCGTCAACCTCTATGTCCATGGGGAGGGATATTGACGTGAAGGGGAATTATTGACAATAATATTGATGATGTGAATACAGAAATATTTTCAATATCGCTGTATTGACGTCAATATAAAATTTATTGACAATACGATTATTGACAATACGATTATTGACAATAAAAGCAATCGTGTAGGGTCCACTTTACGGGTGAGTCCTTTTTTTAACTAGTTATGGATTGAGATTCGATCCGGAACTTGTGAGAAATGCAGGCCAACTCCCCTGCACTCGATTTCCCTAGGTCACGTCTCCTTGGTGGTTGAGCGTCATGTTAAGAGCGTTTATGTGTTCAAAACATACGATATTCCGGTGGATAATTGGCAAATTGGGGCACCCATTTTTTTAAACAAATAACGTGATCAAATTTTACGTGCTTTGATAAATATTTTCATGTGAAAATATTAGAGGGGAGGTTATTTTTCAATACATGAAAGTTAATCAGTGGTTTTTAGCTCAATTTTACTTATAACTTGGCTCTTTTCTGAACTAACTTTTTATATTTCAAAGTTTATTCAAAGAAAACCACACAGCTTGACCAACCGGTGAACAATCGTGTTTATTTCAGTTACCGTGGGGACGTAATTTGTGATTAGCCCCGGTCCCTTTTAAATTGTATCATTATTTATGTACGGTCCTTATATTTGAAATGACGTTTCACATTCATCAAGGGATGGCCGATTTTCATTCGAATAATTGATAAATCGATTAACGAACCGAAAAGTAAAATATATGTAATCGGTTATATCGTGCCGATATAAGCATTAACATCTCCATAGGATCATCACCACCGATCGTTTCAAACATGTGCTGCACTCTTATGGGTTGAAAAATGGCAGCACAGCGAACAAAAAATAATCGATTAGTTGTTAATCGAGTAATTAAAAAATAGGACATCTCTGATTTTGGTGTGTTTGTTTTGATAAAAATGAGCGCAAAATTTCAGCTCTACCAAAGGGGCAGCAAAACCACAAAATTACTTTGAATACGGGGGGTATTCATTGGATGAAAAGGACCGTGAAAGAGGACACTAAAATAGAAAGTTTTTCTTCCGACAGTTTCATCTTAGTATTCATCTTTGGCTTGACAGATAAATATCACACTACAATATAATGATTCTGCTAATTTTAAGAAGTGTGTGCCATATTATGTTATTGACATTATCGATAAGTCATTAAAAAAGTTAGGGGTTGTGTACCAAGCACAATCACATTTTTGACGTAGGGCTACACGATTATTGTTGTTGCTTCATTCAATAATATTCAAAAGATTAATAACACATAAATTTAATTCCCAAATCAACAATCTTTCAATTTATTAATCAAAGATTTGAAATTATGTGACACTCAATATCCTAAAATGAAGACAATTTTTAGCACTCAATATTCAGTTCCTATCCCATTTGAGATAAGGTTCCAAACATGGACACTAAACGTTCTGTAACTGAATAATAATTATAATTTATCGTTAGCGACGCCGTTAGTGGTAAGCGTGATTGCCTCTCATCCCAAAAGGCCTGGGTGCAATCACAGTCGGCGATGCCGGATTTTCTGAGACATAAAATCCATGATCATGCCTTTCTTCGGAAGGGAAGTAAAGTCGTTGGTCCCCGGTCCATGAGTTAATAGGTCGATAGATTAGGTCCAGGTGTAGGAGCTGGCTTGCTGATGTCGGTAGCATTGGTAGCATTGACCACCTGCACACAGGGTTACTACCACTCCCTTGCTATAAAAAAAATGTTTTTCAGAATTATGAAAAGATTACATGTTATAATGATAATTAGTACTAGTAAGTTACAAGAAGAAGTCGTGAAGTATGTGGTTGGCACATAAAACCTGTCAATGTTGCTTTCAGTGCGTCACAATCAGCGATTTAACGATTCGTGAGCGCTCACTCTGAGTGAACACTCGCGAATCATAAGATCGCTGATTGTGACGCTCTGAAAGCTAAATTGACCGGTTTTATGAGTCAAATGAATACTTTACACCCTCTTCTTGTTACTTACAAGTACAACATATCATTATATTATCTAATGATTTCATAATTCCGAAAAACATCGTTTTATAGCAAGTGAGTGGAAGCAACCCTGCCTGCACAGCTTTCCCGAAGACATCAACCTTCTATCAAATCGGAATGTCATGCAAGCAAGTAGTTAGAGATCAAATGGCACACTTTCGCTACCTGGTGAGCGATTTCTGAACTGAGCCAGTTGTCAAATAATTGCAACACAGAAACCACCATCAAGATAGTGCTATAACATGTTATAACTCTGTAGTCTGAACGTACTATAATAGTACGTTCAGACTACAGAGTTATAACATGTTATAGCGCTATCTTGATGGTGGTTTCTGTGTTGCAATTATTTGACAATCGTTATAATATGTTATAACTCTCCAGTCTGGACAGCGTTTAAGCCTGATTTCGCTTGTTGTTTTCATTTAGGGGTAATAGGGGCACAGTGAGCATCTCGTGCGCCAACTTGGACTTCCGGCCGTTCGGAACAAATTTATTGGTGGCAGGATCAATATCATAATGATATTGAACCTATACTACCAGTTGATTTGTTTCATGCAGCTAGAGATCTAGGGCCAAACTGCGGGATGCTCACTATGCCCCTCCTCCTCCTATGTGTTCTTGAATGCAGGCAAAGAAATACATGCGATATGAACTGGAAAAACATATCGGCAGCACTAAAAATGGTCCAAAATGGCCATTCCATTCACCAAGCAGCTATATCTTGTGGAATTCCCGCAAGATAAATCCGGAACAAATTGCGATGTTCTAGATCCGGGATGTAGAAAATCGTGTTATTGCATGGATATTTGATATGGCTAAGCTAGGATTCCCAGTCAACACACGAAAACTAACAGCTTACGTTGCACTGTACATAAAATACAGTGGAAGGGTGACAAAATTCAAGAACGGTATCCTGGGAAAAATGGTTTAAACATTTTCTACTAAGTCATCCTAATAATACTCATGTTCCAATAGTAGAATCCAAGTGAAACTTATGCGTCACTAGTGGCGGGAAATAGTACTAGTCGATGGTGATAAATTTATGGCAGCCGGTTTAAATTCCAGAGTATTGACAAAAGAGTTCAAAATAGTGAGATACGAGCATTGCTGTAGGAAATTTGTCGAATAATGTAATGTTATATTAATTTTCATTGCAATGTCATTGAAAGATAATGAAAATGGGTTTTTCGATGCACCAATATTATTTAGGTTATGTTTTGTATGATTGAAATCGACGTCCAAGTCAGTCTGCTGGATATACTGGATGATGTTGGGGACTCCGTGCTAGCGGATTTAGAGACCTAGCATATTGTGTGCCTGGGCTACACCAGTAGATCTGCAGCAAAGCAAGAATTGAGGGGAATGGATTTGTTCTGAAAAGTTCCCATCCCGGGGAGCGGCCACATGAAATTAATTATCCCCCCGACAACAAACTTTGGAACTTATATTCTTCTGATCCGTAAACAGTGGCAACCTTTCTCCACTGCACGAATTTGTTGCTCCTCGAATTCGGAGCTCGAAAAAGTTGAAATTGGTTCTCGTTGCATCCTGCATGCAATTGCATGCAACGATCCTGCGACAACAATGAGAATGTTAAGCGGTGGAGCGTGTGTTTACGTAGTCTAAAAATTCAACTATTTTCCTGATTGCAAGCAGTGATATCATAGTAGTCATTTGTCACTTTGAAGAAGGAAACTTTTCCTATACAATTCTACAAGCTTTTTGACCGTCAAAAACGTACCAAGACAAGACAAATTTTCAATTTAAAACGTGAAAATTCTGATGTGAGTCACGTTTAACAGATGTTTACATTTTTATCACCGCTACGACAACAGCACCACAGGTGGCCGGTAATTGGTTGGATTTTACTATTGTCCTTCCTAAATACCGAGAAATTGTCACAAAAGGACAAATCAGATCATGGTTTAATGAAATCGCAGAATTTATTGAGTCAGAGGGTTTCCAAAATGTTTTACAAAATCGATTTAGAATTTTTAACATGGACAAAACGGCAGTAAGAACTATCCCAACTAAGGATGTGGTTCTCGCTGGGGTAGTTAGTCGGATTGTACATGCGCGTGTAGGAAACTCGGATAAAGATTCGTACACTGCTCTGTTATTTGGTGCTAGCGCTTCAGGATTCCAGGCGAAATCTTCAGAAAACTATCACAAGTGTGGGCCGCTGGCAAGACTGAGACAGGTGGTTGAATAGGGGTACGTTTTTTCCTTTTTTGTAGATGGCCACAAGTCTCACGTGTCCCATCCCTCAACGGAGTTTTGCAAAAAAAAATCCAATATTATTCTAGTATGCTTGCCAGCAAACACAATACAAATCCCGCAACCGCTTGATGTGTGCTTTTTTAAACCACTTAAGTTTCAATGGAGCTGTATGTAGCGTGGAGGATCGATAATAGTGGGGAGCTTCTCCTGAAAAGCGAGAATGCCCCGCTGCTCAAGCAAGTTGTTGACAAAATGGAAAATCTTACATCAACATTGACAAATGGATTTAGGCGATGCGGTTTATATCCGTTTAATCCAGATGCAGTAAACTACAGTTCATTGATTTCAGAAAACGTGGAATAACTCAGCAGCTGAAGTAGGTACAGAGCACATCAATCACATTGGATTTCTGGAGCAATTGCAAGAATTTTTATCACCACAACAGCGTTTTAAACAACAGCATGACATGAGAAGCTGGACTGGTCCAATATAAGACACCAGCCTATTTTTTGTTTGGAAACGAATTAGAGGCGAAGGACGACCGGTATGCGTTTATGGAGCTGAGGTTGAACCACTAGGTACTGATAACGAGGATCCTCCATTCTTCGGTTTCCCGAAAGCAGACATCGAAACAGCTACCCAAGATATACATAAAGTCTTTTAAAGCATTGTTAAAATTATTAATGTTTTCCAATTAAATTTCAGGTAAAAAAAGTCAAATGGCCCCTGTTATCGAAACTCCAACCACGACATTTTCAAGACTCTTTGCACAAGCATCTGAAACCCATACATCCAAATATAAAAAAAAAAAATATCCGAGACTCAGCAATCAAATGTCACTCCCGCCGAGATCTCAGCGAAACCCTCCCCGCCGAGACCCGCACAGCCGAGCTCGGTAGAAAAAACTAAGTGTGTAGATAGATTAGTAGGAAAATAAATAAAACTAGTTTATGACTCAAAGTGCAATGAATGAGCGTTAATTTCGGGATCATTTCAGTGTTAGAGCTATGTTAGTTTTGATCCGTAATCAGCCCTGCCGGCCCCTCCAACATTAGTTGCAGGCAGTGGTTGTTAGATCATGCGGCACTGTAACTACTACTATTTTAGAGGTATGATTCGTCAAGCTTATACAACTCCATGTTTCAATTGAGGCAAACCATCTATCTTACAATTACAATTATATGCAAAACGAAACTTGACAAATCATCGTCAATCCCCCCACTCCAGGGCAGGGCCTGACGATCTGAATCTAACTTTGATCAGTGAACGGGCACCACATGGTATATTTTCTCACCATGAACCTATCATTTCCAGCCTATCTGAACTATTTAATAAATGGAAGCCATAACATGGGTTACGCTCCCCCTAAGCTGGCCCTCCGCATCCTATCCCTGTCCTATCTCAAATACAAAATGCCAATGGTATGAATGTATCTATATATAACTTGGAAATGACGTACAATCAAATAAACCCGTAACCCACTCACCCGGCCAGGCTTCAGAATCGTCCAGTGGGCAGCGCGCTACACACTCCAAGCCCCCTTTTTTTTCAAATTTACCGCAAATTTGATATTTTACCCATTGTGTGTTGATTAATCACAATGAAACATTGTGACAGAGGTTGAGGTTACTAGTGTATTAAATAATCAAATAATCTAGGTCCCATCCAGGACTACATCTGAAAAATCCAAATCTGGCCAACGCCCACCCTAAACCTAAACCTGTTCTAATCCACCTGAAATGACTAACGAATGGAAGACTTTGACTACCCAGCCATGCAATAGTCTCATTCCGTGCCTTATGGCAACTTGATGATTCTATTGCGCTCATCTTTTGGCACCACCCAGGGGAGACTTGGTCCTGTACCCAATGCTTAACTTATCTCCATTCCACTCAGCTACTCGCAATTTCTTGTGATATAGTGGGCGGAATATTATTATATGAGACAATTCAATGCAGACGTCTTTCCAAATTTGGCAGATCGACAGGTAATCGGTGAGTTACCACGATAGTTGCTATTCAACAACTCGACAACGTCCCATCGTCAACGCCTGCTATGAGAATTTCCCATTGCAGACGCCAACGAAATGACGTCATCGATCTATCGACCAACTACCTTGGTTATCGCCTGGTACCTTATAGCATGATGCTGGGAAGAATCGATGAGCTACCTCCCCCACATAAATGTTCCAACATTGTATTATAAAATCGTTTTTGCCTCAATAAATTTATGAAAGTAAGATATGTTGTTCTCTTTTGATAATCAAATCACTATAAACTTGAAATTTAAGATTCTAGCCCGTTTTTTGAGCGAAATTAGGAATCAAAGCATTAACGTGAGCGAAATTAGACACTTGGAGATGCTGCGAAATGTACTGTCAAATTATTATTAAATTTGCAGATAGATGTCAATTTAACATTTTTAGAATTTATTGGAGTTCCAATTCTACCATTAAGCGTAATAAGTGAATTGCGTTAATTTATTAAAATTTTTAATGCATCCTTAAATTTTGTGAAAACTAAAAGTGCGTGAAATTATGGTACTTCACGGTACTAGCGGAGCGTTGTGTTTTTACAGACAAGTGGTTGGAGCACGAGTTATCAAAGGTTATCATACAGATGAACTTATTCGTCCTACATGTATCAATATCAAATAAAGTTGCGTCCTAGGGGAAGTACAACTTGATCTGAAGTAATATTTGGTGTAAAAATTGCTCAAATTAGTAATTATTATAGTTTTTAATATAAATATTAATGATATTAACTGTCAAACGGAAAGCTACAAAGGAAACAATTTTAACAGTGTAGCTATAACGAATACACTCAATCACGGTATACATGAACAAAGTAATATACTCTCGATTGTAAACATCAAGTTTGAATGTCGACTAATGACGTCATTGCTATCTTTCAATAGTTTGCAGGGGAATAACTCAAATTGTACAGTGTAAAAACATTGCAGACACAGCAAATCACTTCATTTTGTTCAGCAAAAGGCTCTCCAAGGCTCTCAAAGGATAGGAATGACGTCACTATGCAAATGTCATTTACCAGAATACCTTACCTTATATAGCGTACACCGTGCACTCAATGACGTTTCACCGTTGTTGTTTATGTTTACTGATGCAGCCGAGGATGCAGCTTTCTGTTTGTCATTATTTTTGCGTAATTTTTCGTTTTTGGCTTCGGCATTGGCCGTTCATCCATTACAACATCCGGCAGCAAATCTCACCAGGCTCATGACGAATCAAGCGAAAACGAGCACGGAACGTGTATATTGATATCATGTACCAAGGTACCAAGGAATGTCGAATTTAGGAGGACAAGGAGTGGATTTCGGTGGTGACGGCCAGCAAGATCAAGTTTTGTGTTCCACCGAGGATGCACGGAAGCTTAGGCGTATCGATGTTTTTTTTTTATTTCGTGTTGGTAAAAGACAGGCTACAGTCGTCCCACCCAGATAAGACCCCCGCCCCATTCTTCAACTTCGATTATTTTTCCTTGTTTTACATGTGCATCTGCGTGTTCATAAATAAATAGGGAATAATAATTGAGAACTTGAGAACACAGGTAATGATTGCCATTATGTATCCTCCTTTCTACAGAGAAATTTCTCTTAACACTTGCCGATAGATTTCCGATTCCGGCAAAAAATTTGACATTCAATTGGAATCAATCAACACAGATCCACAGCATTTGATAAATAGTTGGAAAAATAATTCAAACAAATGTATACCGTTCTTTAAAGTATGGTTGGATTCTTTCTAACACTTCCGTTTCAAATGAATCTATTGACTCGGATTTCGAATTGTTCGTTTTGCTGGATGGCATGAATTGATCCAAGCCTGCATCATGAATGGTGTTGGCCAGCTTCAGGATAAGTTTTTTCTCCCCTCTGAGAAAAGTAAATTTTTCCGGGTTTTCTGCGTATATTTCACGCATTCATGTTCTTTTTATCAAAGAACCAAATATTCAAATTTAAAGAAAAATATTAGAATAATAGTGAAGGGAATAACTTGCCTCTCGTGTGAAATCCATTTTTCATTAAACGAATGTCAAATGTACACTTAAACCAAAAATAGTCAAAAAACAAAAAAAAACAACTGTCAGACTAAGTATGACATTCACAAATATCACAAATATTAAAATATTTAATATTTCCACCATCGGTATTGATGCTTATACTTGGAGCTGGCCTTCCCCTAGGTTGCGTCATCTACTTCGAATCAAGCCAGTCTCTTCTCAGCTACGGAACACTTAGGATTCAGGATGAAAACTTACTACAGTTGGATGTTTGCAGTGCTATATCTGGCACTGAGCCGCGGTCCATCATTAACCAATCAGCAGAAAGCGGAATGCGATGGCATAAACAGATACGTAATTCCAAACTTTACGGTGAGAGCTTATATGTCACATTTACTAGCTGTGTAAACGCTAATAGCTTATTTCCAATCCAGACTAACTGGTTTAAAGCCATGGAATATTGTCATTATCTAGGCCTGAAGTTGACGAGAGTACAATCCATGGACGAGCAGAATGCCATCGTTAAAATTATCGAGACTACCGATAAGGATAATAGCACCACAATGTGGACTGGTGGTAACGATTTAGGAGATTCGGATAACTATCACTGGTACTCAACAGGAAACAGAGTAACGTGGTTCAATTGGGTGCAACAGAAAGACAATGTCTACAACCACAGGAACGACCAATATAACAGAAGAGGACATTGCTTGCATTTTGTATATCAAACTGAGCTCAATGAATGGAGATGGAGTACTGATGAATGTCACCAGAACAAATACTTTGTTTGTGAAAGATTTTAATGTTTGAAGGACAAATAAATTGCATTTAACAATCAAACAGTTCCACTTACCTCGCAGCTGTACGGTTTCCGCTTCAGATGTACCCCGTTGATGTGATTTTTTAAATTTGCTAGCGTCTTGAAAGTATTTCCGCATTCAGTGCAGTCGAATTTTCTCTCTTCGCTGTGAACCTTGATATGTCTCGCCAACGATGACGGCACTTTAAACGTTCTGCTACACAAATCACAACCGTACGGAAAATCATTGGTCTTTTTGGAAGGCTTCTCTTCCACCTTCATTGGAACCATTTCAACAGTACCTTCGTTTTCCAGCAAAGATTGTTCAAACCGTATGCTTACATCTGTCTTACCGTGGACCATCAAATTATGTCGCCTCAGATCTCGGATTCTCAGAAACGATTCGTTACAGAATTCACAATGGTGCGACTTTTCCGCGTTGTGTAGAATCATATGTGACTTGAGTGCGCCTTGTTGGATGAATTTCTTGCCACACTGCTCACACTGATAAGCCCGAATGTTATTGTGGATGGCAAGGTGTAGTTTTAGATTACCTTTCTGTGCGAACTGTTTATTACAAATATCACAAGCATACTTTCGGGTCCCTTCATGTTTTTTTAGATGCGTTTTAAGGGTACATTCGTAGCGAAAGCTTTTTCCACAAATATTACACAGATAGGAGGGAGGCCTTTGTCGCTTTGCCATGTGAGTCAACTCATGATTCTTCCTATGGGTGTGCTGAATAAAGGACTTGTCACAGTGGCGGCATTTGAACTTTTTTTCCGTGTCGTGCGTCTTAAGATGATACTCGTATTTGGAAGTGCGTGTAAATTTTTTTCCACACATAGGACAATTATAATCGCCAACTGAGTGAACCATTTTCTTATGTTTTCTCAGATAGCGCCTGCATTTGAAGGACATCTCGCATTCATCACAAGGGAATGCATTCACTTCACTATGCAAATATAGATGATTATTTCTGATGGCGACGGTTCGGAAAATTTTATCACATACAGAACATTTTAGCTTATCATTGTCTTTTAAAGGATTTTCCTCGTTTTCCAACGATGATTCTTCACCTTCTGGCTTATATTCCGATGACGATTCTTCACTTTCAAATGAAACATCATTTCGATTCTCATTTTCACCATCTTCTGGTGGTTCAATATTCTTAGAATCGTTCAAAATCTCCGAATCTTTAACACAGCAGACTAGTAAGTCCGGCTTGATATCTGGAACATTTTCGGGAAGCTTCACGAAGTAATGCTCGAGATACTCTTGAGCTTTTTCGCATTGCTTTCGGAAAGCATCGACAGCCAGTAACCGTTCCATGCAAATACTGCAAATATTTGCCGGATATCCATCGTCTTTCGCAATCTAGAAAGTCATACAATAAAGTAATATTAGAATACAAAACGACCCTAGCGCAACTTACATACCTTCAGTTTCAGTAGCGACAATTTATTGAACAAATCGACCAATAATTTACCACTGGATTCAGTGTCTTCGAAGATCGAAACCAACTGTTGGTCAGAGTCGGTGTTTAGACACGTTCGACAAGTGAATGAAAGCGATAACTTGTCCACACATACTGCTTCGAATGGATCCTCAGTCTTCATTTCAAGGATCTAATTTGTCTTGTAACAATTAGGTTTTGCACCGTCGGGGTTAACCTCAATCTGATGACAGTTTAGTGGTACTGTTTACGTGGACTTAGCCGATTTTTTCTTGGGTGGATTTTCTCGATAATTTTTCAGACTGCAGTGAGATGTAAACCACATTTCTGCAATGTTCACGAGCAACATCCTTGCAATGCGTTGTTCCTCGACAATTTTCAAGTTAAAATTCGGAAATTTTAGAATTCTTTTTTTCGAAAAAACGACTAAGTGCTTGTAAACAGTACCACTGAACTGTCAAAAAGGTTCAGCCGATTAACACTGAGTTCATTTGTGACGTCACGCTGCAGAACCTAATACACTGCAGAAATATGACCGAAATATTCGGAAACTCAACACTAAACCGAGCACTGAACAGAGAGACAATCTTATGTCGTTTTCGTTCTTGAGGTGTAGCAACAACGAGACTATACAACCAGACACTAAAATTATTCAGGATGTAGATATTAGGTGCACCTTTGTTTACAAACAAATGATGTTGAGCCGTCAATGAATTGCGCTTGTTGGCGCCGCTGCACTTCTGGTTCTAACAGCAAAAACGAAAACTAAAGAGCCTGAATTTATAAAGAGACGACTTCTTGTCAAAATTGGAACAATCGATTATCTCACGCTAACTTGCAAGTACCCATTTAATGAGTATCTTATACTCTTTTTTGGAATCCATACTAAGTTGTCAAAAAATGGGTATTTTCAAAAATTGAAAAATGGTTACTTTTTATTCACTTTAAAAAATGTGTTTTGGAATAAAAATGGGTAAACACATTATTATTATTTAGCATTTTGGTGACATGTCAAAAAAACCACGGATCAAGACGAACGCGTAGGAACCCGCATAAACGCGAACCATCACATGACCTTACCGATAATGGTTATAAATTGTTTATAATCCCTGCTAAACTTCAACTGAAATGGTTATGGAACTTTACATGAACGTTTGTGTGATAAAGTTTTAACCTTATGTATTATGGTTTTTTGGAAGCGGACCTTACAAATAATGGGTTGTTAAGAACCATTACCATTCCAAATTCTTGTTTTCTCCATACATTTTCGGAAAGAGAACTATATTAGAACGTTTTTACTTATGGTTTGAGAACATTAATGGTTATGGTTATGGTAGTCAGTAAGGTCCATTAATGGTTTTGTATTATCGCTCAACTTTACATGAAATATATCGTGAATTGGTAATCAGTAATTTACAGGCAACCAATTCGCGATATATTCCACATAAAGTTGATCGATGTTACAAAACCATTCATGGACCTTACTGGTTACCATAACCATTACCATTAATATACTCAAACCATAAGTTAAAAGGTTTTAGTATAGTTTTCTTTCAGAAAATGTATGGAGAAAACAAGAATTTTGAATGGTAATGGTTCTTAACAACCCATTATTTGTAAGGTCCACTTCCAAAAAACTATAATACTTAAGGTTAAAACTTTATCATTAAACGTTCATGTAAAGTTCCATAACCATTTCAGTTGAAGTTTAGCAGGGATTATAAACAATTTTAACCATTTTAGGTAAGGTCAATTTATGGTTCGCGCTTATGCGGGAAGCTCGAACGGAAGTTTGACTGTGTTAGCAGATTCCATCTGGCCGGTGTTAATTCAGGTGAAAAAAATGTTCATGCAAATAGTGCCCCAGACAGACATCTCTTTATTACAGCAGCACGACGAAAAACAGCAAACCGAGGTGATTTTCACGAGGTAAGAGCTATAGAAGTGGGATGAATTCCATTCTCAGGCTGTGTTCCATTTGGTGAATTTTCACTTAAATTTGACACTTCGAAAATAAATTAAGATGTTCGAAAATCCCTCTGTTGTTGATCTTCCTATTTTCGAGAAGGTGTTTGTCAAAATTTATTCATCGTCTGTCAAAAATAAGTCCGGTACAATAGCAGGTTTATTTGAAAATTTTCCATCTGTCAAATTTAAGTGAAAATTTACCAAATGGAACACAGCCTCAGTTCCGTTCCAGGTTAGCGGAATAAAAGTATAGGAGATTGACGTTAGCTTCTATTAGTGGAGACTGTGCGAGTGAATGTCCAGTACTGAGTTTAAACAAATTTTACAGGGTGGCCGTGGAACCAGTGGAATTCCATCGAATATCAGGATGCCATTTGCGGCACTATTTTACTTACGCACAGCGTTTCCATTTTGGCTATCACTCCTCTCCACACCGGTCGTTGCTATCAGAGTCATAATATAAGTTACCGTTTTCCACACCGGCAAAACAAACTTTTGACGTTTATTCAAAATAGCAACCGCCTGATGCGTTGCTACCGGGTTGCTAAATTTATGAACTCACTTTCTCTTAGAGCAACCGTACCAATGAGTAAATAAGGCACATTTACCAACCTCTACCATAACGCTACTTGCGTACCGGGGGTTGCTATTCAGGTGGGGGAAATAGCAATCCGCACCTTGGGAAGTAGTGAGTTCATAAATTTAGCAACCCGGTAGCAACGCATCAGACGGTTGCTATTTTGAATAAACGTCAAAAGTTTGTTTTGCCGGTGTGGAAAACGGTAGCTTATATTATGACTCTGATAGCAACGACCGGTGTGGAGAGGAGTGATTAAGCCTAAATGGAAACGCTTTGCGATAGTAAAATAGTGCCGCAAATGGCAACGACTGGTACGGTTGCTCTAAGAGGAAGAGGAGACAACACTGGCTTCTTACTCTTTTATCTCTATCTCTATTATCTTTATCTTACGCACTTCAAATTGGCCAATCACGAGCTGGTTCGCGTTTGACAGAAAAGTGGTTCGTTTTCTCCCCCGTATTGTCTCATCTTCCTCTTAAGTTATTCCAATCGAGTAGAAGACCTGTCAAAATGATGTCTCTTTGTAAATTCCAAGGGGGGGAGGTGGCTGTCAAATACGAACAATCGTCGCCTACCTCGCATGCCTCGCATAACTGGTTCCAAAGGTAAACAAGCCATAAGAAACCTACAGCGATTGTTTACGTTTGGAGCCAGTTTTATACAAGAATGATCAGTAGGCTGATTTGACAGCACGTCCCCCCCCCCCCCAGGTAAATTCAGGCTCTTTAACGAAAACGACATCACGTCTTCCTTCGGAAGGGAAGTAAAGCCGTTGGTCCCGGCCCATGTGTGTTGAATGAATGGGTGCGATATCCTATGCAGGTGTGGAAGCTGCCTTCCTGCACATTCGATTGCTTGGCATGGATGGCAATCGATGGCCGTCGGTGATTGGCACTAGATTGCGGAACAGTTAAATAAAGGAATGAAAAATGAAAACGACATTAATAAAAATGAAAATATGGACCAGTTAAGGCCCACGCACATTAGATCCGGATCGGACGCGTTGCGGCAAAGTGACAGCTAAATCTATTGTCTAACTGTCTAATTTACGTCAACGCAACGCAAACGGATTGATGCAATGACATTTATATAAGGTCTGGGCCAACAGGCAGCTTGCTAGTGTTAGAAGCAAAAATGTTGTAAACACTGCAGAACATCTCCGAACAGATAGAAATACGTCACTGCCAACATACTGAGAACAGATAGAAATACGTCACTGAAAACAGCTGTTTCGTGTAAAAAGATAAACATTGCAATAAAATACGAACACCACTAAACATTAATTTGCACATTTCACTAACACCAATAAGCCCTTTGGCCCAGACCTTATATAAACGTCATTGGATCTGATGTGGGTGGCCCTTTAGGTCTGTGCCAAATGTGCACAAATGGGAAAGAAAAATAAAAATAAAAATGAAGTATACACTCAGAACAAAATTTAAACTAACTACTTTAAAAATCACTCTAAATCGCTATTCGCCTGGTTGACTCATACTGCCGTTCTACGCATATCAGTCCCATGTTTCAAAAGTTGCTTTTGAGTAAATCGCGAATAATGTTTCGAATCATTTCTGCTCATTGGAAGAAATATACGTTAACATAAGTTACCGCATTGTTCACATTTAAACAGAATCAATATGTTTTAGTGAAAACTACAGAAATTACCTTCAATGAAATCAGTTAAGCCTATTTTTATACGAAAAATATTTAATGGGACTATTATGCCTAGAAATTTGCAATGAAGTAGGATATTCTACGCATGTTAGTCCCACTAGGAGCTGTTACTTTCAGTGTTGCTTTGATGGTCACGTTGCGTTTGACGTCTTTACTCTTGTGCTTGTATAGACCTTTTTGACGTTTAACCATCTTTCTCTATCTAACACACATGGATGAATGGACGGTTTGTTTTCCCACTAATCTGTTTTCCTTTTGCTCGCACTCGTTCGCTTTAAATGGTACAGTAGTGTGCGCCGATTAAACGTCAAAAAGCTCTATGAGCGTGGTTGCGTTATCTCCGAAGTTTTGGAAGATCCATCATAAAATTATACCAACAATAAATTTGTTGACATTGCGCTACTTCTATAAAACTATTAAAAGTATGGGCATTTCCAGAAACTAATGATGAATGCACTATTTAGAACATAAACTTCTTAACATCTTGTTCTACTCCTTATAGCAAGATGAACGTAGGCCTAAAGGAGATTGTGCTTAATCATTTTAAGTCCAACCATAGATTTATGGCGGCTGACATGCTGTGGACAAAAGATCAATACGTTACACGATCGTTGACCGTGGGCTTTGATGATTTCAAGAAATACTTTGGATGAGTTGACATGCACATGCAAATTTCTTCCGTACGGAATTGACCTTTATACTGCGTATTATCATATTATAAAAGGGGCTTTTCATGAAACACGTAGACACTATAGGGGGAGTGTGGGTGTGGCGAGTGTCTACGTAAGTGTCTAATAATGCATTGTTTGAAATAAGAAACTGGTGTTTTAATATGAAATCCCGGTTTTCTTAATATTTATCAACATAATATAAAACTTCCACTTCCTAAAATGATTCATACCGTTTCTTTTGATTGCATAAATCCTGTTTCAATAATTTGTGTACACAAATCGATTCTTTAATGATAGATTCAGTCAAGAAGATCTTTGTGGTAGCGGCGCCGGTGGTGTAGTGGTAAGCGTGATTACCTCTCACCCCAGCAGGCCTGGGGTCAATCCCAGTCGGCGCCGCCGGGATGTTCTGAGGCATAACATCTCTGATCACGCCTTCCTTCGGAAGGGAAGTAAAGCCGTTGGTCCCCGGTTCATGAGTTGATGGGTCGATAGGTAGGGTCCAGGTGTGGGAGCTGCCTTCCTGGCGTCGGTAGCATTGGTGCTCAGCACGGAAAACAAGATCGACGGAAAACAAATCAAGGAAAAAAAAAGATTTTTGTGGGACAATTATGCGTAGAATTTCAACATGGGACAATTAGGCTTGATATTGTTTTTTTATAAAACCCAGAACAAATTACATATATGTTTTTATATTTTCATTCCAAAGTCTACCTAAAAAAGTACTGTTTTATGATCAAAAGCGAAGAACGTCCAAAAGTAACATGGGACAGATATGCGTAGAACGGCAGCATAGCTCGGTATAAAGAGAGAGAACACAAACTAAGTATAAAAATCGTATATACGTTTCATAGTTTAAACAATAAATATGTGTGATATGTATGCATGTTGTTTATTTGGGAGAATGCATTTTAAACTTATTCTTAGTTTCTTAATCATTTTCATTTAATTTTCATTTTCATTTTATGATGTACACCGATGTGAATATTCACACCATCCATAATACACCAGGGGAGGGGAGAGGAGGGAGCAACACAGCATCTTTACCCATGGGGGTTAAAAAGTAGAAGGGTCTGTGCCTAGGAGCACAAACGGAAGCTTGACGTAGGACCGCTAGTCGACGGAATAAATGTGAAGAGCATTAAGTTCTTTTAATTGATCAAAATTTGATTTAATATCTATTATCTCAACTCTTTCCGGTTTTGAATTGTAGGCGATCCAAATTTGTTCTTTTTCAAAAAGAAAGTTGATTACGAGAATCAACAGAGTGGCCAGTGAATTTTCATTTTGAAAATCCCGGTTTTTTCCCAGTTTTCCCGGTTCAAATCTTAAAAATTCCCGGTTGTTAATATGCAACAAAAAAAAAACAAAATTTACTGATAGGATAAAAAAATGTGATTTAAGAAGATTCCCAAGATTCTGGAGCTTTGAAATTTGTGTAGAGTCTGAAACTAGAACTTTTCTTCAAAATTTGTGATTAGTAACATGCTTCGTGATGCAAGATTTGGAGAAACAATAATTAAAATGTGAAATTTTGAATTTTTTTCAAGATCACAGATTTATAAAAAAAAAAAAAACATCATATTTATGAGTCGTGGAGTCATAATTGTCACGCTCTGAGACTTGGAAGCATTTTAAGGGTAATAACAAATTACATAGCAATCTGTAGAATCTGGCGGACAAACCCTGGAATTTTTAGTAAAATTTAAAAGAATTCAAAGTGTTGATTAAAAACAAATATTGAGAAGGATTCCCACACAGTTTTCGAAGGAGAAGAGCAGATTTCCAGAATTATTCTTACATGAAATCCATAGAAATTGTTAGATGTATTTCGAAGGATTTCTTTGGAGAAGAATGCAAGTTCTTAATTAAACTGTTAGGTAATTTTAGTAGATTTAAAAAAGAATTGTGAAAATAAAAATAAAACATTGGAAAAAATTCCTACGTCGTTCTGATGAGATTTTATGGGCATCGTGAGGAACATGACAGATGAATTTTAAGAAGAATTCCAAGAGAATTATGATCGGAATTCAACTAGAAACAGAGTTCTTAAAATGTTCTGGCAATAATTTCAACCCTAGTGCGAATGATTCATCACGTAACCCAAACAAAATTGATTCCAAAAAATTTGCTGATAATTAGAAAGAAATTCTTTAAAATACTCCAAGGGGTTTATAAATTAATTTTCGAAAGATTTCTTTTGTTTTGAATAGAGTTAAAAGAAATGTTTGAAAAGATTTTTAAAGGAATCAAAGTCTCCGGATAGGCGGGAACGGGAATTATATGAAGGATTCCAATAAATTCTTAGAAGGGGTTGGAAGAAAATTCCTAAAAGAATTCAACGGTAATTATTACGCGGAGTGTTTTCTGGTTTATTTCAGAACAATTTCAAGATAATTCAGAGCAGAATTCCAAGTTAATTCTGGAATTCATCATAAGAATTTTGAACAACGAAAAATTAAAACCCCGGAAAAGAATAATTCAGTTTCGGTTTTTACAAATATTTGTTTCTAAAACTCCAGCATCTTCAATATTTTCTTTAGAGGACCATGCACTTAACATCTGAAATTGAAACGACAAAAATCAATTTGCAATATTGCTGAGTGATTAAATTCTAAAAACAATAAGACGGTATACTGAAGAAAATTATGCAACAAATAGAGCAAAACATTCATTTGCTAAAGGATCACTCTGTTTTAATGGTTTATTCTGAAATTCTGATGTAAAAATTTGTTCCTATGATATGGTTAATTTATTTTCCCGGTTCTCTTGCAGAATTCACGGGTTTTTTCCGGTTTTCCCGATTACTTTCCAAATTCACGGATATTTCCCGGTATTCCCGGTTTGCTGGCCACCCTGAATCAATCAAAATCACTTGCACCCCTGCTTCCAAGTGTGTGTGGTCGTTGGGGGCTTGTGGTTCTGAATATGGACAAACAAGCATAGATAAATTCTATTCCAACTCTTTACTGATGTAAGCTTGATGGCCCTGAAAAGGGCCGTTTTATTGAAGAGGACATCCATGGCCACTTACGCTTGGCGTGTTTAGTGTAGGTGACAGCATCATGGACCTCATTTTCCACGAACACCTTCAGCACACCTCGTAGATCAGACCGGGGATACGTCAGACACTGTGACGGCGAGCCAGACGACGGATGGTGGTTATCACGAAGAATTTGCGATGACGATTGGCACCTCCTTTGCCACGACCTACTGCTACTATTGCTCACCACGCCGTCCGAAGCGAAAATGAGCTGATACCATTTTTGCCATTTAAATGATCTTTATTTCTTGTGATTGTGTGGTTTACATGTATGAATTTTTTAAGTGACACAGTTGCGTCTTTTCAACTTTAGTACATTTGAGATTTTAATTATTATTTACAGTTCCTAGTCCTATCAGGCCTATTTTAAAGTATGACCACCTTGGTGGGATTGGTTTGATTTGAATTGGAAAAAGGAGTCTACTTATAACTACTATTTACAACTACAACTAACCTACAACTACTATGTACACCTAACCTACTATATAAAAATTGCTTATCAAAGCATGTTCTGATAAATTACATTTTTGTGCAAATTTAGTCTTAATTTCGTTAATTTTGGAATCTATTTTGGCAATGCCTGCCTCTTCATGTAAATTTGTTATTCTAGTGTCGAAAGGACGATCAAGAACCATCCTCAGCACTCTATTCTGAGCTACCTGAATTTTGTTCCTGTGAGTCTGTGCACATGATTCCCACACCGGAGCTGCGTAGAGGATCGCAGGTGCTATGATTTGTTTGTAGACGGCCAGTTTGTTCACCCTTGAGAGGCGGGATCTGCGGCAAATCAGCGGATACAGACACCTAACCAAGGCGGAACACTTGACTACGGTTTTCTCCACATGCGAGCGGAATAGAAGCTTTTCGTCAAACAACATCCCGAGATAGGTTACTTCGGCGGACCACTCAACCCTTGTGCCATCCATGATTACAGTACAAGAGGGAGCCGGTTTTAGTTTGGGTGATTGTCGATGGAGGAACATGATTGTTTGTGTTTTGGAAGCATTGATTTTGATTTTCCACGTGGTGGCATAATCAGCAAAGGCGTTAAGGCATCGTTGAAGTTTGTTCGTTATTTCGCGAGGCATCCTTCCTTTGACGGCTATTGCGGTATCATCTGCGAACAGGAAAAACACGCAACCGTCTCCAAGGGGAGGAATGTCGGAAGTGTAAATGCTGTAGAGCAAGGGGCCCAGCAGACTGCCTTGCGGGACTCCTGCAGGGATGGAAAACGTGTCTGAAAGACAACCATTCAACGATACCTTAAACGACCTTTGCTGGAGGTAGCTACGGGTGATTTTAACCAGATGTAATGGAAAGTTGAAGTTACAGAGCTTGTATACAAGCCCATTGTGCCAGACATTATCAAACGCTTTCTCAACGTCTAACAATGCCATGGCTGTGGACTTGGATACAGCTTTGTTACTTCGGATGTTATTCATCACCCGCACTAGCTGGTGATTGGTGGAGTGCCCCTTTCTGAACCCAAACTGTTCCGGAAGGAGAATGTTATTTTCCTCGACAAACTTGAGCAAACGATTGAGAATGAGTTTCTCGAACAATTTGCTCAGCGCTGAAAGGAGGCTGATTGGTCTGTAGCTTGAAGCTAGCGTTGGGTCCTTCCCGGGTTTGCGGATAGGTATGATTTTCGCTGTCTTCCAGATGCTTGGAAAGTAGTGCAGTTCCAAGCATCTGTTGAAGACAGCAGCCAGCAGAGAGTGAACCTTCATGCTGAGATTTTTCAACACTAGGTTGAATATTCCGTCAAACCCGGGGGCCTTCATGTTTTTGGTGCATTTCAGCGCTGAGCAAATCTGTTCAACTGTGATTCTATCCTCCGGAGGGATGGCACAAGGGGAGGAATCAAAGTTGAGTACGCATTGCTCAACCTGAACTTCGAGCGGACTTTGGATGTTGGAGCCAAGCAAGTGCGATTTGGCAATATGCTCACCAATCGCATTTGCTTTCTCCTGAGGGGTGATTATGAGCCGATCGTCATCATTTTCATCTTTTAGTGGCGGAATGGGTTTAGGGTGCGTCTTTAAGACCTTGGCAACTTTCCAGAATGGTCTGGAGCGGTCGTCCAGATTCTGGACAAGCCGCCCGAAACTTTCGTTCCGGAGTGAGACCATTCTGGAAGCAATCTCCTTGTTCAGATCGGCCATTTCACGTTTCATCGCTTGATCTCCAGTCCTCTGAAACTGGCGTCTACGAACATTTCTCAGGCGAATTAAGAGTTGGGTGTGGGAATCAATAGCAATAAACTTACCCCTCACAGGAACTCGTCGGATGCACGCCTCGTCAGCCACGGTTATGGCTTGGTGGAGTCCCTCCAACGCTCGGTCGATGTCCTCCACGGTGTCAAGCGGCGGGTTGTCGATGATGTGCCTGTCTACCACGCGTCCAAACTGGGCCCAGTTTACGCGATGATAGTCCTTGCGCAGGCTTGAAGCAGGAGCCACGTTGCAGCCCAGCTCAGACACCACCGGTTGGTGGTCGGAACTGAGTTCGTTCAAGGCTACCGGCTTGGACAAGCCGATATTTGTCAGGAACAGGTCTAGCGTCGATGGGTTGCCCGCCGGTGAGATAAATGTTGGCTCATCCGAAAACCAAACGGAGTACAGCCCATGCTGTGAGTGGTCGAACAGGAGACGACCGTTCTGGTTCTGCTGGTAGTTCCGCCAGGCCTCATGGCGAGCATTCAGATCTCCTCCAACTACGAAGCGGGAACCGGTACGGGTGATGGTGGACAGGTCCTTCTTGAATTTAGCCGCTAGTCCACTGCTGGCGGCACACTGTCGAGGGCAGTAGACGGCGATGAACTGGACGTATCCAGTCGACGACTCCACCTCCACACCAAGGGCCTCGATGATAGTGGTGCGGATATGGGACAGAGTGTGGTATTTTATTCCTTTCTTGACGACGACCGCAACACCACCCCCCCTGGAGCTGGTGCGATCAAGCCGGATAATGTTGTGGTCAGGCAACCAGAAGCTGTCACCGGACTTTAGATGGGTCTCGGTTAGAAGGCCCACGTCGATGCTGTGCTTGCGGAGGAAGTCGGCAAGCTCAATCTCTTTTGCTCTTACAGAGCAAGCATTCCAGGTGACGATACTTAGCGGTTTAGACGCCATACTGGATGATGAACTTACCGAGCACTTGGATCTGTTCGGGCTTATTGCGGCACTTACGAAGAGCACCGGACATGTTGACGAAGATTTCCATCAGTTCATCCGCTGAGAACAGATCGGGGTTGTTGTTTTGCGCTGTTGGTTGTCTCCAGAATCCAGGGGGGGATGGAGAGCTTTGCCAAGCAGAACCACCGGAAGTTGCTTGAGCGGAATGCACCCGCGAATTCACTTGCCTTTGCTGAGGAGCACGAAGGGGCGGGAAATCCTCCGTCCGAAATGCCGGGACTTTGTCCTTCTTGCGTCCTGGTTGGTTGTTAGTTGCCGCTTGTTTTCGGATGCGTTTGAAGTCCTCGCGTTTGGAGCACTGTCTGTCGGAACCTTGATGAGCACCACCACAGTTGGCGCATTTTAACGCCACGGCTCCATCCGCAGGGCAGTTGGAAGTGGCGTGTTCTTGAGCGCAGTTGCTACAGCGTGGCTTGATGTTGCAGTTGCGAGTGCCGTGTCCAAAGTTTAGACATCGTTGGCACTGGGTCACATCGCGATGGCCTCCACGGTATGGCTCCCATCGTACGATTATGGAGTAGATTGAGCGGATAGCCTGCAGCGCATTCAGCGTCACCGTTCCCTTCTGGAAGTGCACCAGGAAAAGACAATCCGGGTACGTCTTCACGTTTTCGTCTCGCCTCGTCATCCGAAAGACAGCGATTGGGGCCAGCTTGTACCGGTCCTTGAGTTCTTCTTCGATCGCCTTGGGATCAACATCCGGTAGACCCCTGATGACTACCTTGAAGGGCTTTTCACCGGGGATGTCGTGCGTGAAGTATTCCGCATTGGAATCCTTCAGGAATTTGACTGCGATTTCGTATTCCGCTTTCGTCCGCAGCATCACCTTAGTGCCGATCCTGCTGATCTTGTACTCAGCTGCGATGCCCAGCGATGCGAAATCGCCAATGAGCGTCTTGAGTGGCACTACCTTCACCACCAGTGGAGGAAGCTTGATTTTCGCCGCACTCGGGCCGCCAGAATTCTCGGTTTCGACGGCGTCGCCGAAATCACCGATGTCGCTGGCGTTCGTCGCGGTAACATCGTCGCGTCCGCTCGTACCATCGGACTGACCTTGGTTCTTCTTCCTCTTTTTCGTCCGCTTCACAGGGACTGGGTTGGTATTTCCAACATCGGTGGGCAGAGTAGCGTACCTATTTGAGGTAGGTACCGAGCTACCCTCACCACTGTTCTTCTTCACCGCTTGTTCACGAAGTCGGCTCCGAGAGCGCTGTCTTCCCATCACGCGATGCGACCGACACTACTGACGACGCGACGTGCAGTATATCTGCAAACGTTTGTAACAAACTATAGATTTATCGAACAACTCGACAAAGCGAGCAAAGACCGAACTATACTGCTTGACGATCAAGCAGAGAATCCAGGTACTGAGGGAGAACCTTCCAAAAAAGATGGAACGGGCGACCTTGTTGGACGCTTATATAGTCATGAGCAGTGGCATGAGAGCAGCGCTGATTTATATCTTTTCAGGTTCAAGCAGAATGATGTGCAACCAAGTGGTATTCGTTTATGATGACTGGGTTTGGGAAAAAGGCTTATTTTATGAAATCAGTGATAAAATTATCATTTGTACATTTTCAAAAGTTTAATTACAGAAAAATTGGAAAAATATTTATTTCAACAGGTTCGTAATGTAATATCCTATCGATTGGCGTATTTGGATTTTAATTTCATCCATAAATGACAAAGTTACAAGCGTTCAAAACCTAACACTCCTTCACCACACATATTTTTTGACTTGCACCCCAGTATAGTCGACAAAGACGTAGTTCTACGTCAAAAACACTGGAACTTTCGTTGGCAGCATCGAAAATCTCCACCGGAATTGACTGCAACCTGAGCTAGAACCTGCTCTATTAAGAATGCTAAAAAAAATCCAATGGATCTTTCGTTGGCAGTACCGGTAATCTTCACCGAAATCATCCGGAATCTGGTCCATCGGAAACGTCGGAAAATGTATGGAACTCGGTGTGGAACGTTTGATGTCTTCGCTTTTTATCAGTGTGATGTTTTGTCTTTTTGCGACATGTCAATATAAACACTGAAGTAAAAAGTCGCTCATCCTGACAGATGACATAATAGACATCGCTTATCTATTTAATCCTGCATTTTTTCCTTTACTATAGTTTTTCAGCCTTTGGGGTTCGTCTCTTTTAAATTTAAAGGCGTTATAAAAGAGAAACCCCAAATTACAGATTTGTATGCGGGATCCCAGATGGGGATCATCGGAAAAAAACGGAGTGGATGAGATGGCGATTCCAGTGGGAGATTTCTCATAAGGGAACCTTTCCAGCTTTCAGGACAGCAATTATGCCATATTTTACGCTGGAATCCAAAACAACATGTACCAAACTCTGTATTCGGGATTGTCCATTAATTATGTCACACTTTTAGAGGCAGTGGGGTTTAGGAAACCGTCACGAGCCACGCACAAAAAAAATTAGGTCCATACAAAAAATGTGGTAGAGGGTGTGGGGGCTGGTTGAAAATGGGCCAAATTTGTGTGACATAATGAATGGACCCTTATGGCTCGTCACGGTTTCCTAAGCCCCACTCCCCCCTAAAAGTGTGACATAAATAATGGACGATCCGTAATACAGAGTTTGGTACATGTTGTTTTGGATTGCAGCGTAAAATACGGCATAATTGCTGTCCTGAAAGCTGGAAAGGTTCCTCAACAAATTAATAAACCCCTTTTCCATTATCGTAATTCAGTTTCTGTTGTCCTACATATGTGTTTTAAACCTAATCTAAATTCCAATCGTGTTCTTGGCTGCTGGAAAAGTTTAAGTAATGTGGTTGAGGTGGTTCAAATGTTGTGATACAAGCCGGCGTCTTTAATGAAACATAGGAGAGCGGCTTCCATGGAGGGATTATCCCGGATACTACTTGGCATTCCATATAGGTTCCGGATGCCCTGAAAGCAGGAACAGTTGATCACTATGTTGTCGTCCGTCATTTTGACTCCACAAGTGTCACATTTCTTCCGGAATATGGGTGCTCTTGCCGTGTAATATGTGACTTTTGTGTGACCGGAACGCAAACGGGACAGGACACGTTGGTCCCGCCAGCTTGAAATATCTGTCCATCTTGTTGTTTCCCTTTTAAGCTTGCAAATAAATGGCTCTGTTCTGGAAGCCCACTCGCTAACCTAAGCTTCGCGAAGTATCGATTTAGTCCATTTTTTGGCGTCCATACCGGAGACGCTCGTTGAAATCATGCAAGCTCTACGGCCGGTGGCAGCGAAGTGATTCGCTTCGATGTTTCCCCTGATCCAGGGAATCCAGAGATCCAGAGGAAGATGGTATTGTGTGGGTTGACTTTCAATCCCCTGGATCCACGGATGACGTGTTACCGGTGATTTCAATGCTGCGATAACACTGGCGGAGTCAATTAATATACATAGCGTTAGCATGAATAATTTCACTGTAAATGCGTTTGCCTAAATTAATAAATCAAAAAAAAAAGAATATGAATCTAGTGAAACATAAAACCGACTCATGGGATTTGGACAACGTTATAAAAAATAAAAACACATGCACTGCAACCACAAAGCCGACCTCCCGTCGACTGCCATAAAACCCACATAAAGCTAAAACACACAAGCCGTCGTAAAACGCACATCGCAAAACACCCATGCCTACTACAACCGAGCTTCGGGAAAACAGAACGAAAGCTTCAGATCACAGAACAAACGAAAAATGTGACACACATACTTTCCAGCTTCTTCCACGACCGTGGCCAACATAAATTCTGTTGATTTATCGTTCACAATCACATGACAGTCATCAATGTCAGGGGACCTGTGAAGGATCACACAAAAATCGGAGGCAAGGAGGAAAAGGAGAAATGAATTATCAGCATCAAAAGTGCGGAAAGCATTGTCGGTCCAAATGATATGATATGATGATGGTGGTATTGGTGGTGGTGGTGGTGGTGGTGCGGTGTGGAACCACGGAAACTGTCCGATGGGATTTGGTGACGATTCTGCGAGTGACATCAGTTGGGGCGTGTGTTTGTGTGATTTGCTAGTTTTGTTTGCTTATGGTGCTTGATATTTCCTTAGAGGATGGGTCATTCCTCGTCGAATAGCACAACATCTAAAGGAAATCTCACCCAACAAAGCAATGATTAATGTGCGAGTTGGCGTGGAATGCCCGACACGTGGTTCGTGTACGATTCCACAGAGTTGGGTCAGTGTTAATTTGTGTACAGTTGATCCACCTGCGGTGACTTGGCTTTGTTTACTGGAAGCTTACACTCATCGGAACTTGGGTATCATTGTTTCTTGGATAAACGAGTAAACGACAAAATACAGCAGATGAAAGCGTGGATCACGGGTGAGATCGAAACAAGGAGCTTGTGTTTGGTGTACCATTTGCCCATAAGTCATGCAGACATTTCTTTTGGATTATTGCAGTGAAATTCCATCATATGTAAGTGTGTACGAATTCGGTTCATTTTGGTGTATAACATGTATAGCATATTTTTTCTGTTTTATGGATGATGTGTGAATCGGCTGTGGCATCAATTTGTCTTTCTAAGCTTACCCCGCATTGTCGTCGTCCTCTTCGTTTGAACCGGACGCCGTGTTGGTGGGCGCCTCGTCTGGCAGGACCTTACAGGAACCGGCACTCTTGGTGCTGCCGTCCAGCTGCGTCTCCGTGGCCACCTTCGTTTGAGCAATGTTCTCTATCAGACTACCGCCGGCGGTGATCTCCGATATGTGGGGCTTGCGGGCTGCACGTTGCTTTTTCGCTCGCTTTCGTAGGGCCTGTTGGAGGGGGGTGAAAGTGCAAAACATGAAAAGTCAATTAGTAAAATTGACTAGATTTCATTTTGGAACCGTCTTATGATAATTATTATACTTTGGATTTGTTATTCAGTACACTAAGTGAGCATACCTGGGCTACTTCGAATGATGGTATAGAATATCCGGTCACAAATTTGTTTTTCGGAAAATTTTTAATTATTTTGACTTGCCTCACACCCTATGGGGCAAATCGCAGTGAGTACAGCGGGCAAGCTTAAATGGTGAACGTCGTATTCTCGAAACAAACATCAGTTCAATTATTTGAAGATCAGCCCAAAAGAAGCGGTGAGTGCCCGTAAAATAATGAATAGTGTAAAAAACAACATTTTATGTCCAAATCATGGTCTACAGAACCCTCAAAAAACCCAAATTGTTACTTGGGCTAGGTGCTCCAGTTACTACAGTAACTTACCAGCCTAAAATATTACGATATATATCTAAGTGTTTTTACATTGATCCTGCCTTGGAAATTCAGTACAGACAAACATACGTTACTCTTTGAAAAAGTTTTTCTTGAAAACATAGTATCTCAAAACATACACAGTTCGAAAAAGTAGTGTAAATTTCTGTCACTATGATGCACATAAATGGAGCGTCACATACCATACAAATTCACATTACAGATCGTGTAAACTTATGAGTCATTTCATAAAAATTCTAAATATTGTATGCAACCATCCATCTTTGTAAGCAATATTTCTTGCAAGTTGCTAGTTTACGTAAAAAGGAAGTTTACATGCTTCAATTTTGCATGCATGGATATTTACATCACCATTAAAATTCATATTTGTTTGGTGTGTAGGACCTCAGTAACGACATCTCTCGGGCTTCCCGCGGAAAACAAGCTTGCTCGCTAACTCGCAAACAATATTGCATAAAAGTTCTATAGAATGTATAGAAACTTAATAGTGATCCGATGCCAGCGCTGCGTTGAGTAGTCCGCGAAGCTTATAATATTCAAATAAATCGTTAAATGCGTAAACGAAGATACACATTGAAGTGTTACGTCTGTTTGTCTGTGATGCCAGCACTGTAAACTAAAACTAAATCTTATCTAAATATAAAGAGAATTAATTGTTGCAATTGAGGTACTAAAGTCTCAACGTTCGAAATTCTATGTACCTCGGTAGTATCACAGACAAACAAACATAACTCATAAAAGACAATTCATCAAAAAATATCGTCAATCGTATTTTGCATGCACACTAGCATCCTCTATCCACATTCCCAAGCATTGATGTGCAACCGGAGTATCCTTTTTTTCTCCAATTGCTTTTCCCTCGTCCTGTCAACACGTCAGCTGTGTTGAACAAAAAGAAAACAGATGCAAGTCATTGATGTCGGTTCTGCCAAATTTTACGTAGATCTATGATAAAATTGATTGTATTTCGCAGAAATACGGATCCGTATGAGATATTCACAAAAAAGCAGTATTTTTTAGGGATTTATTTTGCTTGTTTAGTGTGATTTTTCTTTTGTTGGAAAAAGTTTTTAAACGTGGTAATGAATCACTAATTTGTGCCCTTTCTACCACCGCTCATCATTTTAATATGTACACAGCAAACAAATATAATTTGTATCAATCAATGCTGTGATGATGTATTGTAACTGATAATGCCTTGTTCTGACTATAATGTTATAACATGTTACAAACGTGTTGTTTGAGACTGAACCACCCACTTGGGGCATGAAGTAGTTCGCCTCCTCGTGGTGTGCCCTGGAAACGTTAATTATCGAACCCAAGGGAGAGATATTGCGGCTAAACGAACTACAGCAGAGTAAGGACGCTGGAGCCCCATCCAGCTCGTCCCAGGAGGTTGATAAGCCCTGCACAAACCCTCGTTGTGCAAAGGCAGGAGTGACACGTCACATCTGTCCTGTGCTGCCGTGGACAGTTGGCTGGCTATCACGTCTGCTCTAGAACTCAGGCGAACAAATAACAGCGAACAATAAGAGGATGGCCCTGCACAGCTGCTCACTGTGCAGTAGCGAGTGTCACGTCCGTCTGCTGGGACCGATAGTACCCGAGAGAGTGCAACTGTTCGAATCACCGATTGTCGCCGACCGTAGGTAGACTTCTGCACAGCGCGCGAGGGAGATTTGGGCTAGGCGACCATAGGTCAAGCGATGACCAGATCGGGAGACGGGAGACGGGAGATCAGTTGATTTCCGTCACCGTATAGTGTAAGTTAAGGCTTAATCACCCGATTTAACCCGGCACTCCCGGCTACGAGCAGGATACTTCACCCAAAGACGTATGGATTTTGGGCGTTAACGATAGAAAAGAGAAAGAAAGATAATGCAATTTAAAACGTCTATTGACTAATCTGACCTTCTCTTTCTCCTCGCTGATTCTCGGTGACACACGGTGGGGCCCTTCGATGACGGCGGCGGCGGTTGTTGTTCACGTCGGCTCACCTTTGCAAATCACTTGCCTTGAACATGGATTCTGCCAAACAACCAGTGTGACAGTTCAGTAGGCAAGAACGAGAAAGCGAAAGTTTGGGGCTCCAGAGATGATTATAGACCTTTTTGACGTTTAATTGTCTTTCTCTATTTAGAACGGACGGTTTGTTTTCCCACTAATCTGTTTCCCTCTTGCTCGCGCTCATTCGATTTAAATGGTGCAGTTTGACGAGAGGTTCAAATACGTTGAGCTGGTGGATACATTTGCTGTTGCAACGCTCCTCGACCCCCGTTTCAAGAGACTGTGCCTGGAGTCTTCAGCTCACGCTCGGGCAGTTAAAATAGTGTCTAAGCAAATCTATAGCACCGAAAGAGTATACGATGATATGAACAAATCTTTCTTGCATCAGCCTGTTTTCCCATGTTCTGTCGATACTTTTCAAGCATAAGAGAAAATCCGTAGTGAATATCCCCATTGCTCAAATAGTAACAAGTGTTTCGTCAGAGAGGCTATTCTCTAAAACTGATGAAACTACACATAATAGATATCGGCTGAATGCTAAACGCATGGCTCAATTAGTTTTCTTGCGCCTTCTTGGATGACTTTTGGGATCTCTGAATTGAGTACTTTTACACTCCGACCATCTAATCGTTTTGTTTCATGTATTAATCTTTTGTTTTTTAAATCGTTCATTTAATACCAATAAAACAAATATTATAACCTGTTAAATCACTCACCTAATAGAGTATCCTGAGCAAAACTTCCACATGACAAATAAAATTAAAAATAGTCATTTACTATTTACTACTTTCGCATGATATATGTATGTTAAACTCACAACTTTTACTGCGTACGTATTACACAATTTATTTCTAAATTATATCAATCATCACACTAAATGACTATTACAAGTGAAATGCCATAACTAGATAGCTTATGTATCGTAATATCAACTTTATACTTGGCGTTAATTTGCACCAACTTTCCTATGATCCGTTATATTTGAAACATTTCTGTGCCATTTTGAAAAATATATCGATTCAAAATGATTAATTAAATCGGTGAATCGATTATTTTCAAAAAAAAAAACATCGATTCACTAAGATTGATTCTTGCCTCAAGATCGCCCAATGCTACTCCAGAAACGGTCTGTGCTGAGCGTTTTCTCCTGGCTACACTTCTAGCTGCCTAGCAGCGGTCCTTGGCGTTTAGCGGGGGGATGAGCGAGGCTTCTTTATCGGAACCCCCCGGCGACGATGGTGACGAATCATCGAATCAAATACTCGCCGTAGATGATCCCGGTAGTCACCGCAGTGGATACCCAGGTGAACACTTTTTCGGTTCCGGCTGCTTGGACTCTCCTTGGCTCCTAACTGCGGTGGCGAGAATGGCTCTACTGGCTGAGCCACCGCAGTGAGACCGGCGGGTGTTTGGAGATCCTTGGTGGTTAGCCGGGAAGTGAAAGACGCTTAGCTTCCCTTGGCTTCGATCCGACACCCTTCACTTGTGTCCAGTTCATGAACCACGGCACTTTTCGGGGAAATTACATACATGCACCGTCGGGGTTAACCTCAATCGGATAACAGTTCAGTGGTACTGTTAACGTGGACGTCATTTTTTTCTTGGGTAGATTTTCTAGATAATTTTACAGACTGCAGTGAGATGTAAACCACACTTCTGCGATGTCCACGAGCAACATCCATTCTCCACGCATTTCCTCGACGTTTTTTAAAATAAAATTAGATTTATTTTAAATTTATTTATTTTTTTTTTTAATAAAATTCAAAGCGTTTATAAACAGATTGAGCGGTGCCGTGTTTACAAAAAATGAACACATACTCGCGTAATACTCACGTAACCAGGGCTCTACATTTTCGAAGCTCTAAAATGAACTCGTGTTTTGTTTCTCTCATACATACGTGTTCGACGCTTCATTTCTATATCGCCTAGCTAGACTATTAGCAAGAAACGAAAATAAAAAAGCAGGATGCTTAGAAGGAAAGGCTGGCTGTGGAACTTCTCGTTGTTGCTTTGCTCATCGCTTTCAATGTAACTAACGTCGATTTTCTAGTTAAACGAAACTTCATTATGGCTTTCAATTCCCTTTCACGAACACTCTATCACCGCTCTTTCAATTTGTTTAAAATGCGTTATGTCCCGTTTTCGATCATTTTTTTTTAGATAAATATATGGATGGAAGATAAATTAAACATATTACGTGTAATCTTCAAGTGTTTTCACGTGAGAAATGCTTTAAATGTGTTATTTCATTTTCCGTCATATACGTCATGAAATCTCTGTTGATATGTTTCATGAAAGAGAAAACTATCAAAGTCGAGCGCTCTTTCGCTCATCCGTTTCACCGAAGCTTGAAAGGAAGACCAATGGAGCGACGGGAGAAAGAGAGACAAGCGATTGAACATTTGTTTGTGCACGCCGACTGAGGTTCTAGAATGCTGCGAAGCTTTTCGACTTTAACAGAAAAGGAAAGCCAGCAGTCTCTTCGTCGCATCGATTTGGTCGATTGAAGCTGATATTGTGACGCCCTGCACGTAACTTTAGATAAGAGCCTATCAACTTTTATAAACAACTTGTTAGGCCCATTTTCCCGTGAACCGAAGAAGGCCCACGCAAACCAAGACTAGCGGAAACAACGGCGCCGGTGGTGTAGTGGTAAGCGTGATTACCTCTCACCCCAGCAGGCCTGAGTTCAATCCCAGTCGGCGCCGCCGGGATGTTCTGAGGCATAACATCTCTGATCACGCCTTCCTTCGGATGGGAAGTAAAGCCGTTGGTCCCCGGTTCATGAGTTGATGGGTCGATAGGTAGGGTCCAGGTGTGGGAGCTGCCTTCCTGGCACGTCGGCAGCATTGGTGCTCAGCACGGAAAACAAGATCGACGGAAAAAAACAAACCAAAGGAAAAAAAAAAGACTAGCGGAAAGGGGAGATCTGTGCACGCAGCCATGGTAAAAACACCGAACCCTTTTGCACGGGTGGCAGTTTTGCCTACAAACACACCACCAAGAGCATTGAGTTTTACGCTCTGTACCAGTGCTCGATAGAAAACACCAAACGCAGCAAACAAGGCACCGGTACCGGTGCCCGTGCATAATTGTTTGCACCGGTGTATGGATGCTTCGGCAAGCACCAAAGCCGAGTGTTTTCGATCTCGGAAAACACGCTTGCTGCTCGTAGGAAATTTCTTTGGGCGACTTCTGAAAGATTATCTATCGTCTTACACAAGGTAGCTCTTATACGCCTTTAGCATCATCCATTTGAATTGAGCTAATAGACGAGTGGTCAAAGCATTGGTCTCATAAAGTCCATGGTTCGTTCGATTCCAGTCTTACAATATTTTTGTCAACATTATTTTCATAAGGTAAATCTATAAAATTCATTTCGATTTCTTTTGGCTAAAAAGCTGTCCCCCTTCAATATTTTTGTCAACATTATTTTCATAAGGTGAATCTATGAAATTCATTTCGATTTCTTTTGGCTAAAAAGCATTACGCAATCTTATAAAACTTATGAGCTCAAGGGATCATCTACCAGGATTATTAAATATACACCAATCACCCACTTCGGAAGAGCGTGTTGCTGTTGCCGTCCACCCACTGCACAGTGGTCCAGAATGCAGATTTAGGTGGAATGATATGTTTTGAGCCTGAAATTGAAACTTTAGACTAAAAATCTCTTCTACAAAGTTGTTCCTTAAGCGAACCCCACACGTATCAATATATTGAAGCGAAGGGGAATTATTTACATTAATATTGATGATGTGAATACAGAAATATTGTCAATACCGATGTATTAACATCAATATTTAATGTATTGACCATACGATTATTGTCAATAAAAGCAATCGTGTAGGGTTCACTTTATAGTTAGGTCCTCATTTTTATAACAATGAATTCTAGGGTGGTTCCTACTATCATTAAAATCAAAAATCTAACTTTTTTGTTTGAATAAATTAAGGAATACATTCTGTGGCAAAGTTATAGCTGAGCTAATTTCAAGCAACTTTGTATAAAAATCTTTTTTGTATCTCTTAAATTACCCAGTTTAGAGCTATTTTCTTGAATTAAGTTAGAGTGGCTCTAAAAAAAACAGTTGTTTTGCTCTAGTTTTCTTATTTCAAATTTCTCAGCAAAGGTGTCTTAAAATAACTTTTAGATCTTAAGAAGGCGCAAATTTTTGCTGAACAAAGCTTGTCAATATCTTTCGCCGATCAAGAGTTATTTACGTTTTTATACGTAATACAGGATCATATATTCCTGTTTTAAGTATTGGTTATTCTCTGTTCAGATTTTTTAGTACTTTTATTTATTTTCTCTACTGCGCTAAACCAAATGGGTAGAAATATGAAGGGATGTCGGAAATCGAATAGCTGCTGACATTGTTTTACGAGTTGATTAACTAAAACTTATGAATGACTAGAAAACAAATGGTTGTGCGCAACAGTGTTGACAGATTGTTTTCAAGCTTATTGGTATCAAAGTTTTTTTTTTAACAAAATCGGTAATTATCGGTTTTTTATTTTATTGTTTTTTTTTTAATTTTTGTCGATTTTGATGGCGAAAACTTAAACGAAAATTGAATTAATAATTTACATTCCAGGAGAAGTTGCAAGACATTTTCGGGGAATGCTTCAATTAGCTTCTGAAGGAAGCCGAAAAACTTCCAGATAAATAATAAAGAAGTTCTCATGAAGTTATAAGAAAAGTTGGAAAATATCAGTGGAACTTCCATGAAAAATATTGAGAAATTTCTGACAAAAGTTTAAAGAAACTTTCGGAAAAAATTGGGCAAGGAAATGTTTCAAATCGGAAGCAAATTCCAGAAATATCCATTTGCAGGGGAAGCCAGAAGAAGCTTGGAAAACCCTTCCAATAGAATTCGGGAAAAACACCATATTTCAAAATTCCTCGGAACATCTTGAATGTTCTTGTAATTTTCCTGAAGCTATTGGGGCTATTTTGAAGATCTCTGATCATGTTCGAAGTTCTCGGAACTTCCCTGATTATAATGAAACTACCAGAAAATCTCTTATCTTCTCTGAAGGATTCTGGACTTTCTTGAAGATTTCGGAACTTATAAAGTCCTCTCACAATTGGAAAATTATCATTGAAGATCGCTGATCTTCCTGATTTTTTTTTTTTATTTTTAAAAGTTCTCGAAACTGCCATTAAAAAGCACGGAAATGTTCTCACAATATTCTGATGTTCATGTAACTTTCCTTACGTTTCCGAAATTGTCATGAACCTCTCGGAACTTTCCTGAAGTTTTCGGACATTCCCTGAGTGTCGATTTCGGAAAAGGAGGAGGCCATCAGGCCGGAATCACCTATCCAATGGAAAATATTAATTCAGCGTTGACACAGTTGAAGCAGCAGTATAACTGGTAGAGGAGGTGAAAACTGTACATTAACGCGGAACGGGAAGATTCGAACTTCGCCATTGGCTGTCCAATTCTACAAAAGTACTCAAGAGGATTGGTGAAGAACCAACCGAATTGACGAACAACTTCGTGGTGGGGAAATCTAGCGGCTCAGTTTTGGGCATGAACTGGCTACCTCAAGAAGACTTATTTTTCTTTTCCACCTGTTGTTGAACGGAATATCCTATTCTACCAAAAGGGAACTTCTAAGCCTATTCATGAGCGTATTCTACCCACTTGGACACTTGGATGGGATAAAAAAATTCCAGAGGAAATCTTCCAATTGAGGCAATGGTGGGTTCTAGCACTCCAAGATCAGAGACATGTGCGAATAGAACGCTGCTATTTGCCGGGATATGGTCCAGAAGCCTTCGAGTCTCTGGAACTACACGTTTTTGTGGATGCAAGTATATCTGCCTATGCGGCAGCTGCCTACTTCCGGATCGTTGATCGTGGAACTGTACCGAGACTAGAGCTGTAAGCTGCTGTCATAGGTTCAAGGCTGATGAAAACCATCATTGCCATCTACACCCTTCCGATCACATGGAAAATATTCTGAAGTGAATCGATAAATGTCCTGGCTTGGCTTCGATCTGATCGGACGACGCCACGAAGTGAGGAAACGGCCCAAATGCTACCGTAAATAGTAGGTGGTTTCAAGGCCCAGAATTCCTTTACAAAGATGAGCTAGAGTGGAGGGACCAGGAAGTGGAATGTACAATTTCTGAGGAGATACGGGCAGTCAACATCCAAATGGGAAAGATTGCTTAGGACTGTAGGGTACGTGCGGCGATTCCGAGAAATCTGCTTGAGGAAGATGAACAAGCTGCCACTTCTGGATTCTGAGATTCTTAACAGCGCGATGAGCTATTATGATCATGTCATAAGTTTACCAATCTCTTAAATAATTAATAACTTTTTCCTGTCTCGTTTTACATAGAAACGATCTTCAGTAATGTTGTAGCTGAGAATATTTTCTATAAAAATGGCTATCGAACTGTTTCGCAGCTCAATATGGAAAAAGACTAGAAGGAAATGAACAAAAAGTTGAGATTTCCCATAAAGGGTGATACGGTCAAAATTTGGTCAAGGGAAAACGCGTGTAAATCGGTGAAATCGTTTATTTAAAAAATCAATTAAAATTTCTTTTTCAAGTTCAATTAGTATAAAATTCAGGAAAAATATTCAGTTAGGCTTCCGCTTTTCCAAATCCGAATTGCCGGGCCTTACGCTTGACCCCTGCCATCAGATTTTGTACAGCCACCTTGTCCACCTTCTTCGCCGCAGAAAGCCAGTTTGCCTTGAACTGCTGCTCGCCCTTAGCAGTTTTTTTTGGTCTTCTTTAGGTTCCGCTTGACAATAGCCCAGTATTTCTCAATTGGGCGGAGCTCTGGCGTGTTGGGAGGGTTCTTGTCCTTGGGAACCACCTGCACGCTGTTGGCGGCGTACCACTCCATGGCCTTTTTACCGTAATGGCAAGATGCCAAATCCGGCCAAAACAGTACGGAACAACCGTGTTTCTTCAGGAAAGGCAGCAGACGTTTATTCAAACACTCTTTCACGTAAATTTCTTGGTTGACAGTCCCGGAAGCTATGAAAATGCTGCTTTTCAAGCCACAGGTACAGATGGCTTGCCAAACCAGATATTTCTTTGCGAACTTTGACAGTTTCATGTGCTTGAAAACATCTGCTACCTTTCCCCTTCCTTTTGCCGTATAAAACTCCTGTCCCGGAAGCTGCTTGTAGTCGGCTTTGACGTAGGTTTCGTCGTCCATTACCACGCAGTCAAACTTCGTCAGCATCGTCGTGTACAGCCTCCGGGATCGCGCTTTGGCTGTCGTATTTTGTTTATCATCGCGATTTGGAGTCACTACCTTCTTGTAAGTCGATAGTCCAGCTCGTTTTTTGGCTCGATGCACGGTTGTAGACGATACACCCAGCTTATTTGCGGCATCTCGGAGAGAGAGGTTAGGGTTTCGCTTGAAACTACCGGCAACTCTCTTTGTCATCTCAGCGGCTTCCGGTTTTCGATTTCCCCCCGATCCAGACGTCCTGGCTGTCGACAAACGTTCCCCAAACACTTTAATTACATTTGTAACGGTTGATTTGGCAACTTTTAGCGATTTTGCCAACTTTGCGTGCGAGTAGCTCGGATTTTCGCGATGCGCGAGCAAAATTTTGATACGCTGCTCTTCTTGCTTGGACGGCATTTTGACAACTGAAGAGTGAATTCCAAAATCAAAATAGGAGCAACATTCTACACACACACACCTTCAAAATGAGGGGTGTTCAGGTTTTTTAAATGCAAAATTGAAAGAAATACGTCAAGTTGATATTGACCAAATTTTGACCGTATCACCCTTTAGTAATTTACATGTAAACTTCAAATGGCTTGTGCGAAGTCTGTTTCTAACCAAATGAGTTGTAACTTTGGGAGGCTAATCAGGACCCGATTTGAAACCATTTAAGCACTGTGGAGCGAAAAAGTCAAATTTTGCATCAGTCTAGTGTCCATTCATTGGAGCTGATGGCGTAATCCGAAAGGACGGAAGGATCGGTGCTGCTCCCTAGCAATGTTTCCTACGATATTACCCAAAACCCATTACGTGACCGCATTGATCATCGATAGCTTTCATCGGAAATTTGGCCATGCAAATAAAGAGACGATCGTGAACGAGATCAGGCAGGCGATAGGAAAGGTGGAAAAGAGGTGTTGCTAGTGCAAGGTGCGCAAGACGATTCCGCAGCCTCCCCGTATGAGCCAACTTCCAGAAGCGCGTCTAACTCCGTACGTCAGGCCGTTCACCTTTACTGGTTTGAACTATTTTGAACCAATTGAGCAGTCTTGGCGTGACTTTCTACCAGCGATTTCACGAAAGTGGACCAACTAATTTCTATTTTTTTTATGAAACGCACAAATGTTGGCTACTTTTCTCGTGGTTCTAGAAAATCTCAAAATAATGTTTTATTTCAAAGTTCGAGTGGTAATAAACGTCATTTTAACTGCTCGAATGAAGTGGTTAAATACCGTAGGATTTGGGCGTGGTACTGTGAAACGCTGGGTGGCATTATTCACCTTCCTCGCAACGCGGGCAGCCCATTTAGAGGTTTCGTTCACCTTGTCTACGGAAGCATGGAAGTTAGTCATGCGAAAATTCATCGCTCAGCATAGTGCACCTTCGAAGATCTATTCGGATCAGGGAACGAATTTCCAGGGAGCTCGAAAGGAACTGCAGCATGAAATCAAGAAGGTTAATCATGAACTAACCGCAACGTTCACGGATGCAGCAATGTAGTGGAAGCTGAACCCTCCGTATGCTCCGCATATGGGAGGCATTTGGGAAAGATTGGTGCGTTCGGTGAAGGCTGGTTTGGCTGCCATGGAGATGCCAAGGAATCCAGATGAAGAGACCTTCATCACGGCGTTGGCGGAGCCAGTGTCGATGGTGAAAACTCGTGCGCTTACCGACCTTCCCCTGGATTCGGTGGAAAATGAAGCACTTTCCCCGAACCACTTCTTACTTCTAAGCTCCAATGGAGTATGTCAACGAGCCGTAGCTCCGTAGAATATTACATCGGCTATACGTTCGATTTGGAACCACGTTAAAGTCATGCTTGACCGCCTTTGGAATCGGTGGACAAAAGAATAAGTTCCAGTCATCTCACGGCAGCCGAAGTGGTTCGGAGAAGTGAAACCGAATCAAGTTGGAAACTTGGTCGTAGTCGTGAACGAGGTAAGGAGGAATAGCTGGGAACAAGAAGTCGTTGAGAAGGTGTATTCGGAGAAGGATGGACGCATACGAAGTGCAAATGTGAAGGCTGTGACGGGTGTACACACTTAGAAAAACCTTATTTTAAACGTGACGGAATCGTACGAGGTCGGGGATTTAATCACTGTTCTACAGTGGAATTGTCGAAGCCTTATTCCGAAATTAGATTTGATCAAGTATTTAGTCCATAACAATAATTGCGATGCATTTGCCCTCTGTGAAACATGGCTCTCTTCAGAAATTGATCTCCCTTTTTATGATTTTAACATTATTCGATTGGATCGTGAGGATTCACGTGGAGGAGGGGTACTTTTGGGGATCAAAAAGTGCCATTCCTTCTATAGAGTGAATCTTCCCGAATTCCCCGGTATTGAAATTGTCGCATGTCAGGCTACCATTAAAGGTAAGAGCCTTTTTATTGCTTCTGTATATATTGCTCCTAGAGTCTCTGCTAATCGCAAACAACTTTTCGACATATGTGCGGTACTTTCCGCTCCATGGTTGATCATGGGAGATTTTAACTCCCACGGTACAGGCTGTGGGGAGCTGTACGATGATAACCGTTCTACTTTGATTTATGATCTCTGCGACAACTTCAACATGACAATACTGAACAATGGAGAAGTAACACGTTTGGCTGGTCCATCCTCGAATGGTAGCAGATTAGACCTCACCTTTTGCTCTAATTCACTATCGTTTTATTGCTCTTGGCATGTAATCCAGGATCCGCACGGTAGTGATCATCTGCCGATCAAAATTTCGATTGCCAGTGGGTTCAACTCGTCAGAATCCGTTAACGTCGCGTATGATCTAACCCGTAACATCGATTGGACTAAGTTCCAATCCGCGATAGACGATACAGTATCGTCAGTGGAAGAGCTTCCGCCGTTGGAGGAATATAATTTCCTCTCTAATCTCATCGTCGACAGCGCACTTCAAGCTCAAACACGACCGGTGCCGCAATCGTCAATCCGTAAGAAAACACCATCGCTCTGGTGGGATCAACAATGCGTGGAGGTTTACCGTAAAAAGTCCGACGCGTTTAAACTTTTTCGGAAACGCGGAACACGCGAGCATTTCGACGCATACACATCTCTTGAACGCGAACTCAAGAGCCTCATCAAGGCCAAAAAACGTGGTTACTGACGGCAGTTTGTAGACGGGTTGTGGCGCGGAACGTCTATGAATACGCTTTGGAGTACGGCGCGAAGAATGCGTAACCGGTCTACTAACAACGAAAGCGAGGAATACTCGAACTGATGGATTCTTAAATTCGCGCGAAAAGTGTGTCTGGATTCCGTGCCGTCACAGTTGATTCCTCGCAAAACCGCGAATTTGGTAGACAAAATCGGTCAGCCTTTTTCAGTGGTCGAACTTTCACTCGCTCTCCTTTCGTGTGGCAATTAGCAATCGGCCCATAGCGATGCTGTCGTGCATTCGAAAATTGATGGAGATAAAGGGTGATACGGTCAAAATTTGGTCAAGGGAAAACGCGTGTAAATCGGTGAAATCGTTTATTTAAAAAATCAATTAAAATTTCTTTTTCAAGTTCAATTAGTATAAAATTCAGGAAAAATATTCAGTTAGGCTTCCGCTTTTCCAAATCCGAATTGCCGGGCCTTACGCTTGACCCCTGCCATCAGATTTTGTACAGCCACCTTGTCCACCTTCTTCGCCGCAGAAAGCCAGTTTGCCTTGAACTGCTGCTCGCCCTTAGCAGTTTTTTTTGGTCTTCTTTAGGTTCCGCTTGACAATAGCCCAGTATTTCTCAATTGGGCGGAGCTCTGGCGTGTTGGGAGGGTTCTTGTCCTTGGGAACCACCTGCACGCTGTTGGCGGCGTACCACTCCATGGCCTTTTTACCGTAATGGCAAGATGCCAAATCCGGCCAAAACAGTACGGAACAACCGTGTTTCTTCAGGAAAGGCAGCAGACGTTTATTCAAACACTCTTTCACGTAAATTTCTTGGTTGACAGTCCCGGAAGCTATGAAAATGCTGCTTTTCAAGCCACAGGTACAGATGGCTTGCCAAACCAGATATTTCTTTGCGAACTTTGACAGTTTCATGTGCTTGAAAACATCTGCTACCTTTCCCCTTCCTTTTGCCGTATAAAACTCCTGTCCCGGAAGCTGCTTGTAGTCGGCTTTGACGTAGGTTTCGTCGTCCATTACCACGCAGTCAAACTTCGTCAGCATCGTCGTGTACAGCCTCCGGGATCGCGCTTTGGCTGTCGTATTTTGTTTATCATCGCGATTTGGAGTCACTACCTTCTTGTAAGTCGATAGTCCAGCTCGTTTTTTGGCTCGATGCACGGTTGTAGACGATACACCCAGCTTATTTGCGGCATCTCGGAGAGAGAGGTTAGGGTTTCGCTTGAAACTACCGGCAACTCTCTTTGTCATCTCAGCGGCTTCCGGTTTTCGATTTCCCCCCGATCCAGACGTCCTGGCTGTCGACAAACGTTCCCCAAACACTTTAATTACATTTGTAACGGTTGATTTGGCAACTTTTAGCGATTTTGCCAACTTTGCGTGCGAGTAGCTCGGATTTTCGCGATGCGCGAGCAAAATTTTGATACGCTGCTCTTCTTGCTTGGACGGCATTTTGACAACTGAAGAGTGAATTCCAAAATCAAAATAGGAGCAACATTCTACACACACACACCTTCAAAATGAGGGGTGTTCAGGTTTTTTAAATGCAAAATTGAAAGAAATACGTCAAGTTGATATTGACCAAATTTTGACCGTATCACCCTTTAATGATTCTTTTTCGCCTCGACAAATGGGTTCAGACGAACCACCTTCTTTCAGATACTCAATTTGGTTTCCGTAGGGGCAAGGGAACGAACGACTGTCTCGCGTTGCTTTCCTCGGAAATTCAGTTGACTTTTGCTAAGAAAGAGCAAATGGCTTCTGTGTTCCTGGATATCAAGGGGGCTTTTGATTCAGTATCCGTTGAAGTTATTTCAGAGAAACTCCACGCTTGTGGATTGTCTCCATTAATGAATAATTGTTTGTACACTTTGCTGTCAGAAAACATATGAGCTTTTCTCGTGGAAACTCTACAGCTTTTCGATTTAGCTACATGGGTCTCCCCCAAGGCTCATGTTTAAGCCCCCTTTTGTACAATTTCTACGTTAGAGAAATTGACAATTGTCTAAGTGACAACTGCACGTTGAGACAACTTGCAGATGACGGCGTAGTGTTTATGACAGGGCCCAAAGGGGTCGACCTGCAAGGACCCTTACAGGATACCTTAGACAATTTGTCTACTTGGGCTATTCAGCTAAGTATCGAATTCTCCACGGAGAAAACTGAGTTGGTCGTAGCTCAGCACAACTGAAGCTTCAACTTTTGGGTAAACCGATCACTCATTCTATGTCTTTCAAATATCTCGGGGTCTGGTTCGATTCCAAATGCACCTGGAGATCCCACATTGAGTATCTGAGACGAAAATGCCAACTAAGGAACAATTTCCTTCGATCAATTACCGGAACGGGGTGGGGAGCCCATCCACAAGATCTTCTGACGTTGTACCGGACAACGATTTTATTGGTTCTAGAATATGGTAGTTTTTGCTTCCAGTCGGCAGCTAAAACGCACATCATCAAGCTGGAACGGATCCAGTATCGTTGTCTTCGTATCGCGTTAGGATGCATGCACTCGACTCATACTATGAGTCTCGAAGTGCTGGCGGGCATGTTGCCACTATCCGTCCGTTTTTCAGAGTTATCTCTGAGGCTCCTCACCCGTTGCGAAGTACTTTGAGAAGCTTCTGGAGCTAAATCCTCAAATCTGTTTTATGACTTTGTACTACTTATATTTAACACAGGATGTCAGCCCTTCAAGAAATATTCCCAATCGTGTAGTCTTCTCTGATTTCGGCAATTCAGTGAATTTTGATTTATCTATGACGCAGGAAATCCGCAGAATTCCAGAGCATCATCGTCCTATGATTGCTCTGTCATTATACTCTGCAAAGTTTGGCCATGTTGATTCTGCAAGAACGTTTTTCACATTTTTATGATTCCCTTCGGGCTCGAGGTAGACAACCTAATGTTCCAGTTCGGGATATTTTGGCTAGACGTGATCTGGAGTTTATGAAACTCATATATGTTTACTTTTAGGATATTAACCTAAGATTGTAAGTTTGATTAACCTTGTGTTTAGTTTGTATTGCGTACGTGTGGGTTTTTTTTTTCAATTTTTGTTTTCAAGATGAATAGAAATAATTTCATGCTTTAGGATTAATTAAATAGTTGTATCGTAAACCACATTTCAAACCTCCTTCTTCCCTTTTCCCATCCAAAAAATTGTTAATCTCAACTAACCTCGAGACAACCGCGAGTACTCGGTCCAGTTCCTTTAACTTTAAATATAAGACAGCAATAATGTACAACGGAAAGGATAACTCGGCTCTGTAAAGTTTATTCGATTGAGCCTGTACAAATAAAGTAATTATTAAAAAAAAGTGACGGAATCCATCTTTGACATAAAGGATGAGACGTAAATAAAAATGTCATGTAAAATTAAGTGCTCCGAGACTGAAAAATTCAAAAGTACATTTGTTTGAGCTGAATTTCACGTCTATTGTGACTCAACTTTATGTCAAAATTGACGCTCGTATATGTCAGTCTCAGAACACCTAAATTTAAATCAATTTTTCTAAGTGTGTACTTCAGCGGCCGTTGACCAAGCTGGCTGTGCTGGACGTGCTGGAGCAGGATGATATGACTGAAGGAAATTCAAGCAAGGGTGTGTGCACAACGGTACCAGACCCCCCTTCAACAGCAAATGCTGACGATACCCGTTCGATCTAACGGTTGAGTGATAACGATAACCGGCATCGTCAAGTGGGAAGTCGTCAGCTTGAGTTGAGTTTCCGGTTTTCACTCGGATATTGGCGCTATCGAAGCTGCTGAATCATCTCTCACAGTAACTGCTGCACCTGACATCATCTCTTCAAGCATGCCGCCGAGTCCCGTTGCGCCCTCCGCAGCAAACCGTACCACCGATCGCATGTTTTCTGTGTATTATCAGAATGCCAGAGGTTTGCGCACAAAAATTGCTCAGCTCCGTCTGCTTTTGTCCAGCTGTGACTATGAAGTACTTGTCTTTACGGAAACATGGCTCCGTGCTGATATTGACAGCAGTGAAATTTCATTGGATTACGTTTTCTTCCGCCGTGATCGCAATGAGTTAACCAGCCCTCATTTGCGGGGCGGTGGAGTACTGATTGCAACCAAAAACTACCTGGAGTGTGAACCTATTTCGATAGCTAACTGTGTAAATCTTGAGCAAATTGCAGTTTACATAAAATTGCAATCTCATTCTCTTTATGTAGTGGCTATCTATCTTCCACCTAGCTCGAGTGCCGAGCTATATATTGCTCATGAGCATTTCCAGCTCAAATCGTTAAAAAATGTCAATTTTGTCTCGACCCCTTCTGATTTGAATGAAACATTGCTCACGTGTTCGCTGCTACTAATGGTTGCATTTTTCATTTAAATATGATTTTTCCTCCAGAGTAACTTTTGAAAAGGACGTATAAAAAATGGATTAATTTTTTGCAAAAAATCATAACTTGAAAAAAATTGATCTGATGAAAATGGTATATGAAAAAAAGTTTTAGGTAATTAAATTATCTTTGCGGAAAAATACACTGAAGAAAAAACTTCGTAAATTAGTATTAAAAAAACGTAAAACGATGATTATCTCAAAACACCCCCCCCTTCGATCTTTATAATTTTTTTTTTCAAGAAAATTGATGGAATACCCTTAAATTTCGTGAAAAGTGTATGCTGGTAACTTACTTAAAAAAAATCTATAGTTTTTTAAATTTTTGTTGATTTTTACAAGTTGATGAAAATGCATATTTTTTAGTAAAACAATAATTTATTTGGATTCTACGCATAATTTTCGATAACTTTGGATATAGAATTTTTTTTTCCTAAGTCCAGCCGTTCTCAAGTTAATGCGAATTAAAAAAAAATATAATTATAACAATTTTCAACATTTTAGGCCATTGAGTGTAAGAAGCCTCCACGGGGTGCCTTTTTATCTAGTTGTGATATCGCGGGATGAGCTCTTAAGGCACAATATGGTATACGTCAGAGAAGTACCTAGAGAATTTATCTCAATTACAGGTTTAATAACATATTTGTTTACCTGTTTATGTTTTGAGCCTCTGTTATGACAAACACAATTCTATCCAGGTATACAACTAATAGAGGACAGAAAAAAGACACATGAGTGGGTTTGTTGATTATTTGGGTATATTTGAGAGTATTTACTTATAAACTTGTTTCTTTTCAGCTGCGTCTAAATAGAAACGGGTAAGTCTGACAGCTACCATATTTGAGAATGAATTGTTTGTTTTTTAATATATATTCATGGAAAAACATCTCGTTGCTGGACATCACGACTAACATTTGAATATGGCCCAAAATGTAGAAAATTATTACAATTATTTTTTAATTGCATTAACTTGAGAACGGCTGGACTTGGGAAAAAAGTTTATATACAAAGTTTTTGAAAATTATGCGTAGAATCCAAATAAATTACTATTTTACTAAAAAATATGCAATTTCATCAACTTGTAAAAACCAACAAAAATTTCAAAAATTATAATTTTTTTTTTAAGAAAGTTACCAGCAAACACTCTTCACCAAATATTAGGGCATTTTTTCAGTTTTCTTGAAATTTTTTTTTATAAAGATCGAAGGGGTGGTGTTTTGAGATAATCATCGTTTTACTTTTTTAAATACTAATTTACTAAGTTTTTCTTTCAGTGTATTTTTTCCGCAAAGATATTTTAACTACCTAAAACTTATTCTCATATGCCATTTTGATCAGATCAATAGTTTTCAAGTTATGATTTTTTGAAAAAAAAATAATCCATTTTTTTATACGCCCTTTTCAAAAGTTACTCTGGAGGAAAAAATAATATTTAAATGAAAAATGCAACCATTAGTAGCAGCGAACACGTGAGAAATGTTTCATTCAAATCGGAAACACTCATGTCCAACCGGTTTGCGTTTTGGGCTGGAAATGCTCTCATGCAAGGGCCGTTCAACAAGTGGCAGATCGTTTATCGGAGACTGGCATAATCCTATCGATCGGTGATTTTAATCTTCCTAATCTGCGATGGCATCTTGACGAGGACTTTAATGGCTTTATTCCTTCAAACGCCTTGACTGATACTGAGAGAAACTTTACAGAAGCTATGATTTCTAATGGCTTGAGGCAGATTAATAACATTGTCAACACGAACGAAAGACTCCTTGACCTGGCGTTCACCAATCTCCCGGAGTATCTTGACCTGATTGCAGCACCTGCATCGCTGTTAACTGTTGATAATCATCATACACCAATCATTTTACTACTTGACGAGTGTGTTGTACCATCCGTACTTGACGATCAGGACAAATGTTTCAAATTTGACTATTTGGCATTCGACTTTGACTTGTTGAATTATATTTTTATGAATATTGAGTGGAAACAATTATCAAGTTATGCTTCAGTAGACCAGATGTTATCAGCTTTCTACGAATCTCTCTCTGAAGTTATAAATCATCATGTACCTCGAAAGACACAAGCACCGATTTCTGCTTTCAACCATCCCTGGTGGACTGCAGAGTTACGTACGCATCGTAACAAGCTTCGTAACAAGCTTCGTAAGCTGCGTAACAGGTTTTTCCAAACAAAAAATGTGTCCGATAAAGCTAGACTCGTTGAGCTTGAGTTGGAGTACAAATTCACTCTTTCTACAACACACGAAAACTATTTGTGTAGGATACAGACAACCGTCAAGGAAAATCCTTCGCGCTTTTGGGATTTCATTAAGAAACGCAAAGCTGACTACGGCATCCCTGGATCGGTCAACTTCGAAGGAACCACTTCTCGCTCATGCTCGGAGACAGCTAATCTCTTTGCTGATTTCTTTGAGAGCGTATTTAGTAAAGCATCACCCGTTCAACGTCAAGCAGGCTTCGAGCAGATTCCGTCTCATAACATAAATCTACAATGCATCCAGTTTTCTCCAGACGATGTTCAGAAAGTCCTCGAAAATCTCGATTCAACGAAAGGACCCGGAACGGACAGCCTGCCTCCTGTGTTGTTGAAAAACTGTGCCGCTACGCTTGCGTCGCCCATCGCTGCTATTTTCAACCGATCGCTCCAAGACAGAACGTTCCCAAATGCATGGAAAACGGCATCCATAGTACCGAGCCGCAAGTCTGGAAATAAAAAATGTGTCACCAATTATCGTGGTATATCCATACTTTGCACTCTCAGTAAGATGTTGGAGAAACTGATCCACACAGCTCTCTGCAGAGTTATTGCCCCGATTATCTCCAACAGCCAGCACGGTTTTATGAATCACCGCTCAACGACATCAAACCTAATGTGTTATGTGTCAGCGATATCACGTGATATAGCATCAAAACAGCAAGTGGATTCGGTTTACGTCGATTTTGCGAAAGCTTTCGATACAGTTCCGCACAACCTCATCATTAGCAAAATGAATCAAATTGGATTCCCCACCTAGATCACGGAATGGCTCAGCTCGTACCTGTCTGACCGCAATGCTTTCGTTGTGGTAAATTCCGTACGCTCCAGGACCTTCGACATTCCATCTGGCGTACCACAAGGCGGTGTTCTCGGTCCTCTTATTTTTATCATCTATGTGAATGACTTCTGTGAGCTGCTCTCATCGTCCAAACTGTCTTATGCTGATGACCTAAAAATTGTTCGTGTAATTGTTTCTCCTGCTGACTGTGTTGCAGTACAAGAAGATATAAATCGTTTGCTAGTCTGGTGCGGTGACAACGGCATGCGAGTCAACAGCAAAAAATGCAAAGTCATATCCATCACCCGCAGCAATAGAGTTACTGTTCATCCATACTGCATGGGACCGGATTCCCTAGAACGTGTAAACTCAATCGGCGATCTAGGCGTTACCCTCGATTCCAGGTTAACGTTTTGCGAACACATAAGCATCGTAACTGCCAAAGCATACACTGTGCTTGGTTTCATTCGTCGTCATGCTTCTGGTTTCACCGACGTTTATTGCCTCAAGACACTATTCTGCTCGCTGGTTCGTAGTATCTTAGAATATGCTTCCCCAGTGTGGTCTCCATTTTACACTACGCCAGTGCTGTGCATTGTCATAACGGTTATTGTACCTTGACGGTCATCCTCGCATAACCGTCACATCTCAGAAATGACGGTCAACTAGCATATCACTTGGCAACACCTCTAGCTCACTAGACCGTCTTCATAAAAGCCATCCATGACAGTTAGATTAAATGACAAGGAGAGAGTAGCAAAATCATTCACTTACTGATCATCTCTGTTGGGCATTTATAAGTGGGAAGTGAGAATAAAGCTCTCTCATTTTCCTGTTCTTGCTAAAAGTTGTTGAGTTCAGAACATACGAAACATTTTGAAGAAAACGTTGGATTTTAATTTTCCTTGAAACACATAAATATGTGGGTGCTATTACGTTACAATTTCGAAAAATATCCGTTTATCTTCTAAAATTCCATTTCTTAACATGCAAATTAAAGCCACTTTCACTTTTTCATATGATCCAACGGCAATATCAATTCTCTTTTACGTACGCGTCATTGTTTACGATGCTTAATAAATCTCAAAACTGGCACAACTCACAATTGAGAAGCTCACGAGAATTTTACTGTCCAAAAAATATCTTTTCAACGTTACTACGTTTCAAGCGAAAAGTGAAGCGAAAAATCTTAAATTTTTGAATTGCTCCGAAAAATTGCAAGGACCATCATGGAACCAACAGGTGGAACTTCGACAAATCAGTGAGAAACCGAACTTTTGACGTAGGACTACGTCTTTGATTTCTATATGGGGGTACACTTTGTGAAAACCGAAAATGGAACATGTAACACATTAAGAAAGATTTTGAACGTTAATAACTCAGCTGCCCCTGGTCCATTTTCAATTATTTTATCACCAATCGATCAGAAATATGGCTACAGTTTGTTTACGCGTTGTATGATTTTGTGAGCGGTCGCTTCGTGTTCGCGTCATGGAGCAATCGACTACATTCGACCAGAGGATTGATCCCCGTAGGGCGGGTCTATGATCGGAGCTACTACACCAAGCGTGACATAACTGCTTGCAAGGGATTCAGTTGGACTGATTTGGTGAGATTGTTCCATTTTTCTACTTTTGTCTATTTAAACTTAATTTCTATGAATGCGTATCGTTTGGAATCATTTGATTCGGATGAGACTCTTAACTTTTATTTGTTTACATTGTGTTTCAATTGGTATTCTTAAGAACTTCACAAAATAAGGTTTCAATATTTAAATTGAGCAGATCGACTAGCCTGGTGGCTGCCGCTTTTGCTTACTGAGTAGAAGACCGTCGGGGATCCACATTGTAAAGATTCCCTATTTTCAGCTTTATAACAGGCTGGAGTTGTTGTTTGAACCATTTAGTTTATCAATTTAATTTATCTGTATAACAATTATTCACAAGCATTCTTCCAGGTCAATTCAAGAATAGTTTGATGATGATAAATCTTCCTAATATTCACATTACAGTTATGACCCGATCCTGTCAATCTCTCTGCGCATCAGACTGTTATTTTTCAATAATTCCACATAATTGTAATTTCATACCTTCCTCCTTCAAGATGAATGTTTAAGATACACATACTTTGCTAGCTGACAAAATGGGGTCATTGCTGTATAATTATTCTCTTTTTGCAGCCTTCATTCAGACTGGATCTATTGATTTAAATTATTTGAGTTTTCTTCCAGCTCTTTGATGACGGAACATCACTAGATTTATACTGTAATGATTCACTCTTACAGCTTTCACCCTGGTTTTGTCTGTTGATTTGATTTGTTTGAATTGGTTTTCAGCTCTTTGGTGTTGGCAGTCGCGGGCGATCAATTTTGCTCATGCTCATGCTCTAAGTTCATTTTCAGCATTTCGATGATGGAACGTCTTCAGATTTATATTATAATGGGGCTTATTACGGATGTCACATCACGGTGAAAAGTTGTCACTTGTCGTCACGGTGAAGTGATTCCCATTTGATTTGTACGGTAATCACGGCTCTTATTCTGAGTATCACTTTCTTATCACCGTGTAGTGACACCCGTAATAAGGCCCAATGATACACCATTTGGTTTTGGCTTCGGGCAAATCCAAGTATAATGCATGATAACACTGATTCATTTAAAACCATGGTCGCATCACTTATCAAGGTGAATCCTGATCCAACGAACCCAACTTACTAACAAAATCTCCTTTTCTGTGTCTTTTGTTGGAAATTTCAGGGTTACATCTTCTTTATTGGGAGCTGAGGAGACATAGAGCTGCATCATATTGTATGTAAAATAATTATTATTTTCATTGCGGAATACCAGTTTTTTTATCCACATAAATGTATTTTCATTATTACGTATTTTAATGTTCTGCTATATCTCATTTCTCCATTACATATGTTTACTATATATATAAATAAATACTGGGTTGGGAGGGAGCATCAGGGTATCATTTGACCTGAAACTGGACGATTGGAGTGGTATGACAACCGGAGTCTAGGAGGGAATAAACACTATCATTTTCTTTATCCTACCGATTCGATTGTGATGGTGTGAATTCTACTCCAACAGTTTCAGTGAGATTGACGCGCCCTTCTTAACAAACCATCCTGTAGGAAGCTTAATAAGTATTGCGAATTGCGTTATTCGATTTGTTGGATCGTATCGTTGGAAGGAGATTCTTAAATTCCCGTGGATTTCGCGTAAGTGTCTCTGCTTACGGGTCCACCCCACCGTTTTTGGCCCTTCATACAGCGATATTGTGAATTCAGATCGGTAGCTCAAATTGATCTTGCTATTAAGTGGAGCTGCATACAAGACAAGATCTTCGAAGGGATGGTGGCTACCTTACATACATACATACAATCGATCAGAAATATGGCTATGCATCGATAACAATGCTTCCGAATGTTGATTTTCAAGATACTATTGAAAAACTGGTAAATGTCCAGCATTGTCCAAAAGCGTCGAATTAACTAACAAATCCACCAATTACCTACATGCATATGCTGCTTTCCCAGCACAGTCGTCAGCGAGTAGTAAGTAGACGAAAAAAGTCGAAGTGGCATTCGCCTCCGATCCTCGGGCGCGTGCGGATAGGGAGGATGGAATTGCGTAATATTTTGCACACTCATCGCCATACTCAGAACCACACGCTCCCAACGACCACACTAATTACTGTGTGGTGGTGTTCGGTCGTCGAAATTAGTAGCATCAGTAGCAATGCTTACGGCGTGTGGCGTTGAAAATTGTTCTCCAGTAACAACGAAAGGCTGTCTGCAGAGCCCACATAAGCAACCATCAAAGGAGGAAGAAGCTGCACCGCTTTGCTATGGATCGGAATCAGTAGCTCTTCGTGAGTCGCTGCGGGTCGGTTATCTATGCCAAGCGTGTCACCCTCGCTCTAAGCGACATACAGCTCGACAGCCTCATCCGTGTTGAACACCCAGCTCAGAATTACTCAACCATCACTACAAAACGGTCCTTTTCAGGGCCACCAAAAATTTGTTAAAGAGTATTATTTGGACATTTGTCAAGGTCATCAGTTCCCGCAAGCAGCAAGCAGGCTCAACCTGGTCTCTATAGAAGGTATGGAATTGAAGGCCCGAATGAGTTGGTGAGATTAATCATCATCCGACCATTTTCCAGAACACGCTGGTGTTAAAAATCCATATATAATTTGAGAGAAGTGGGAATAATTCGCTTTGGGTGTATATTCAGGCCCCAGAAAGCCAATAAAATCAAATTTGTGAGAAAATTAGCTCTCACGAGTTCAATCTCTCGAAGTCCCTCCTTTTTTACATATTCTGCACAAACGATACTTTCCGCCCCGCCCCATTCATATAATTCGGAAGGAAATCCTGTGAGGGGTTAATTGAATACTCTTTAATACCAAAATGCACAAAACTTAAAAATTCATAAATAACAAAAAATTCAAAATACACATTTTAAAGTCGAGTAGATGAATCGAAAATACTCAAGTTGACAGTTCCTTGGATTCTCTTCATCAACTGTCTCTTTGAAATAAATACTACAAATTTGATACGCTTACAAATAAAAAACGGAAAGAGTTAAGATAATTGATTATTGAACGGCGCCGGTGGTGTAGTGGTAAGCGTGATTGCCTCTCACCCCAGCAGGCCTGGGTTCAATCCCAGTCGGCGCCGCCGGGATGTTCTGAGGCATAACATCTCTGATCACGCCTTCCTTCGGATGGGAAGTAAAGCCGTTGGTCCCCGGTTCATGAGTTGATGGGTCGATAGGTAGGGTCCAGGTGTGGGAGCTGCCTTCCTGGCACGTCGGTAGCATTGGTGCTCAGCACGGAAAACAAGATCGACGGAAAAAACAAACCAAAGGAAAAAAAAAAAATTGATAATTGATCAATTAAAAGAACAAAATGTTCACATTTGTTCCGTCCACTAGCGGTCCTACGTCAAGCTTCCGTTCGTGCCCCTAGGCACAGACCCTTTTACTTTTTGTAACTGTAAACATCAACCTGAGCTGGGTTTTAAACGCAAAGGATCAAACTGACGCTTTTTCCGAAAACAAGCAGATCCAATCTTGATACCCGATCCAGGTTGGAACTGAATAATAAACTAATTTGCTATTAATTTTAGCGAAGATATATTGAAAAACATTGCGTTTCCTTACGGTCTTCAAAGTAACGATTTGAAGTTTTCTTTGTTGATGGATACCAATGGTTACTTTGATTGCTAGCCACAATTCCAATATTTAGAAGGGAATTCCTATTTACGCAAGGATTTTTTATTGGTTTTGCTTTTTATGGATCCCTTGATACTTGGGCTTCGGTAATGTGGATACGATATGCGGTCAGCATCCTTATTTTTGGAGCACAAGCGTCACGGTATCCGAAAAAATGAATAGCTGCAAAATCTCTATCCATGAATAAGCATTCTTGACTGCAGGTAGTATATACGTGTTCATGCAGATATGAATTCTCACAATAATAATTACTGGTTATGATACGTTTGTATAACGCAGGATAAGACTTTTTCCTTGATACATCACAGCTATCGCCTCATCCGTGATTTTGGAAGGGGAATGACCGTCATAACCGTATTTATGCTCGAAATGAGATGACGGTCAATTTATATGTCTGTTTATTTTTCCTCGGTGATATGATGGTAACACATGGCAGATGTTAGTGATATTGCGAATGACTGAGAAAAGCAAAACAACGATATCTCACGGTTGTTGTGTCATACTGGTGAGAAGTTTTACGGAGAGAGGGTTCTCAGTTACTTTGATTGTTAACCGTAGGAACCTCTTTTGTCAATCTAAAAGCTGTCATTACCGTGATGCAACTCAGCACTGCACTACGCATATTCTTACGATTGAACGGATTCAGAAAAGCTTCATGAGGTTTGCTTTACGTCAGCTCCCATGGAATGATCCAGTCATTCTTCCCAGTTATCCAGACCGATGCATGCTGATTGATTTGGAATCTCTCTCAGCAAGACGTATCAAATTGCAACGACTGTTCATCTTCGACCTAATCACCGGCAATGTGGACTGTCCCGAACTCCTGGAACGGATTCCATGGAACATTCCTCCTCGTAGAACTAACTTTGGATTCAATATCTGTTTTAATTCAAGTTTGCGTTCCTTTAATGATGCTTGTAATGAGTTTGATTTTACTATGTCCAAAAATTTGTTTAGTAATAGAATAAGAGGTTTAGATTAAACAAGTTTTAGTTTTATGTAATCAGTCTGTACGACGTAGTCGAAGACGGTGTGCAATAAATAAATAAATATTCTTCATGAAAAATTTCTTCATTATAATCGCAAAACAAAAATCACCTTCCATACTCATTCTGAAACAATTTGTCTTGAAACAGGTTTATTCAAAAACATTTCCTCTTAGATTGTCATCGCCAAGCATCACATTCACTACTTGAGGACACCACTTATTCTCATCTCCCACATTTATCGTGTTCCACTAGGCATCATATTATTCATAATAATGCAACTTCGATTCCCAGCTCGCACGGGTTAACATCGACAGCAACAAGGACGACGACGACGACGACGAACGATCATGATGATAGTTTATGAATAATAAAAATTCAATTTCAACATCAATCTAAAGCATCTCCTCCACATGCAGCAAAATTCGCGAACAACTCTCGGCAAACATTCATAACCTTTCCCGTGGGTGCATCGCTTCACTGCCAGTTGCACGAAAGTTTTTATGCTGCTGCTGCTGCTGCTGCACCACATCCCCCAAAACGTGTTGCAACAGCAAACTGAAAATACCTGGCAAATGGGTTTTTGCATAAACTGTGAGCCCCACGAGCACTCATCCGGCATCCAGGAAATGCAATAAAATGGGGAAAAAAAAATCCCACACCGGCTCCCCGCTCTGCTAGTACAATGGATTGAAAATTCGATTTAACTCACCTTAAAAATATTCCAGTATAAAAACACCATTATGATACACGGTATATAAAAACTACTTAGCGACGAGTACACTATAAAATCACTGTTGTAGAAAACGCACAGATCGGGCACCCGATCGGGCGTATTGTTTAGTCCTAACACGATCGGTGACCCGATCGCCGCCGAGATGGCCCACACCAGCAGGATCGTCAGGCAGACCCGGCGGCTGTTTTTGTGCTTGGCGTACTTGATCGGTTGCGTCACGGCGATGTATCTGCAAGTGAGAAGAGAAGAGAACACAACATGAGACAAACTTGCTACATATAAGGTGTTGTACTATAGGTTATCGTTAGACGGCTGGGCTGAATTGGGTGCTGCTTTTGTGCAAATATTTTGATTGCCAGACATAGAGATTGTGTTGAGTAAACATCCATTCCGGTGGAAAATTGCCTTGCCCGGGAAAGTGATAAAGTGAAACACAATCCTACCCCGCCCCCCACCCTTCCGCTGTCGTCAACGAGTCGCTGAGTTGTTTTCAACACACTAGGTTAGTCTCGGAACAAACACATCGTTCTGGGAGGACGATGCGACTCAGCAGGAAGCTAACTGAACACGTGTGCCGTCACCCGCCGGGAAGAGAACAAAAACAACTCGAAATCCTTTTGATCGGTGAGACACGGAGAGCACGGCATGCATCGTATCACTACCCCAACCATTATTGAGGCCATTTGCATACACAGGTCGGGTAAAGTGGAGCGGTTGTTTCGGTCATGCTCAAGTTAATCCACTGTAACTAAGCTCGATGGATTGAAATTGCTCATATGCAAATACTAGCAGGAATATGGAGGAGCACGAGTCATTTTTTATTATTCTTGCACGCACTTCAATCCTTTAAGGCTCTGAACCATTTTGCGATTTTTTTTTAACTTTTGCTTAAAATTTGACAGATGAAAAGTTATCGATTAACCCTGCTATCCGAGCATGGTTATTTCTGACAGACAATAAGTTAAATTTTGACAACCGTGGCTCGAAAACCGGTCGATCGACAGCACAGGGATTTTCGAACATAGAAAATAACTTTCGCCAGAGGGCTAACGGAACAGTCGAAAAATACTTCAAGGAGAAGATGGGACAATATCTGGAAGAAATAGATAGAGCTCCGTTTTTTATTCGAAACCGCTCATAGACGTCTTATCAGCATTTATTCGGAGTTGTGACTGGAATTTGGACCCAGGGGACTACGTACTGATCCACCGGAAGATCCAACACATCCGTAAAAGTGGTCAATATTTCAATACACAAAACTGATCAGTGTTCCGTATTTTAGTTATTTTTTGACGAAGGACTACGTCTTTGATTTCTATATGGGGGTACACTTTGTGAAAACCGAAAATGGAACATGTAACAAATTAAGAAAGATTTTGAACGTTAATAACTCAGCTGACCCTGGTCCAATTTCAATAATTTTATCACCAATCGATCAGAAATATGGCTACGCATTGATAACAATGTTTCTGAATGTTGATTTTCAACAAGAAACTATTGAAAAACTGGTAAATGTCCAGCATTGTCCAAAAGCGTCGAACTAACTAACAAATCCACCAATAACCTACATGCATATGCTGCTTCCCCAGCACAGTCGTCAGAGAGTAGTAAGTAGACGAAACAAGTCGAAGTGGCATTCGCCTCCGATCCTCGGGCGCGTGCGAATAGGGAGGATGGAATTGCGTAATATTTTGCACACTCATCGCCATACTCAGAACCAAACGCAAATTCTTCAAGATAACTACCATCCATCGTCTGGCTCGCCGTGGCGGTGTCTGACGTATCTCCGGTCTGATTTACGAGGTGTGCTGAAGGTGTTTCTGAAAAATGAGATCCGTGATGCTGTCACCTACACTAAACACGCCAAGCGTTAGCGGCCATGGATGTCATCTACGTTTTGAAGTGACAGAGACGCACTCTGTTTGGTTTTGGAGGTTAAATCATCACCAACATTGGAAACAAAACGGCTCTTTTTAGGGCCACCAAGCTTATTACAGTAAAGAGTAGGAATAGAATTCATCTGCCTGTTTGTCCATATTCAGAACCACCGACCACACAAAATGCTCATGTAATCAAATTGGAAGCAGGGATACAAATTATTTTGATCAACCTTGATCAACTTTGAATCGCCACGGCCGGATATTTTCGATGGAAGAAGCAACAATCTAGCATCTAATTCGACGAAGACGGCAGGAAACATTTCTGGATCAACAATAGAATAGGCCATCAGCATTTGTAAACAAACCGTTCCAAAGCCTCACCAATCGAAGGCCGCTCACACAAACCAACACCAACATCTTGTAGGTGAAGTTTCCCGTATCCGATGATGGTGTTGGTTTGTGTGGGTGGCCTTCGCTTTGTGAGTAAAGGGCTTTGGAACGGTTTGTTTACAAATGCTGATGGGCTCTTTTCTATTGTTGATCCAGATTTGTGAAGCCGAGTTATTTACGAATGAGAGTGTCGATGAAGAGAATCGATCAATGTAGATAGGACCTATTGCAATTTGAGATTTGTTTTCCGTACTGAGCTCCAATGCTATCGACGCCAGGTAGGCAGCTCCCAGAGATGTTATGCCTTAGAACATGCCGGTGGCGCCGACTGAGATTGGACCCAGGCCTGCTGGGGTTAGAGGTAATCACGCTAACCACCGGCGCCGATATCTATCACGGCGAATGAGAACGACCCAAATTTGAGTTTAGTTATCTCAGAAATAAGAAATAAAGTGCAGGAACAATTTGCCTCATGTTTTCCCAGGTTATTCCAGGATTTTCCAGGGAAAAATTCCCGAATTTGAGAAAAGTAAAGATTGGATTCACTCAGTCTATTGATACTACTCCGAGACTGAATAAACTTTTCGTCAATTTCCTCATTTTCTGGCAGATTTTTAAGATTTTCCACAGGAAATCATGAGACAAATTTACTCATCGCTGAGTTCCTACACTTTTGGCGATCATGAGTGAACTAAACTCAAATTTGGGTCGTTCTCATTCGCCGTGTACGCAAAAAGAAAATAGCCAGTGTCGCTACTTGATAGCAAACTACTCATAATGGGAGGAGTCTTTGTAGCTTTTATACCACTTGGTTGCACATCATTCTGCTTTAACCTAAAAAGATATAAAGCAGCGCTGCTGTCTGGTATCAGCTATCTGAACAAGGAGATTGCTTCCAGAATGGTCTCACTCCGGAACGAAAGCTTCGGGCGGCTTGTCCAGAATCTGGACTACCGCTCCAGACCATTCTGGAAAGTTGCCAAGGTCTTAAAGACGCACCCTAAACCCATTCCGCCACTAAAAGATGAAAATGATGACGATCGGCTCATAATCACCCCTCAGGAGAAAGCAAATGCGATTGGTGAGCATATTGCCAAATCGCACTTGCTTGGCTCCAACATCCAAAGTCCGCTCGAAGTTCAGGTTGAGCAATGCGTACTCAACTTTGATTCCTCCCCTTGTGCCATCCCTCCGGAGGATAGAATCACAGTGGAACAGATTTGCTCAGCGCTGAAATGCACCAAAAACATGAAGGCCCCCGGGTTTGACGGAATATTCAACCTAGTGTTGAAAAATCTCAGCATGAAGGTTCACTCTCTGCTGGCTGCTGTCTTCAACAGATGCTTGGAACTGCACTACTTTCCAAGCATCTGGAAGACAGCGAAAATCATACCTATCCGCAAACCCGGGAAGGACCCAACGCTAGCTTCAAGCTACAGACCAATCAGCCTCCTTTCAGCGCTGAGCAAATTGTTCGAGAAACTCATTCTCAATCGTTTGCTCAAGTTTGTCGAGGAAAATAACATTCTCCTTCCGGAACAGTTTGGGTTCAGAAAGGGGCACTCCACCAATCACCAGCTAGTGCGGGTGATGAATAACATCCGAAGTAACAAAGCTGTATCCAAGTCCACAGCCATGGCCTTGTTAGACGTTGAGAAAGCGTTTGATAATGTCTGGCACAATGGGCTTGTATACAAGCTCTGTAACTTCAACTTTCCATTACATCTGGTTAAAATCACCCGTAGCTACCTCCAGCAAAGGTCGTTTAAGGTATCGTTGAATGGTTGTCTTTCAGACACGTTTTCCATCCCTGCAGGAGTCCCGCAAGGCAGTCTGCTGGGCCCCTTGCTCTACAGCATTTACACTTCCGACATTCCTCCCCTTGGAGACGGTTGCGTGTTTTTCCTGTTCGCAGATGATACCGCAATAGCCGTCAAAGGAAGGATGCCTCGCGAAATAACGAACAAACTTCAACGATGCCTTAACGCCTTTGCTGATTATGCCACCACGTGGAAAATCAAAATCAATGCTTCCAAAACACAAACAATCATGTTCCTCCATCGACAATCACCCAAACTAAAACCGGCTTCCTCTTGTACTGTAATCATGGATGGCACAAGGGTTGAGTGGTCCGCCGAAGTAACCTATCTCGGGATGTTGTTTGACGAAAAGCTTCTATTCCGCTCGCATGTGGAGAAAACCGTAGTCAAGTGTTCCGCCTTGGTTAGGTGTCTGTATCCGCTGATTTGCCGCAGATCCCGCCTCTCAAGGGTGAACAAACTGGCCGTCTACAAACAAATCGTAGCACCTGCGATCCTCTACGCAGCTCCGGTGTGGGAATCATGTGCACAGACTCACAGGAACAAAATTCAGGTCGCTCAGAATAGAGTGCTGAGGATGGTTCTTGATCGTCCTTTTGACACTAGAATAACAAATTTACACGAAGAGGCAGGCATTGCCAAAATAGATTCCAAAATTAACGAAATTAAGACAAAATTTACACAAAAATGTAATTTATCAGAACATGCTTTGATAAGCAATTTGTATATAGTAGGTTAGGTGTACATAGTAGTTGTAGGTTAGTTGTAGTTGTAAATAGTAGTTATAAGTAGTCTCCCTTTTCCAATTCAAATCAAACCAATCCCACCAAGGTGGTCATACTTTAAAATAGGCCTGATAGGACTAGGAACTGTAAATAATAATTAAAATCTCAAATGTACCAAAGTTGAAAAGACGCATCTGTGTCACTTAACAAATTCATACATGTAAACCACACAATCACAAGAAATAAAGATCATTTAAATGGCAAAAATGGCTGGTATCAGCTTATTTTCGCTTCGGACGGCGTGGTCAGCAATAGCAGCTGTAGGAAGGTGGCTAGTCCACTTTTCTATAACCAACAATCAACAATTGACTGGTCGTGGCAAAGGAGGTGCCAATCGTCATCGCAAATTCTTTGAGATAACCACCATCCGTCGTCTGGCTCGCCGTGGCAGTGTCTGACGTATCTCCGGTCTGATCTACGAGGGTCGAGGTGTGCTGAAGGTGTTCGTGGAAAATGAGGTCCGTGATGCTGTCACCTACACTAAACACGCCAAACGTAACTGGCCATGGATGTCTTCTTCAATAAAACGGCCCTTTTCAGGGCCATCAAGCTTACATCAGTAAAGAGTTGGAATAGAATTTATCTGTGCTTGTTTGTCCATATTCAGAACCACAAGCCCCCAACGACCACACAAACTTGGAAGCAGGGGTGCAAGTGATTTTGATTGATTCTCGTAATCAACTTTCTTTTTGAAAAAGATTACTACAAATTTGGTACGCCTACAATTCAAAAACGGAAAGAGTTGAGATAATAGATAATTGATCAATTAAAAAAAACTAAATGCTTTTCACATTTATTCCGTCCACTAGCTGTCCTACGTCAAGCTTCCGTTCGTGCCGCTAGGCACAGACCCTTCTACTTTTTTAAATAAACGATTTCACCGATTTACACGCGTTTTCCCTTGACCAAATTTTGACCGTATCACCCTTTAATGCATTGCTTGTCACAAAATCATAGACCCCCCTCCCCACCCCCCTTAGAGCGTGACATAATATATGAATCAACCCTAAGATTTTTCTTAAATTTATTGAGCATTACACGTTATTAATATGTTGATAGCGATAAATGATGTGCTTTTATTACTCTGATCATATTTGAATGTACGCGCATTATATTCATATAACTTGTTGTTTATATATTTGAAGATGATGTCTTTCGGATATACGTAGAATCCCGCACAACTTGGATCTGTAAGAGATTGAAAAAAAGATCAAATTTCAGCGTGTTTAATAGTCCCTTATTCACCTTTATGTAAATCCGATCCTCGTCAGTAAGCCAGTGCTTGTTGCAAAACTCTATCTTTGCAAATGCTGTAGTTGTCATGAATTAAGATAGTGATTCATCCACAGTGTTAGGGTGGATGCTTGGCCGACGTGCAGATACGGTCGGCCCAGCTATGTTCAAAAATCGTTCACTTGGCGGGCACACACAATACCTCGCGAACCACGGCTGCCAAGCTTTCTAATTTTCCAACAGCAGAGAATATCTGCATCTACAACTTTGTTCTGGTATGACGTAGCCAAATATGCGGTGCAATCTTGCTCGATAACTGAGATCGCATTATGTACAACGTTTGAGTGCGCATAGCAAGACTGAGCAATGAGGAAGATGAGTTAGAAGGAAGTTCATCGCATTCATCTGATGTAGCTACCGATTAGAAACCCATTTGAATATCCGTTTTTTAATGTTGTCCTTGCCAGTACGTACAAGAAATTCATATCATATAGTACGTACAAGAAATTGGTAATCGAGCGTTCATTCAAAGAACGTTCAATTCATTTAAGGTTCATAAATGGAGGGTCAAGTAAAGCTGAAATCAAAATTAGGTCCTTAACAGGAAACCTTCGATCCAGTTGCTCCTTCATCCCCAGCTTCATGTGTGTGATGGCAAGCAAGTCTTATTTTTTTTACTGATACAAACTTCAATGTCAGATTGCAAAAGCATGCCAAAATTAACTGTTGCATTCTTTTCAGCAGACAACAGGGTTACTATAATCTGTAAACCGAAACTGAATTTTGCTACAATATTTTAACCACCACTATGTCACCATGTCACAGAAACAGACTAGAGTAAAATCACAGTGGATCGAAAATGAAACTTTTCACACTAGACGTTCGCTAGGTGATCGACTTTCAACTGTCACATTTTTAACTTGTCCGCTAACTGAGACAATTTTTCAGTTAAAGTACATTTTCTGCCAAATTCAAAATGTTAAGATTAACTGGATGAACACTGATACTTTTGAAATGTATTTAAATTAGTAAATTCCGTTCGCTAGGTGAAAATCAAACATTATTTTCTCAGCTATCGTATGTCTAGCGTATCAGTAAACAAACATCTGATCTTCAATGCACTGGTTGGATATTAATTTTCAAACCCTATATGGTTACCAATCGGTCAGATGAAACTTATTAGTAGGCTTAGTTGCTCGAGATATAGCAACAATAGTTTACAATTATAGTTTCAGAACAACGACTTTAAAAAAAACTCAGCTCAAACGGCTCAACTGGGCTGTGAATATGAGATCGTGCTAATTAAGACGGTTCAAAAAAGCATTCACGCCAGCTCTATTTAGTTCGAGACTTTCCATCATCTTAAGTAAGTAATACCAACGTGTTACGCTGATTGTTTTAAGTGTTGGTGCTTATTTAGGTCCACCGTCAAATTGAACATTGATATTCGTTTCACACAAACTCGCAAGTTGAGCATCTAGCTCCGCCTCCATACTAGATAACGGGTGCTGCTCATCCATATCAAGCCAATCTCCAGATTCTTCGATATCGGTTAAGATTTGTCTGTTTATTATATCCATTTCTACTTATAATTCCGGACCTCGGTATCACCTGGCCTCTTCTTAGTCTCAGACATGCATAACGAGCAGAGCACTTTCTCCTTCACTATATGTATTTTCATGTCACTCTTAGTATATATAATTTTTCCAAAGTATTTCCACGAATCAATTCAAAGGTTTTTTCCTATCGAAGTATCAATCGACAGAAAATTCAACGGAATTTTATTTAAATTCAAATTCGACGTCGTCGTGAATGGAAAACAAAACCTCAAAAATCAAATGCGCAACTGAGACGAGACCGATGCGCAGGATCTATAGGTGAAGCAGAAGGAATCTTTAGTCGACTGTTTCATTCATCCGGTGTTCTCGCCGGATCGAGAGAAAGAAAGAGTCGGCTAGTTTCCTTCTGCCTTACCTATAGATCTCGCCGTTCTCGCTCATCGAGACGAATCCAGTGAACTGAGATATTTGACGTTTCATCAGCGCACCAAAACACTATCTCGAACAAGTACGAGCAGGAGGACAAATAATTATTCATCCCTGTTTGCTAGATAGAGAAAGTGCGAACAAACGTCAAAAAACTAAATGACGCTAAATCTCGCGTCACTTTTCAAATAGACCAATGTAACAAATGTAAACAAATCGAGTTAAGCGATACAAGCTATTGCTCTTCTATCATTGTATGTGATACAAAAGTAGAAGGGTCTGTGCCTAGGGGCACGAACGGAAGCTTGACGTAGGACCGCTAGTGGACGGAATAAATGTGAAGAGCATTTAGTTCTTTTAATTGATCAATTATCTATTATCTCAACTCTTTCCGTTTTTGAATTGTAGGCGTACCAAATTTGTAGCAATCTTTTTCAAAGAGAAAGTTGATTAAGAGAATCAATCAAAATCACTTGTACCCCTGCTTCCAAGTTTGGTTACAAGATTACAACTCTGGAGAGCATTTTGTGTTGGGGGCTTGTGTATGAATATGGACAAACAAGCACAGATAAATTCTATTCCAACTCTTTACTGGTGTAAGCTTGATGGCGTGTTTAGTGTAGGTGACAGCACCACGGACCTCATTTTCCAGGAACACCTTCAGCACACCTCGTATATCAGACCGGAGATAGGTTTGACACCGCCACGGCGAGCCAGACGACGGATGGTGGTTATCTTGAAGAACTTTGCGTTTGGTTCTGAATATGGCGATGAGTGTGCAAAATATTACGCAATTCCATCCTCCCTATTCACACGCGCCCGAGAATCAAGGGCGAATGCCACTTCGACTTGTTTCGTCTACTTACTACTCTTTGACGACTGTGCTGGGGAAGCAGCATATGCATGTAGGTAATTGGTGGATTTGTTAGTTAATTCGACGCTTTTGAACAATGCTGGACATTTACCATGTTTTCAATAGTTTCTTGTCGAAAATCAACATTCGGAAGCAATGTTATCGATGCGTAGCCATATTTCTGATCGATTGGTGATAAAATTATTGAAATTGGACCAGGGGCAGCTGAGTTATTAACGTTCAAAATGTTTCTTAATTTGTTACATGTTCCATTTTCGGTTTTCACAAAGTGTACCCCCAAATAGAAATCAAAGACGTAGTCCTACGTCAAAAACACCCATCCAAATTTACTTTCATTTATTTAAGAAAATCATCGATCAAAAATTGTCCAATGTACAGTTTGATATGATGGGTATATGATTGTTACTTCGGTCATTCGGACTGCCTAACATGATTGGTGCTCATTTTCCAAAGGCGGGGCCAATCTAAAGTTAAGTACTATACTCTGAAATCTGTGAAAGGGAATCTAGTATCATGTAGACAAAACGTACAATGTAACACTCATTGATTATGTCATTGAGAAAAATCGTCCAATGTAACATGTCCGATGTACAACTCGACTTGTCAAAACGTCCTATGTGGTTTTTTCTATGTTGTAGCATGAAATTCAAAGTAAAATTGTGATTTTACCGTTTCTTCTGAATTTTCAACGTTATTATACACTGACTACATTAAAAATAGTATTGCAAAATGTATTGTTTTTAAACAGTTAAAATAATAATCTGTTGAACTTCAACTTCGATTTTCTCAAAATGGTGGATATGTTACATTGGTCTATTTGAAAAGTGACGCGAGAAATCTCTAAGAGGAAGAGTAGACAATACGGGGCGAAAACGAACCACTTTTCTGTCAAACGCGAACCAGCTCGTGATTGACCGATTTGAAGTGCGTAAGATAGAGATAGAGATAGATATAGGTAGAGATGGAGATAGAGGTAAAAGAGTAAGAATCCAGTTGTCATCAGTGGCTTGTTTGATGTGACTCAAACATGAGTCAGACGTATTCATTTTCATAACTTCTTTTGAAATGTCAAAGCATGAGTAGTTGGGATTTCTGAATATGAGTAAAATTAACTCAAAAATAAATAAATAAAGGTGGATCTCAATTTTCAATTTACAGCCCATTTGTTGACTCTCAAAAAAACCTAAATAGAATTGTAAGCAGGCCTGAAAGATCTCATTACCGCTAAAACGCTACTTTTAAAAAATTATGAAACAATGAGATATAATAATAATATTTTTTATGTAAAATGCAAGAAGAGGAGGTAAAGCGAGGGTAAAGTTTGTGTAGGACACAAAAAACCTGTCAATTTTGCAATCAGAGGGACAAAATTAGCTATTTTAGCTGTAATGAGATATTTCAATGAGTGAGTGCCCTTCGTTATAACTAATAGGTAATAGCGACACTCTGGAAGTGAAATTTACAGGTTTTATGTGTCACACACAAACTTTACCTCCTCTTCTTGTATCTTACACATAAAAATTATTATTACAACATCTCATAGTTTCATAATTTCTAAAAATAATCATTTTAGCTGAAATCACATTACCCTGGTTGTGAGAATGTATAAATACGAAGTTTGCCTTTCCGTCGTTAGAAGAAAATTTGAATACATCAAAAGAAATCATTCGAAATTGGTTCAAATTGCAGCCGACGGAAACGTACCGCAAATTGAATGGTAATTGTCTTGCATTGTCTTGCAATGCTTGAATAAAATGCTTTTCAGTTTTTGGTTTATTAATCCAGAAAAAAAAATAAACGAAATATTTGCCCATTTGCGTAATTTTGACTCATTTCCCTATATTTTGGGTTCTATGAGAATGAGTAGACATAACTCATCAACAAATACCTCACTGTTTTACTCAAAATTTAGTCCTGAATATGTTACTAAATGAAGTATGAAAATCGTCGGCGGCGGCGCACAGGTCTAGTCTGGTTTGATTCAAAATGCACTTGGGGTACCCACATAACGTATTTGAAACAAAAGTGTCAACAAAGCATCAACTTTCTACGATCAATTTCCGGGACATGATGGGATGCCCTTAGCTCAGTCGGTGAAGGCGCAGCTACAAAGCAATACCATGCTGGAGGTGGTTGGGTTCAATTCCTGGTCCGGTCTAGGAATTTTTCGGGTTGGAAAATTTTCGACTTCCCTGGGCATAGAAGTATGATTGGACTTGCCACACAATTATACCAATGCAATAATGGAACAGGCATCGAAAGCTCTCAATTAATAACTGTGGAAGTGCATCTAGAACACTAAGTTGAGAGCACGCAATAAGCAAATATGCGATATGCAATGAGCTTGAAATGCGAAGAAGAAGGGGAAGGTGGGTTGCTCCCCCGGAAGATCTCATTAAACTTTATAAAACGACTATTCTTTCAGTTCTTGAGTATGGCTCTTTTTGCTTCCTCTCGGCAAGAAAAACCCACCTAATTAAATTGGAACGTATTCAATTTCGTTGTTTACGTATTGCACTTGGCTGTATGCATTCATCACACAATATGAGCCTAGAGGTCCTAGCGGGCGTAAAACCCCTGCAGAACCGTTTCTGTGAGCTCTCATTAAGAATATTGATTAAATGTAGTGTCAGTCGAATTGAGCATCCAGTCTAGATTCGTGCGAATCTATCTTAATTATATGTCATCGGATATTAGCCTTCCTGGCTATAACCCCTCTCGTGTATACTTTACTAACTACAGTTCCCCCATTGACTATGATCTCTCCATGAAACAGGCTATTCAAGGAGTTCCAGATCAACTTCGACCTATCTCAATTCCCCGCATTTTGGCTGAAAAGTACCAACCAGTCAATACTCAACCGCCTTTCGGAAACTTCAGGAACCTTGTTCCGTTTATGTTGCTGAGCTAGCAGCAATCAACTTGATTTCCGATATGCCCATATACCATTACTTCATCTTCTCGGATAGTCTCAGTTCGATTGAGGCTATTCGGTCCATGAAACAAGGTAGACACTCATCTTATTTCCTTTCAAAGGTAAGGGAGCAGATGAGTTTGCTGGTCGAAAGATCATACATGATTACCTTTGTATGGGTCCCCTCACATGGCTCAATCCCAGGCAATGAGAAGGCAGACTCTCTCGCAAAAGTGGGCGCACAACAAGGCGAGATTTATGTCAGAATTCTCTTTTAAGTTGGCAAAACAATTGGACAAGTAATTCTCTTAGGTGGTGGTTTCATTCCACTATTCCAAATGTTTCTTCGAGAGCGTGTCAAGACTTATGTCCAACCACTTCTCGCTAGACGCACATCTCTATAGAATAAACCTCGTTGACAGCAATATATGCAGGTGCAGAACCGATGACATCGATCACGCAGTTTGGTATTGCCCGGGTAATGACGCCTCCAGAGCACGACTATTGGATACCCTAGTGGCCCGAGGTAGACAACCCTTCCGTGAAGTAAGAGATGTATTGGGAACACGTGATCTTCCCTACATGCAAGCGATCTACAAATTCCTTTGTTTGTCTGATGTTAGAGTTTGATGTGACCATCCCCTTCTTTCCAAAAAATTTCCCGCCATTGTGTCCCAGTCTTATTATCCTCCTGTTCCTGTGCTACTTGCCCCTGCCCAGACAGGATTTGGTCAACCGTCCGAGAGTAGTATCTGAAGGAGGCTTCAGAAACCAGTTTCCTACCTATCCCATTCCAATCGAAATTGTTACCCATTAACCTCGAGCCCGCCACGAGTAATTGGTACCCAATACTAACCTAGAACTACTGCTATTTAAAATGTAAATTCAAACAATACTGATTTTGTCTCCGCAAAGTGTCAAACACGACTGAGCCTAGTAAATAAACGATCTAGTCAAAAATAAAAAAGTTTTATTCATTAAGAATGTCAGATGAATTACAAAATAAATAAATAAATAAATAAATAAATAAATAAATCGTTAATCGATGTTACAAAACCATCCATGGACCTTACAGACCACCATAACCATTACCTTTAAGGTTATGAAAATCACTAATAAAATGGTTCTAATATAATTCCTTTCCCGAAAATATATGGAGAAAACAAGAATTTGGAATGGTAATGGTTCGTAACAACCCATTATTTGTAAGGTCCACTTCCAAAAACCATTATACATAAGGTTAAAACTTTATCACACAAACGTTCATGTAAAGTTCCATAGCCATTTTAGTTAAAGTTTCACAGGGAGTATACACAATTTTTAACCATTTTTGATAAGGTCAAGTAAAGGTTCGCATTTATGCGGGTAGTTTGTTTAGTTACTCAAGAGTATTCCATTTTTCCCTGATTTTATATTTCAACTGACAACAGGTTTGACAGATTCTCTGACTCTGATTCTGAGAGACTGACCTGGCAACGCTGGCCATAATGCACGACGATAATCAAAGGCATGATCGTCATTGAAAACCCTTGCTCTCATCAACTTGATACGCCAGTGGATGTTACATAACTCTAACCTGGGATCAACAAGAGGAATAGTTGTCCTATACATACATGCAATACACGGTAAACTAGCACTCGGGACGACAAACGATTGCTGCTTTAATCACCATGAAAAAGGTAGCATCGTTTCAACACCACTATATCGAAGGTGCTTCCCGACAGCAGAATGCACAAGGATCACCCGCAAAATATACACTGTCTGTTTGTAAACTGAAACTCTATAGAACAAATATTTTCAATATAAGTTGGTTCTTATTGAAATTCCTCCCACACTGCGGAGCTGAAAGCGCTTTGAAGTCCCCATCCGGGTCGGGTCGTTCGTTCGTTCATTCATTCGCTTGAGCATCCTTCAAAAGGAATTTCATAGCGGGACGGACAGACGAACGAACGACCATCGACGAAATGAGTCACTAAAACCAGTAATTAGCGCTGCACGCATCATTAATTTTCATTTGCTCCAACTCTACCTTTTTCCCAAAAGAAAACAGGAAGCGACTTCCACTCGACCAACTTCTCTAGTGCGGTATTGAGCGGTTCCGCGAGGCTCACCCCACTGCGCCCTTTTCGTTCGTAAGTTCCGAACAGGAAAGGATACTTGTGACGTCTCAATCGATCAAATCTTGACGCGTTGTTGGATGCTGTTACGTCGTCGCCGCTTCTGGCAGGTAGGTTGGTAGAAAGCATACTTTTCCTGTTACAAAAGAAAAAAAAAGTTGTTTTTCCACCCCTCCCCCTCGCTGTACTCTAGCAGGAAAACGATGAAAACATTTGGGAAGAAATATTAAAACAATCAATCATAATCATCGCCTACCGGAACCAGCTAGCTTGCTTGCTCGCTTGCTTACTCACTCACTCAAGCTCTGTCTCGGTCTCTGTTTCTGTCTCGGCCATTCTCTCCTTAACATGCGCCCTTGTAAGGCGGCGGCGGTGATTTATCATTATTGCTGGAAGTTATGTGTTTCTTTGAACATGACGCTCAGCAGTTTGCACACGAGTTGATTTCCCGGGAAGTTGTTATGCAGCGAAGGAAAGGAAAAAAAAGCTGCGATTTTGGAACTTTGCAGACGGCCGCCGTATTTGTAAATGTGCCTCAAGTGGGGGATCGCTACTTAGCAGGCTCATTGAGCAGCTAAGCGCTTGGTTTGGATGATGTTGATCAATATTTGCTGTTTTTGAAGTAAGTGTCTAAAGTTACATGGATGAATCAAAGGGTAATAAGCACAGTTTGTTTATCCAAGATACAAAGTTAAGATTGAGCTTTTAAAATCTTTGGCTTTAAATAGAATTCTATAAGTCAACATTGTCTTTAACCCTCCGTTATTCGCGCCAACTTTTGTAACACGAGTACACGAGTACTCTGACATTTTAGTCTTAATGAATAAATTAGAGCTAATTTAACACAGACCTAATCCGATTTGCAAAACGTTCGGTTGGTTCATTGAACTCGAAAAACTCTTCGACAGCCGTAAACGCACGAATACACGCTGAGATTGGTTCGTTGTTCCCAAACATGGTTGCAGTAGCGTTGTATTCCGAAGAGATCTGCTCGGCACACGAAAGTTCAACATCGCAAGCAGGTCGGGGGCATCAGTTTCACCATTCAACAGCTTAGCAATAAGCAACGATTGCTGTACTTTCCGTCGTTGTTCCAGTGTGTCTAAGCCCAACAGTCGGCATCTATCAGGATACGGCGGCAAATTGTCAGGATCACTCCACGGCAAGTTTCTCAGTGCCAGACGAATGAACCGTTTCTGAACCCGTTCGATCCTTAGGCACCACGTGACATGGTGAGGATGCCAAACGACGGACACATTTTCCAAAATTGGACGGACAAGTGCACAGTACAATGACTTCCAACAATGTGGATCCGAAAAATCCTTCGCAACTTTGGAAATAAAGCCCAACTGTCGCGTTGCTTTCGATATGAGCGCTGAACGGTGTAAATCAAAAGTCATTTTTGTGTCTAGTTGAACCCCTAGATCAGTCACACTGGTAACTCTGGTAAGAGTATCGCCGTCGATATGATAGTCAAACAAAATTGGATGTACCATGCGGTGAAACGTGATTATCTGACATTTTTCCACACTAATAGTCAGTTTGTTTCTCTGGCACCAATCGGCAAACAAAGTCAGCGAGTTTTGCAGAAGCCAACAATCTTCTTGTGTGCGCACCACAATGTACAGCTTTAAATCATCTGCATAGACCAGTTTGAATCCTTCGCCCAAAACCAAAGCAGCATCGTTGAAGAACAGAATAAACAGCAACGGTCCGAGATTTCTATCTTGTGGAACTCCAGACTTGTTTGAAAACGGCGAAGATACAAAACCCTCAACCTTCACTCGAAGTACACGCTCTGTAAGGTAGGATTCCAACCAAAAAACCAATTGCATAGAAACTCCAAGACGAGATAACTTGTGTAGCAGTATGTTATGATCAATTTTATCGAATGCCGCCTTCAGGTCGGTATAAATTACATCGACTTACGCTTTTTCCTCCATACTTTTTATGCACTTCGACGTAAAATTCAACAAATTGGTGGTAACCGATCGTCCGGGCATGAATCCGTGTTGATCAGTAGATATGTAGCTTTTTGTGGCATCGAGAATAACTCCACCCACTATAATCTCAAACAATTTTGAGACAGCTGAGAGACTCGTGATTCCCCGATAGTTAACAACATTGTAACGATCACCACGTTTGAAAATGGGTGTCATAAACGATTGCTTCCAAATGCGAGGGAATTTTGCTTGCTGAAGTGAGCGATTGAAGATATCACACAACGGTTGTGCTAAAGCGGCAATACAACGGCATATTATAACTGCATGCAAACCATCAGGACCAGGGACAAACGAACGTTTCAGTTTATTTGCAGCCAATGAAACTATTTCTGGATTTACAGCAAATAGTCCAAACTCAACAAAATCAGCGGGAACATCACTGGTGGCTTCATCGATTTCCAAGTTTGAGGCGGGATTCGTCGCGAATACGGATGCAAAATGCTTGGCGAACAACTGGCATGACTCTGTAGCTGACGCTGCAGTCGTTTCGTTCAGGTAGACATTCGTTGGGATCACTGCACTTTTCCGTTTGGAGTTAACAAAGCGCCAAAAACCACGTGGATTTATTCTCAGACCAATTTGCACACGCAATACGTAAGATTTGTAGAGAGTGGCATTCAAAAACCGGTACGCATTGCTGGCTTGTTGAAAACTTCGTTTGTTGCCAGGTGTTCGTTGACGACGTAGTTTCCGTTGACTAGCATTGCGAGTGCGTTTTAAATCCCGTAAACGGAGAGTACTCCAGGCAGGCGAAACTGACGGCCGAATTCGTGGAACATTCGAAACAAGCCAATCGTTCAAAATGAAACAAAACTTTTCCGCCATTTCATCGACATCTATGATAGTAGATATCGCATTCCAGTCAACGTTTAGCAAAAAGTTCGAAAGGGCCGCAAAATCAATCATTCGAAAGTTTAGAGGTCGCTCCTCATGTGTCCCCAATAGGTTCGTCACACACCACAAGCGCTGGTAGAGAGATCTCAAGCGGGGGGTGGTGAGAGTCAACGGGTAGCAACGGAGCTGAGCAGCTATTCACATTAGCCTCACAATGAGGCAAACAAAAAACCAGATCGAGAATGCGATCGAGCGGATTGCGCACAAGATTCCTTTGGCCAAGGCACAAATAATCCATACCATCCAAAAGAGTGCTACTGGACAGCGGTAGTGGTGAAGCATCACATTGGATGACGTTGTCAATTGAACACCAGCGCATGCGTGGTTGATTATAATCACCACATACCAGGAGAGCGTCACCAGTCGAATACTTTCCATAAAGCTCAGAGGAAACGTGGTCATTGATTAGAATTACATCTTGGCTATTGTTCGGTGGAATATAGATTGCACACATTAAAACCTTTCTGCCTTTGATCGTCGAGAAAACACATATTTGTTCCAAACTTTTCCCACTCACGGTTTGTACAACACGGCTGTCATATCGCTGCGCAATAGCGATCAAAACACCACCGAATCGGGATTTCCTACTATTAGCAGGGCTCCGATCACAACGAAAAACATTAAAACCTGAACCAAATAGTTGTAGCGTCGTGATGCAGTTGTCCAATCCAGTCTCGGTCATGATGATCACATCGAAGTTGCAATCGGTTGCCGCTAGAAGTAGGTCATCTATTTTCGTTCTCAGGCCACGTACATTTTGATAATATATCCAGATATCATCATTATCGCGACGGTCATTGCGCTGCAACGTACAATCAATGAGTGTAGGAAGTTCAAACTTGTCAAAATACTCGCCTCTGGCAGGATCCTGCGGGCTCCCACCGTCCACATAACACCGCATTACATTTGCATCGTCGTTGCTGGTCTGTCCTGGGGTACTAAAGGGAACTCCCTGGATGTGGTGTACATTCGACGTGTCAGGTTTTTTGGAATATCCATAAACTCCCTAAACATCAAACCGTTGGGCCAATTTTCTGCATTGAGGGCTTGCGCTTTTAGAGTTGGGTCGAGACCAATTTTAAATGACACGAAGGTCATGTTCGAAATATCTTTCCCTTTCGGCACGAGTCGAATGACATTCATTGATACGTTTGAATCCAAACAACGGGAAACAATTTGTTTAACATCTTCATCGGTGATCTTAGGTTGAAATCCAGACAGATAAAGTCAGAATACTGGTGAAACCAACGGGTATTAATTAAAAAACTTGTAAACCCCCAAAAAATGCGGATAATAGAGAAAATATGAATGGAAACCGCGTAAACGGTGTCCGTACTACTTGGGATTTGACTTAATTGGTTACAACATGGACAATTTCGAGATCCTGACCAGATAGAAAGTTACTGTCTTCAGCAAACTTGTTCAGGGGGTCAAGACTTTTTGGCTGGTGGACAGTAGCCTAGAATTTTTTCTCCACATGGCGCTAGTAAACGTGTACAATTCTCGCGTATGCTAAGCTCGAGATTCTGAACAGGTAGAAAATTACTGTCTTCGAAAAAGTTGTTCATGAAGTCAATGCCTATTAGAGATAGGCGATCCGCTCCCGAGCTGTTCTAAAGACCCGATTCACTAAAGTGAGCTGATGACCCGCGTTTCATTTTGACGTAGACTACGTCTTACGGGAAGGTACTGGGGGTAAATCGAAAATCTAAAATTGCTACCGTCACGAAAAGATGTAATTTTTTTAAGCTTTGTCATTTATAGATGAAATTAAAATCCGATTACACCAATCGATAGGAAATAACTTTGGTAAGCTGTTGCAATAGACTTGTTTTTTCAATTTTTCTGTTTTAAAAATGGACAAATAAAAAGTGATAATTTTATTACTGTTTTCATGAAATAAACGTTCTCCCCAAACCCAGTCCTCATAATCAAGTACAATTTGGTTGCACATCGTGCTGCTTGAATCAGAAAAGTTATAAAACAGCGCTGCTAATGTGCCTCAACTCATTTTCGCTTCGGACGGCGGGTAAGTAGGTAGCAGCAGCAGTAGCAGTAGGAAGGCGGTTCCTGTCAAGCGCGCAGAGTTCGCGTTTTGCATCTCGAACTTTGCGCGTTGCTCCCGTCGAGATCATTGGCTACTGGTAGCGGCGTCGCCTCAATGGCGCAAGCGCTCCTTGCCTGAATGATAACTACAAATCTCGATTACTTTTCGGAAGGACATATCAGCTTTTGTAAACAACGCATTTTACCGTCGGTTTGGCATAACTAATAGCTCGCCCCACATATAAACACCGCTGGGGGCATGGAGTAGTTCGCCTCCTCGTGGTGTGCCCTGGAAACGTTAATTATCGAACCCAAGGGAGAGATATTGCGGCTAAACGAACTACCGCAGAGAAGCCCTGCACAAACCCTCGTTGTGCAAAGGCAGGAGTGACACCGGGTTCTTAGTGCTTAGCACAAGCAGCTGGTAAGCGGTCACATCTGTCCTAAGCTACCCTGTTGGACAGTTGGCTGGCTATCACGTCTGCTTGGAACCGAGGCGAACAACGAACAGCGAACAACAAGAGGAGGTTGAGAAGCCCTGCACAAACCCTCGTTGTGCAAAGGCAGGAGTGACGCCGGGTTCTTGAGTGCTTAGCACACGCAGCTGGTAAGCGGTCACATCTGTCCTGTACGGGCCCTGGACAGTTGGCTGGCTATCACGTCTGCTCTAGAACTCAGGCGAACAACGAACAGCGAGCAACAAGAGGAAGGCCCTGCACAGCTGCTCACTGTGCAGTAGCGAGTGTCATGTCTGACACAACACGTAGTGATGCGCCATAGCGCAATCGGCCCCCTCCCATGACGTAATGCCTTCGGGCGGTTCCGGGGAGGACAAGGGTCTAGAGCACAGGGTAAGGTTTAGTGGGTCGGGAGAGCTACTTCTCCCATCCCCACACCCTGAGTTATCTTCTCAGGTGTCTGGGAGCAGATTCCCCCCTGTATAAAAAAAAAAAAAAAAAAAAAAAAAAAAAAAAAAAAAAACATATAAACACCGCTAACAGGTTGGGAAAATTTTCCCCTATCTGATGGTAGTACTAGCATGCATGGGCGAGCTACCAGCTACGCCAAACCGACGATCAAATGCGTTTTTTACAAAAGCTGATACGTTCCTTCGAAAAAGTAATCGAGAAATACTTCTTGGGCTGTGTACCAATTGCCGAGTTAAATTTAAACGTGACATTTCGAAAGTTATTTTCAATGCTCGAAAATGCCGGAAATTGATCAGTTTTCAAACAGAACTCAGCCACGGTTATCAAAATTTAACTTCTAGTCGGTTCGAAATAACCATGCTCGTATAGCAGGGTTATTCGATAACTAATCTGTCACTTTTAACCACGAGTTAAGTTCAACTCACCCATTGCGATACAGCCTTGGAAGTAAAATTAGGGCCATCCATAAATTACGTATATTTTGGACCAATTAACCCCCCTCCCCCTCGGAGCGTGTTTTGCAATACACCATGGCCGGTCCCAACTTCTGAAACCCCTCTCCTCCCTCAACTACTACGTTATTTATGAAAGTTCCCTAACCATTGGGCAACACTGAAAATCAGCAGCACTCACCACACAAAATGGGTTGGACATTTATGCGAAATTTCGGTATTGATAGTCAATATTTCTCGATCAGAACATTTTAGCTTGAAATCCCTCCATTTAATTTTCGGTACATCGTTGATCTATTGATTGAATTTAAAAAAACTTAAAATGGTTTGTTAAGATTTCGTGCGTTTTGTGAACGCACATTCATTATTTTGCATAAGAAAACGGGAACGGGGTGTTTTTGTGGTGATAAAAAGGATAAATCAAGACCAACAATTCAAATGGCCTTAACTCCATTTTGTAAACAAACTTACAAGGCCATTTTCTCGCGAACCGAAACCTTTATTCGCAAACCTAAACCACAATCGGGTAGAGGAGAATTTCCCCTACCTGTTCATTATGTTGGTTTGAATTTGCGGACTTCGGTTCGCGAGAAAATGGCCTTACAAGGTTTGTATACAAAATTGAGTTAAGGCCATTTCAATTGTTGGTCTTGAAATGTGATAAATTATCAGACGGTACCTCTATTTATGCTTTTAGATTAGCTTAAGTTTAGTTTTTTTTTTGCATAATTCTTCAAGTAGGAGAGACTTGCAATGCTTATCTCTTAGCATAAATATGAGGTATTTTTGAGTTTATTTTCAGTGCTAGGTTGTGGAATTCGACAGTGATCGTTCAAAAGGGCCTAAATACTTGTAATGTTCGATTCTCTTCATCGATTTTCTGTTTACAGCTAAGCGAAACAATTCAAGCTGAACATTGCATTAGGTCCTAAGTAACACTGACTAGATTCTCTTCGTCGACTTTCTCCTTGAATCTACTCGGCCCAGGCATTTTCAGCACACATATCGACAAAAGAAGTTTTTATCTTGCATCTAATACAACAAACACAACAATAAACGATTCTGTGCTCAAGTTATTAAGGCTGTGTTCCATTTGGCGAATTTTTACTTAAATTTGATACATGGAAAATTTTCAAATAAACCTGCTATTCCAGCAGACTAATTTCTGACAGACAAAGAATCAATTTGACAGATGCTTTCTCGAAAATCGGCCGATGTACAACAGAGGGATTTTCGAACATCTTAATTTATTTTCGAAGTGTCAAATCTAAGTAAAAATTTTCCAAATGGAACACAGCCTTATTTTTTTTTCAATCGGTAGATAAAATATGTACCGAGAACTTATTGGAGGGATTCATGGCTAATTGATATCATGTTGATACATCAACATTGATGCAAAATTGTGCACTCCATTTTTGTGTGTGCATTCATTTTTAGCGTTTTGTAGTTGAATCGCTGAGGATCAATCTCATTACCATAGAAAAATTTCAAGAGTACAGATATCAGTTCTCACAAAACAAAGAAACTGGAACTTCACGTTTGTTTCAGTCCAGTACACAATTTCATGAGTGATGTCACAACCGTCCAAGATTTGTGTCCTAGAAATATTAAAGTGATAGGGAATATCAGCCATCATGGCGGTCATTGTTGGACGCTTCAATGAATCACCTGAAGAAAGCCTTACTCATATCTGATTGTAATTTAGGAACCAAATGAAATAGAATATATATTCGCATTTTTATGAGGTCCTGAATTTAACCAAGTTTTACTAAGTAGGAAATCCAAAATATGTATATAGGACCGAAATCATAAGTTACTTCTACTGTATTTTAAATTAATATCTAGAAAAAATGCACGAGAATTTCACTACACAGCTTAACGTAGTCTACGTCAACCATGCGGTCGTGTCTTGTACACAACCCCACCATTTTTTTTAGAAACCGCAGCTCATCAGCTCACTGATATCACGAGGCTAAACCATTCCATCATCCGCATAAACAATAACTATAAGAAGCGCCTAACCACCAATTCGGGATATCATCCCAATAGTATGTGGAATGGTAGTACCATCTATGATATCGTTAGTGTATGGTAGCGGTTATTAGGGCACTTATAGCGGAAGCTTTCAGAAAATGACTCATTACTCCACTTACACATTGAACAGCCACCACGTAAACCAAGATGCACGCGTAATACAACATGTGCCTGCTGATCGATAGCATCAACGGTAAAAGCAAACTTCCAAGCGGCTGTATGGGAGAGACATGTACATATGTTACACGATGTTAAATTTCTACTGGTATTATCCAATGTAGGATTTACGTACCCGGCTCTTGAGCTGGGAGACAGGGCAAGTCAATTGATCAAGTCAGTTGAATAAAACTGACTTGAACGCGAATTGAACGTGTAAATCATGTTATTGAACTGACTTGATCGACTCACTTGAATTGAAAAAAAAGTTAAACCAGGCTCAACTTTTCAAGCCAATCGAATTCAACTGAGTTGATCATTTGACTTGCCTAGTCTAAACCCAGCTTTATTGCTAATGTTACTTCTCCAGTTCACCTCTCATCATTCTCTGGAAGAGCAGAAACTCCGCACAACAGCAAATAATCGAAAAGCAAAATGCAGCTCTCCACCTCACAGCTCAACTCTGGATTCGAATTAGAGATGTGGGATCCGCTCCCGAGTTGTTCTAAAGACTTGATTCACTAAAATGAGCTGATAACCCACGGCAGCTCATTAGCTCACTGATATAACAAGTCTAAAACAACTCCACACCCTACTTACGCATTGAACAGCCACCGCGTGAACCAAGATGCGCGCGTAATACAACATGTGATCGATAGCATCAACGGTAAAAGCAAACTTCCAAGCGACTTTATGGGAGAGAGTATGTATGTATGTAAAATGTCTACTGATATTATCCAATGAATTAACGTTCCCGGTTCTTATTGCTGTAGCATATGTGCTCTCATCTTCCCATCATTCTCTGGAGGAGCGAAAGATCCGCTCAAAAGCAGATAACCGAGAACAGCGAAATGCAGCTCTCCATCTCACAGCTCAGCTCTGGATCTGAAGCTGGGAGCTGTTCAGGATGACAGCTCTCGGATCCGTCCAGCTCTTCGGATCCTTTTTTTTCTCGATTCTTCACGATTCTGCTCCGGAACCGGATCTGAGCCGAGAATGGTCAGAGCAATTTTGCTGGAGAATTAACATCCCAAGTAACAATTTTGGTTTTATGAGGGTTCTGTAGATCATGATCTAGGCTTTTTTTTTAACTCTTTATTTGTTCCAAATTTAAAATAAATTACATTTCATTTTTAACCTAGGTGCTCCAGTTACTACAGTAACTTACCAGCCTTAATTTTTATGATATATATCTAAGTGTTTTTACATTGTTCCTGTCTTGGCAATTCAGTATTTAAAACAGGTTTTTTAAACCTGCATGTCAGTACAACAATTGAAATGTTAAAACTAAAAACTAAAACTAAATCTTATCTAAGTATAAAGGGAATTAATCGTTGCAATTGAAGATTGCAACGATTTTTGCCGGAAATTATTAATTATTTTGTTGGAAATTTGTGCTAAAGTCTCAACATTCGAAATTCTATGTACTTCGGTAGTACTGTACCAGGGAGGCAACTTCAAAATCATCTTCAGAACTTTGTTCTGAATCATTTGAAGTGCTTTTTTCCTAGTAGTGCAACAACTAGACCATATTGGCACAGCGTAAAGCATGGCCAGTCTAAAAACATGTTTAAATATTAGAAGTTTATTCGTCAGGCAAAGTTTGGATTTCCTGTTTATAAGAGGATACAAACATTTGATATGTTTGTTACATTTGGCTTGAATGCCCTCAATGTGATCTTTAAAAGTTAATTTTTGGTCAAGTGCTAATCCAAGATATTTCACTTGGTTTGACCAGGAAATTGGAACTCCGTTCATAGTGACTATGTGACTACTACTAGGTTTCAAAAAGGAAGCTGTAGGCTTATGTGGAAATATTATAAGTTGAGTTTTGGAAGCGTTGGGAGAAATCTTCCATTTTTGTAAATAAGAAGATAAAATATCTAAACTTTTCTGCAGTCTGCTGCAAATAACACGAAGACTTCTTCCTTTAGCGGAAATGCCTGTGTCATTGGCAAATAAAGATTTGTGGCAACCCTGAGGCAAATCAGGGAGGTCTTAAGTGAAAATGTTAAACAATATAGACCCAAGAATGCTACCCTGAGGAACTCCTGCTCTAACAGGTAGTCGTTCAGATTTGGAATTTTGATAATTTACCTGCAGAGTTCTGTCAGTTAAATAATTTTGAACTAATTCCGTAATATAGAGTGGTAAATTAAGCTTTTTCAATTTAGCAATCAAACCTTCATGCCAAACACTGTCGAATGTTTTTTTCTATACCTTGAAGAGCAACTCCAGTTGAGTGGCCTTCAGATTTGTTTGAACGAATTAAATTGGTAACTCTTAAGAGTTGATGAGTAGTTGAATGCCCATGGCGAAATCCAAACTGCTCATCTGCAAAAATTGAGTTCGTATTGATGTGAAGCATCATTCTATTCAAAATTATCTTTTCAAAAACTTTACTTATTGAAGAAAGCAAACTTATTGGATGGTAGCTAGAAGCTTTTGCTGGATTTTTATCCGGCTTCAAAATTGGAACAACTTTTGCATGTTTCCATTTATCAGGAAAGTATGCCAAATGGAAACATCTGTTAAATAATTTAACCAAGAAAGACAAGGTACTCTCTGTAAGTTTTAGAAAATAAGAAATAGGATATAGAAAATTCCATCATCACCTGGAGCTTTCATATTTTGAAACTTTTTAGTTATAGACCTTACTTCGTCCAAATCAGTCCCCCAGGAATCATCAAAAATATTTTCCCGAGAGAAAATATTCAGAAAATCCCGAGCAACCTGATTCTCAATAGGACTAGTTAGCGTTAGCGTTAGCGTTAGCGTTGTTATGATATACTTCGTAGATTGGATACTAACGACACTCACGTCTCTTCTGAAATTCTCAGTTAGACTACTTTCAGGAATAATGCTGGGGAGTAAACATTGGTTCCAATCTAAACAAGAGTAACAGAAGCATGACTGTCGCTATTCCCGGCCACGCCCATCTTTACCATAACTAGGGATAGGGAAGGAAATGTTGATGTAGTACTTACTTAACGAGAGGCCACCGACTTAGCGACACCCTCATAAGTGCTACGGAGTTGGAGGGTTGGGTAGGGTATTCGGTTAGGATTCACCTCAAGTTGGTGATGCAACCAAAAGTATTGTTTATTTGTTGTTTATTTAATCTCTCGATAGCCGGCTATCGAAAGAACATATTCATTTTGTTTAGTGATCATGAATTTTAAGAGTGATGACGGAGAGCTTGGGGTTAAACCCATGATTTTCTGCTCAGTAAGCAAAAACGATCCCTCCAGGGTCATCGAGTATCTCAGAACCATAACGCTTCGCGACAATACAGGACTACGTTTTCGCTTGATATGCAAATAGTTTCCGAGGTTAATGTTTAATATCAAATACACAAATGATGGTGGCGATTTATTGTGCTGTGGAAGAGCTTGGGGTTAAATCCATGATTTTCTGCTCAGTAAGCAAAATCGATCCCTCCAGGGTCATCGAGCATCTAATAATCCACAGCGCTTCGCGTCAAAGTAAGAATACATGGATGAACTAACTATTATTGAATAACTTTTATTTACGATACATGAAAGAAATAAAATATAAACTACAAACAAAACGTGACTACTAAAATCTCAAAAAGATATTCTTACCAATATATTTCACGCAACCAGGAATCTCAAAACCATTAGACGCCATGATGATACTCTGCACATGTTAGACAAAAGAATAGGCCAAAAAGCAAGCGTCCGACACACAAAACCCGCAAAATCCACTTGCAGTCACAATCAACGATTCTACGAATCGCGAGCGCTCACGAATCATAAAACCGCCGACTGCGGCACTCTGAAATCGAAATTGACAGGCTCTATGGGTCAAACACCCGCCCTCCAATCTCCTTTCGCATCCAACAACACAAATCTACATTACAACATCTAACAAATTCAAAACTCCGAAAATCTGCCTATCTTTCTATTGGACCTGTGGACATGCGTTAACTCGACAAATTACAGCATGAACGTGGCTCTTTGAAAAGATGTCCAAGACAAAATTGTAGAAAACTGATAGATGGTATCGAAACAAGTAAACAAATAGACTGGAACGAACTCACCAAATGAACGATGGTTTGCACGTGAAGCCAATACTTGAAAGACTGTTGCATCTCTTAATTCTAGCTAAACATTTCATAACATTCCTTCGGATCTTCAGATAAGCTCTTGCACCTGCTTCTAATCAGAATCATCGATTATGATAAACGAAAACACTTTGGAATGCATTTCCAACTGATCACTTTCACTTTCTTGCACTAAAATTAGAAAACGCCAAGAAAAAATAAAACCGTAAATTTGACACTCGGAAATTTTTCGCGTCCGTACAGAAGCAGAGCACACTTCGATCGCCTGATTCTCAATAGGACTAGTAAGACCCAAACTGAAATTATGGGAACTCTCGAATTGCTTTGCAAGCTTCTGAGCTTTTTCCAAATTTGTGATCAAAATTTTACCACCTTCTTTAAGTGCTGGAATAGGCTTTTGAGGTTTTTTCAAAATTTGTGTGTGTTTCCAAAAGGGTTCGGAACTCGGGTCTACTTAAGAAACATTATTTTCAAAGGTTTTGTTCCTCAGGGCAGAGAATTGCTTTTGAATTTGTTTTTGCAAATCCCGCCAGATAACTTTCATGGCAGGATCGCGTGTTCTTTGATATTGTCTCGTACGGACATTTTTAAGCCGGATCAAGAGCTGAAGATCGCCGTCTATTATAATTGAATCGAATTTAACCTCGCATTTTGGTACTGAGGCAGCTCTTGCTTCAACCATAGAAGTAATCAGAGATTCAAGAGCATAATTAATTTCAACTTTGGTTTGCAAAGGAATGTTTGGATCGAAGTTATATTCCATAAATGTTCGATATAGCTCCCAATCAGCCCTATGGTAATTGAAAGTAGAGCTGTTGGGATTACAAATTATTTCTTGTGATATTTCAAAAGTTACTGGAAGGTGATCAGAACCGAAGTCATCATGGGTAACCAATTGGCTACAAAGTTGATATGAATCAGTTAAGACCAAATCAATAGTTGAGGGATTGCTTGCTGAAGAAAAGCATGTTGGACTGTTTGGATATTGAATAGTGTAATAACCTGCAGAACAATCATCAAACAGAATATTACCATTGGAATTGCTTTGAGCTATTCCATGAGCGGTGTTTTGCATTAAATCACCAATAATGAAGAATTTAGACCTATGACGGGTAAGTTTCTGGAGGTCACCCTTGAGAAAATTCTTTTGCTGGCCTACGCATTGGAATGGCAAATAGGCAGCTATAAACGTAAGTTGTCCAAATTTTGTTTCAACAGAAACTCCCAAAGTTTCAAAAACTTTGGTTTCAAATGAAGAAAGAATTTTATGTTTGATTCGTCTATGAATAATGATGGCAACGCCACCACAGGGTCCATCAAGACGATCATTTCTATAAATCAAGTAATTTGCGTCCTTCTTAACCTTATGGTCAGGTTTAAGGAACGTTTCAGTTATAACGGCAATATGCACGTTATGAACTCTCAAAAAGTTAAATAGCTCGTCTTCATTATCTTTAAGAGATCGAGTATTCCAATTTAAAAAATTTAATGCTTTAAAATCCATTACTGAATTTTAAAGTCATGACAATATTATTAGCAAATTTTACTCCAGTGTGAATAGCATCAAACGTGGAGTTAGATTTAAGCATATCAGAAATCATATCAATTAATGAATTCTGTAAAAATTCCATTTTAGGGGCAGTAATGCTTCCTAAGTCAAAATTGTCAAAATTTTCCTTAGAACGTTGGTTAGTATTTTGATTTCTACCCGCTGCAATAGCAGCATAGGTAGCTCATGATTTAGGCTTGAAGAATGCTATAAAACCTCTTTAAAGCTTGTTATGTTACTTGGGATCAGCATTAAAATCTGTGTGTAGACTGAATTGCATAGCATGACATGAGAAAAGGCGTCAATTCTATCATCGCATGTGATATAGTTATAGATTTCTCGAATTCATTTTCTGCTTTTACTGATGTGGCAATTTTGCGTGCATTTTAGTTTTCGCGGTGGTTGTTTAGTTGATGCATTAGTGGCGTTTTCAATTGAAAAGTAGAGCAATGTTGTAAGCTACGGATTTATTGGTTTAGATTACTTTTACTATTTTATATATTTTTAAGTTATAGCTCTATTGGTTTAGGGTCACCAAACCCAAATAAATGGTTTGGATAGATTACGATTTTGAATTTGTGTCAAAATTTCTATAATTTCAATGTCAGCTGAAGAGCTGTTCAAAAGAATCAGCTCCACTTATTGAGCTGGACGGGTCTGATCCGCTCAGTCAGATGAACTGTTTTGCCCACCTCTAATGCCTTTTGCTTGGTGCACAATAGTTTAGAATGTTCACACTACGTGGCGTTAGTATACACGTGAAATTCTCGCATGTGAAATATCTCGAGATTCAGATCAGATAAATTTCGCTAGTGGACTTACTTAACTTAAGGGTCCTGTGCACCACCAACGGTGAAAAGGGCCAACGTGAAAGACTTCCATCCTGGGTGGCTGCTCGCTTTTGCCTTGACCTGGGCCCAGGTCATATTCCTATCGACTTGCTTAATTTGCTTATTGAGGCTCCGCCGCCATGAGCCCCTGGGTCTGCCTCTGCTGCGATGTCCTGCCGGATTCCAATCCAGCGCTTGCTTGCAGATTTCGTTTCCGCCCCGTCGAAGTGTGTGGCCGACCCACCTCCACTTTCGCTCTCCAATTTCTGTTGCTATCGGCTTCTGATGACATCGACGATGGAGCTCGGCATTCGAGATCCAGTTGTGAGGCCACCAGGCACGAATTATATATCGCAGGCATCGGTTGATGAAGACCTGCAGCTTTTGAGTGTTCTCCGCTGATAAACAGCACGTCTCGCTGGCGTATAACAACACAGATTTCACGTTAGAGTTGAAAATTCGGATTTTTGTGCGGTGACATATCTGGTTGGATCTCCATACGTTTCGTAAACTCGCAAAGGCAGCCCTAGCCTTCTTGATTCGTGCACCTATGTTGCTCTTGGTCCTGCCATCCGACGCTATTTGGCTGCCAAGATATTGGAAACTTTCGACCTTCTCCACTGCTTGCCCCGCTACCGTAAAGTTGGAAGGGTTGCCCGTGTTGATATCCAACGATTTGGTCTTGTTGACGTTGATGGTGGTATTACATTAGGGGTTTCAATTTCCCTGAAAAACACTTTAATTTACCGCGACACATTCAATCTTCCACCATAAATGATATAATTTTACATGCGCTCAACGTAAAACATTAAATTTTGACGTTTATCGTTTTGTTTTGAAGCGCGAGTGGTCATGGTTGGAGCAGCATGCGTGGAGGAAAAAACATATCTTCAGGTAACCGACAGAATGTAGGATTGTAGGTTCAAGAACCTCATAAACACTAAATTCTTTGATTTTTTTTTTTCAGATAGGAAAATTTATCGATGACTCGTATGAAGCAGACCGCTGGAAAGGATGCTGAAGAAATCCGGAGAACTTTGAGATTTGGGCGTAATTGCTTTTGTAAACAAAGATGTCAATCGCTGATTTCTCGTGAATAAAAGTACAATCTCGTGAAAAAACTATACCAAATGATAAATGATCTACCTCCTTGTCTTGTTAGTTTTTGAGATTGAGCTTTAATTCGCGAGAAATCTTCAAATGAAGTGTTTGTTTGCAAAAGCAATTACGCCCTAATCTCGAAGTTCTCCGGAAATACCCTTTACAAAGCAGCTGCCAAAACGCATCACGTGAAAAATCTCTCTGCTACTGTCCGTGAGCAGTAGCTCTTCATGAGTTCCGCTAATACCAGAAAGCTACTGATCCGTATGTTACCGTATCACTATTCAAGCCTTCAAAGCGGATCTGCGCTATCGAATCTGGTGGAAAGAGCCATCCATGCCAACTGTGCAATTATGTTGCTTAGGAATATTCAGGGAACCCAAAATAATCGTGCCCGAGAAAAACATGGCAAATGTAAAAAAATAGAAAAATATTAGTTCCTGTGAATAAATCTGAAAACAAATAATCATGGATTGATAAAATCATCCGAAAACAGGTATAATGAAATAAATTGTTTTACCTAACCTCAAAATATAATCGCAAGACCCAAGATTACATGATGATTGAATTTTACATGGAATGTAAATTTATGCTATGAAAGAATACGGCGTGTAATTTTGAAAACTGATCTAAAGTGCATACGTTATATATGATGTGGTATTTTTGTTACATGCAGTAAAACGTAAAATCCCACGTTTCGTTCTAACTGTGAAGGCTTTAACCTCCTAAGCAACTTTGTTCAATACAGTAACTTTCTATCTGGTCAGGATATCGAGATATATCACAGGCGAGAATTTCATATTTCACTAACACTACGTAGTGAGAAAAATTTTGAACAACTGTCCACGAGCAAAAATTTTGTGATATCCTGAACAACTTTGTCGACGACAGTAATTTTCCATCTGGTCAAGAACGTGAGATATTTTATATGTGAGAATTTCACATGTATACTAGCACCATGAAGTGAGAAAATTCGGAACTACTGTCCACCATCCATAAAACCTTGACCTCCTGAAAAACTTTGTCGTAGACAGTAACTTTCTATTTGGTCAGGATCTTGAGATATAGCATATGTGAGAAGTGTACATGTATACTAACGCCACGTGGTGAGAATTTTTTTAACTACTGTTTACCAGCCAAAAAATCTTGACCCCCTAAACAACTTTGCCGAAGACAGCAACTTTCTAGCTGATCAAGAACTTGAGCTATTGAATATGCGAGAAAGGCACGTATTTACTAGCACCGCATAGCGAGAAAATTCTGAACTATTGTCACCCAATAAAATAATCTTTACTTCCTGAAAAACTTTGCCGAATACATTTACTTTCTATCTGGTCAGGATCTAGAGATATTTTATATGCAAGAGTTTCACATCTATAGTAGCGCCGCAAAGTGAGAAAACTCTGAGCTACTGTCCACCTGCGAAAAAGCCTTGACCTCTTGAACAACTATGCCGAAGACAGTAACTTTCTGTCTGGTTGGGAACTCGAAATATTTTGTATGAGAATTTCACGTGTATACTAGCGTCACGTAGTGAGATAATTCTGAACTATTGAGCACCAAGCAATAGGCTTTGATCTCCTGAAAAACTTTGTGAAAGACAGTAGCTTTCTATCTGGTCAGGATCTCGATATCTTCCATGTTGTAATCAATTAAGTCAAATCCCACGTAGTATGGTCACAGTTTTCGCGTTTTTCATTTACTTTTTCCCTATTATCCGCATTTTTTAGGTGTTTACTGTAATCAAAGTTTAGCTTGTTTAGATCAAAACAAGTTTTTTGAGGAATAGGGTTAATTATCCCTTTTCCGGCCTATTAAGCACAACCCGCACTTAGTCTTTCACAATCTAGCGCAGTTTAGCACCACACAGAATGTTATTATTACTGATGGCTTCCAAATTTATTTTCCTTTCCGTATGTACCGTAAGATTTTAAAAAGAGAAACTAATCGTTGAGATATTGTTAAAAATCTAACGCTGCTTCTTGACGCCAAACTCGGCCTACGGATTCTAAACTCGGCCTAACGCATTGAAACGCCAATGAATTCACTTCGGCCTATCGGATGAAGATAAAAATTTATTCAGTCGGAGCGCTTCTTTTGATTTTGGGAATAATGGGTGCAAACCTTCATATCACGCATTCTCATTGACTTCGTTCCGTAGCCAATAAAGTAAAGTATCGTACCAAACGCACAATTGACTTGTTAACTCTGAAATCAAGGATTTATTTGAAGTTTTCTGCTCGATAGGCCCAAAATGGGCGATTAGGCCGAAGTAGTTCTCTACCCTACTCGTTGGTTTCAGATAGATTGGTAACTCAGCAACAAAATGGCAATGGAAAACTCATTTGTGTTGTACAAAGTACAACAGCGCGAGTAACGGAGGGTTAAGAATGGAAATTACTTTGATATAATTGTTGATGTTGCTTCGTTATGGTTTCCCAAATATTGACAATTCTTCGATGTCATTTAATTGCGCAAAGCTTATGTGGAAACCAACAGAACAAATTACTGCGCTAAATCAATTAACCGATGGCTGTAGGACGAATCTATCTCTCTCTCTAATTTGGTAGTCATTATATGAAATACTACCTAATTAGAAAGATAGATCCGCCCTACAGCCATCGGTTAATTGAATCAAATGATTCAACGTCAAACGTTCCATTGAGCAAATTGAAAGATTCTTAAAAACTTCAAGTTTAAAAACGTAGGTCCCCTCTTCCGTTGAGCAAACAACGCACTGATATTTCCATCCTGGTGCGAGCGAAACAAACACACGTACAAACAAAAATTGCAATCAAAATTGTTTCACCGTTCGCATTTCCATACCGAGAACCGCAAACACAAACAAAAATAATAATGATGGCTCATAAAATTTTCATGAACGAAAAGCACACTCGAACTGCGTGCTGGGGTGATTGACAACATGGGTGGATATAGCGGCGCAGGTGGTGATAAGCGTGATTTCCTCTCACCCCAAAGGGCCTAGGTTCAATTCTAGTTGGCGCCGTCGGGATTTTCTAAGGCATAAAATCTCTGATCACGCCTTGCTTCGGAAGGGAGGTAAAGCCGTTGGTCTACGGTAAATGAGTTGATGGGTCGATAGGTAGGGTCCAGGTGTGTGGGAGCAGCCTTCCTGGCGTCGGTAGCATTGATATTCAGTGCGGAAAACAAACCAAGGAAATGAAAGTGGGTGAATGGACAGTAGAAGGAAGGGGACGAAGGGGTATGACGGCCACGCTGAGCTTAAAGGAAACTATAAGCAATATCGTTACGTTACGTTACGTTGATTTTCCTGGCCATGTAGAAGGTTTGTGTCTTGAGTAAAGTTGTACAGTGTATCAAGGCGTATTGGCAAGATAACAGTAGTTCAGAATGTTTTCACTATGTGCCGCTAATGTGTGCCAGATCTTGACTATGTCTTCGGGAAAGTTGTTCAGTGTTTTTTTATGAATTGATTTATTTGTACAGGCTCAATCGAATAAACTTAACAGAGCCAAGCTATCATTTTCGTTATACATACTTAATCCTAATCTTAAATCTACAATTACAGGGATTGAACCGAATACTCGCGGTCGTCTCGAGGTTAGTGGAGATTTACAATTTTATGGATGGGGAGAGGGAAATTTCACTATTTCTAAAACATGAACTTATTTCTATTCAACTTGTTATCAGCTGTATCATTTAACAATTATTACAAAAACAAAAATAAAAAAAAACCAAACACAAAATACAAACTAAACACAAGGTTAATCAAACTTTCAATCTAAGGTTAATGTTCTTCAGGAAAACATATACAAGTGTCATAAACTCCAGATCGCGTCTAACCAAAACATCCCGAACTGGAACATTAGGTTCTCTACCACGAGCCCGAAGGGAATCGTACAGCTCAGATCTGACTCCACGATGCTCAACACAAGACAAAATAATATGATCGGCGTCTTGGTAACCTTGTCCACATTCACAGAGATTGCTATCCCCCAGCCCAACACGGAACAAGTGAGAGTTAAACGAATAGTGATTGGACATGAGGCGAGACATCACACGAATGAAGTCTCGACCCACATCCAACCCTTCGAACCAAGGAATCTTCGACACCTTAGGGATGATCGAATATAGCCATCGTCCCAAACTCCCTTCACTTCATTTATTCTGCCAGCTGGCGAGCGACTTTTGACGATAATTGAAGAAAAATTAATTGAAGGCGATTTGTCGATCGCCCACCTTAGCAAGTGAGTTCGCCTTCTCATTGCCCGGAATCGAGCAATGAGATGGGACCCACGCAAAGGTGATGACAAAAGATCTTAAAGATAAAGCACTTCATGAGAAAATACGAGGAGCGCTTTACCGGCCTCATGGAGCGTATAGCCTCGACAGAACTGAGACTATCCGTAAAAATAAAGTAGTGATGTGGTGAAAGTGAGGCGATAGTTTCAAGCGTATAATGTATTGCCGCCAACTCAGCAACATATACGGAACAAGGAGCTTAAAGCATTCGAGAGGCGCTATGAAATTCGTTATAAATACCAAAACCAGCGGACGCCTCTATTAGTGATCCATCTGTGAAGAACGATCTTGCGGAATCAACTTGGCCAAACTTTGCAGTGTATAATGACGGAACAATCATGGAACGATGATGTTCTGGGATTCCGCGACTTGCTTCATAGATAAATCAAAACTAACTGAATTGCCGAAGTCGGAGAAGCATACAAGATGAGGATTATGCTGTGAAGGGCTGACATCCTGTGTTATGTACACGTAGTACAATGACATAAAACGAGTTTGAGGGTTCAGCTCAAGAAGCTTCTCAAAGTTTTCGATTACCAGTGGGTTCATTACTTCACAACGGCACAATTCCGAAAACCGATCCGAGAGTGGCAACACGCCCGCCAACACTTCTAGACTCATCGTATGAGTCGAGTGCATGCATCCTAACGCGATACGAAGACAACGATACTGGATACGTTCCAGTTTGATGATGTGAGTTTTAGCCGCCGACTGGAAACACCGACCGACCGATAAAATCGTTGTCCGGTACAACGTAATAAGATCTTGTGGATGAGCTCCCCACCACGTTCCGGTAATTGTTCGGAGAAAATTGATCCTTTGTTGGCATTTCCGCTTCAGATACTCAATGTGGGATCTCCCGGTGCATTTTGAATCGATCCAGACCCCGAGATATTTGAAGGACATAGAATGAGTGATCGACTTACCCAAAAGTTGAAGCTTCGGTTGTGCTTCCTAGAAAAAACGACCAACTCAGTTTTCTCCGAGGAGAATTCAATACCTAGCTGGACAGCCCACGTAGACAAGTTGTGTAAGGTATCCTGTAAGGGTCCTTGCAGGTCGACCCCTTTGGGCACTGTCATAGACACTAGTTGTCTCAACGTGCAGTTGTCGGTAAGACAATTATCAATTTCTCTGACATAGAAATTATACAAAAGGGGAATTAAACATGAGCCCTGGCGGAGACCCATGTAACTAATCGAGAAGCTGTAAAGTTTCCATGAGAAAAGCTCATATGTTTTTCTGACAGCAAATTGTACAAAAAGTAATTAATTAATGGGGAAAGACCACAAGCGTGGAGTTTGTCTGAAAGGACTTTAACCGATACTAAATCAAAAGCTCCCTTAATATCCAAAAACACAGAAGCCATTTGCTCTTTTTTTTTAGTAAAAGCCAACTGAATTTCTATGGAAAGCAACGCGAGAAAGTCGTTCGTTCCCTTACCCCTACGGATACCAAATTGAGTATCTGAGAGTAGGTGGTTCGTCTCAACCCATTTGTCCAAGCGAAAAAGGATCATTTTCTCCAACAATTTTCGAATGCACGATAACATCGCGATGGGACGATACGAGTTGTGATCTGACGCGGGTTTTCCAGGCACGTTCAACATGCGCCTCTTAGCGACGTCTGGGAGGTTCTTCAACAAGTCGAACTTGATCCTATCAGACCCCGGAGCCGAATTGCGACACGAAAGGAGCGCGAGTGAGAGCTGCAGCATTGTAAAAGGCTGGTTGATCTCGTTTACTTAATTCGTCGTTTCGCGAGGAATCATCTGTGCCGGCACGGAATCAGGACATACTTTTCGCGCGAACTTGAGAATCCAATGATCCGAGTACTCCTCGCTATCGTTGTTTTAATACCGGTTACGCATCCTTCGCGCCGCGTTCCAAAGCGTATTCATCGACGTTTCGCGCGATAATCCGTCTACGAATTGCCGCCAGTATCCGCGTTTTTTGGCTTTAATGAGGCTCTTGAGCTCACGTTCAAGAGCCAAGTATGCTTCAAAATGTACGGGTGTCCCACGTTTTCGGAAAAGCTTAAACGCGTCGGACTTTTTACGATAAAGCTCAGTGCATTGCTGGTCCCACCAAGGGGAAGGAGGTTTCCTACCGAAAGACGTTCCAGGAACCGGCCGAGTTTGAGCTCGAAGCGCGCTGTCCAAGATCAGATTGGAAAGGAAGCTATATTCGTGCAACGACCGACGTTAGGGCTTCATCTATTGCGGTCTTGAACGTTGTCCAATCGATATTACGGGTAAGATCGTACGCGACGTTAACGGGTTCCGATGGATTGAACCCACTGGCAATCGAAATTTTGATCGGCAAGTGATCACTACCATGGGGATCTTGGATCACATTCCACGAGCAATCCAACGATAATGAGTTAGAGCAAATTGTGAGGTCTAATTTACTTCCATTCGAGGATGGACCAGCCAAACGTGTTACTTCTCCATTGTTAAGAATTGACGTATTGAAGTTGTCACAGAGGTCATATATTAAAATAAAACGGTTGTCATCATACAGTCCCCCCGCAGCCTGTACCGTGGGAATTAAAATCTCCCATAATCAACCGTGGAGCAGGAAGTACCGAACAGATATCTGAAAGTTGTTTTCGATTAATTGAAAATCGTGGGGTGGGGGGCATAAACACAGAAGCAATACAAAGGCTCCTTAACAATAGCCTAACATTCGACAACTTCAATACCTGTAAATTGTGGAAGATTCCCTCTATAGAAGGAATGGCACTTTTTGATCCCCAAAAGTACCCCTCCTCCACGTGAATCCTCACGATCCAGTCGAATAATGTTAAAATCATAAAAAGTAAGATCTATATCTGAAGAGAGCCAAGTTTCACAAAGAGCAAATGCATCACAATCATTATTGTGAACTAAAAACCTAAATCAGTCTTATTTAGGAATAAGACTTGGACAATTTCACTGTAGAACAGTGATCAAATCCCCGACCTCGTTTGGAAAAATTATCCATCGAAGGAAATGATTGCTGCAAGGAGGTGATTGAATACGAGTACTATTATACCATTTACACATAAAAGGAAAATAAAAATACCAGATTTGCACTTGGAGGATACTAAATAAGTCCTTTCTCAAAAGGTTAAGTATCTGGGAGTAAATCTTGATAGCAAACTCAATTGGAACTTACATTTGAATAAAATAATAAGTAAGGCTACAAATGCCCTATGGATAAGCAAAAAAACATTTGGTAATAAATGAGGACTGAAACCTAAAATGATCGATTGGATCTATAAGGCTATAATAAGACCCAGAATAACATATGCATCATTGATTTGGTGGCCAAAAACAAAAGCTAAATATGCTTAAAAAACTCGAAAAGTTGCAAAGACTTGCTACAATTTCCATCACAGGAGCAATTCGTAGCACGCCCTCTAAAGCGCTAGATACAATGTTAAATCTTCTTCCCTTACATATATTTGTGCAGTTAGAGCCGAAAGAAACGCACTAAGGTTAAAAAGAAAAAAACAGTATTTCGAAGGAATTTAAAATTAATTCTTTATTAACTCATGAAGACTGGATGAATAGACAGTATAACTTTGAAAGACTATTCAACGTCACTGAACCTAGTCGCACTGAATGGGAATCAGGGGGACCTAATATTCAACCAGGATCAGTAATTTTCTACACTGATGGCTGCAAATTAAACAACAGAGTTGGCGCTGGGGTAACGGGTCCTGGTGTCAACATATCAATATCTATGGGTAAGTGACCAACCGTATTACAAGCAGAAATACAGGCAATTATTGAATGTGCTACGGTTTGTTTACGTCGTAATAAAAACATACAAATATATATATATATTTTCTCTAACAGTCAAGCTGCCCTAAAAGCATTGAGGTCAGTTACATGTTCTTCTAAACTGGTTTAGGAATGCATTCAATTACTACAGCAGGTGGCTAAAAATTGTACAGTTAACTTATTTTTGGTACCTGGGCACTGTGGGGTTGAAGGTAATGAAAAAGCAGATTTATTAGCAAGATTGGGATCATCAAAACCATTCCTAGGTCCAGAACCATTTTGCAGGGTCTCAGAATGTACCCTCAAAATGGAACTAAAAAACTGGGAAAATCGATGATAGATAACATTTGGAAAAAAAAACACTAAAACAGCTCGACAGTCCAAAAGATTTATATCACCTAATAAAGGAGCAACTCAAAGACTTCTTAGTCTCTCCAAAAAAGATCTATGTACTTTTATCGGCCTAGTAACGGGCCACTGTTCAAGTAAATATTATTTAAAACAGCTAGGCAAATTGGAAGATGACAAGTGTCGATTCTGCAACCTAGAGAGTGAAAACTTGGAACATTTACCATGTAACTGTGCAGCATTTCTTCATTCTACATTTTTCGATAAGGGTTTAATGCAGCCCTCAGATGTATGGATGGCTTCTCCCAGTAAGGCAATAAAGTTCATTCGTTCCATAATACCTTACTGGGACAACCCAACTAACATTTTCAGCTTTGTAAGCCAACTTTTCCAGCGTTGTGCTGTAGAGTAGCTGAAAAGAAGCTGCAGATACAGAGCTACAAGCAAAAGCTAGCAAAATATTTTTCGAGAGCGTTTACTCAACTTTCTCACAACCATTATTCAATTTGTCAGTCGCACTGAATAACATCAGCCAATAAACGCTAATGTCACTTCTATACACACACTAATCAACTTTCAACTTGTAGCTGCAAAACAAAGCTAACAAAGTGAATATATTACTCATTTGATGGCTTCTACACAACCAACCACTCTTGTTGAATAACATTAACATCAAAAGTGCTTTTTCAACAACTAAACAACCTGTACTCAGCTAATAAACTGTGTAAGAGCAACTTTGGAAGCATTTTCACAGTCTAGGTTTATTTTTAGATGTGTGCAGTTTTACAGCTTTTACTCTACTCTTTTATAACTAGTCGAGAAAAGTGATTCATGTGTACTATTATAAAGCCTCTACTCAGCGATTTTGTTGTAGAAACGAGTGTTGATTTGTTTACATAAGTTCAAAGTGTTGGCGTAGCACAGTTGGTAGTGTCAAGGTTTGCCAATGAGGTCGTCTCGAGTTCAATTCCAGATTCCGGTGCTGGGTAAATAATTTGGTGATGATTTGTAACTAATTTCGATTAATTTGATTCACAGCAAAATAAACTCAATAAATTCCTTCATATAAAGAAGCGTAAACAGTATTTAACCCGGCTTCAAGAGAAATCTGTGTAATGATTATTGGATAACCGGGAAAAGGTTGAATAAGCGCCTTTCAAGTTCACATACAACTAAACTGCAGGATAACAGCTGTATAGAAGCGTTAATGGATATGCAATAAGAGCTTCTCCCGACCGTTCCAACAGCCATAAGTAGCTGACTAAGTTCGCCAGATTTGCTTGTATAGAGGTTGAGTAAAAGTTTCCTCATATTGTATAACATTTGAATACAGAATGAGGCTGTATAAATGAAATGAGTAAAGCGTTTACATTGCGAAAATTGTTAGTTGGGAACGCCTAAAAGTCAGCTAGTGGAAATCACTCAAACAAATTGTGAACACCCGATGTGGTATACATTAAACCGGGGCCCGCCACAATAGATCAAATAACTGGTCGCAGTGGAAAAACGTACCCAACATAGGAAAAAAAATAAAAAAAGGTTATTGAAACCTTCTGGATGGGAGACGGATTAGTTCACAACTTTCTCACAACACGGTGTTTGTTCGTTATCATCAGGAAAGCATTAGTCACCTAACCAACTTTGCCCAAGACGGCAACTTTATAGATGGTCAAGCTTTCTAGAAATAGCACCGGTTAGGTTTGTTAAGTATGTTGTGCTACGGTAGGGACCCGAGGGGTCTCACCGCAAGCCTGGTACAACGCCCCGGGATGGAGGGACGCTGCAGAGAGCCGCGCCCGTAATCCCGCACAACTCAAGTTATGTTTTTGTGTCTTTGGTGTTCCAGAGGACGACCATTGGCTCGCGCGCAAGATAGATTTCTTGGTCCGTGTTTCAAGACGGGTCCCGAAGGTACCTCGATTTTATCATTGCCAATCGACAGTCCGCCGGTCCATTGCGGGAAGACCAAGACGGTGTACGCGGAAATCCATCACGCGCCCAACTGCAAAAACACCACGTGCAGTAAGCCCCACCTCGCGGCACAGGCCTTCAAAACTGAGCGTCGCTGCAAGCAATCAGCACCAGGGGGCAACTGTCGGGCGACCTTGCATCCTTGCGGACGCCAAAGCTGGTTCGTAATGGACCGCAATGTCCTCTTGTGACGCGGGAAACAACTGCCCTGTGGCAAGCCGGCGGAACCGGCCAACCGCAGGTGAATGTCTCCGCTCGGATAATCGAGTTCAACGGGCTTGAGCTCTAGGCAGTTTCACGTACTTTTTGACTCTCTATTCAGAGTGCTTTTCAATTTTCGTTAGCCCTCGTGGCTTAGCCCGTAATTAATGGGTCCTGAGGGGAATATGAGAGGTGGTCTTACGGCTGGGAATTCCGCTAACGGGTTATTAATTGGGTCCTACCTGACTCCGTATTCGGTGGTATTAGCCGGTATTTGTTGTTGGTAACTCTTCACTATGAAACTGTTAATTTATATGAACTATCTTGCGCAATGGCTGAAGTAGAAGAGAACCTTCTTTTCAGTTTGACCCATTAGCTTCCCCTTGACCTAAGCCCATTTCCACCTCCCTCCCACCTTTCCACCACCCCTTGTCCAAATCCTTCTCTTGTTTCCAACGCCCACTTTCATCCTTACTCCTTCCCGTTATGTGTTCTGTGTTATGTATTGTTGGTGTGACTGGGTTACAATATAATTTAATTGGACCGTTGGTTTGGGAGTGGTTTTTCATTTGACTTACATATTTACTTATATTTACATTCAAAAACAAGACAATATTGCATACAAGAAACTGACATACTGATTGAATTCACAATGAATACACATCCCAAGTAACAATTTTGGTTTTATGAGGGTTCTGAAGACCATGAAGACCCTTAACTTTTATTTTTTTTTTCGAGATTTGATTGTTTCAATAATCCAAATAGTGGTCGTCTTCCCCCGTCGTCCCCTTAGTGCATACGGCAAATGGTGGGAGGAGGGGGGGATGAGCTGCAAGTGGGATGAATATTTATTTCAACATCTTTTATTCATACAATTCACCAGTGGCAATAAATGCCACGCAAAAGTCACTACAACAGCTGGCAACTGAAGTCACCATAATAGCGGAAATGCCACTGACGTGACGGGTGGCGGAGCACCAGCTACTTATTAATATTATTGTTTCCCATTATGCAGTATCGGTGGAGAAGCGATTAAAGTTATTACTTTCATGACGTTTATATAATTAAAATTATGGAGCCATCCATGGCTGCTGCCGCGTGAGTCGACTTATGGTGAGCCAAAAAGTAGGTGATGGTGGATGACCGCGAGGGAAGGGGAAGAGCAAACATTTTTATGTTTTTTCGAAAGCGCTCCAGGATCCAGACGATAATTGCCATCCTGCCAATTATGGTTCGGTTTTTTGCTGCGGTGAAATTCTCCGATGTTTGCACAGAGATACCTTATTTTTATTCTCTCCTAAAGAACCAGAGTTCTGCCGGTGACGATGGCACTGTACCAAGAGTTCGTAAAATACCGAGAAGCTTATCTAAATTGATATCAAAACCTGGTAGACGCAACGGGAGAATGTGCTTCCAGTGTGAACGACGACAATGACGATGATGATGATGATGATGATGATGATGACGATAGCGGGGCCGAAGGGAGGAAGGAAACTGTTCATTTAGATTAAATTGAGTCCCTCTCCAGCAGAGGGGCCTGGTCCAGGCAATGTGCAAGCAATCAAACATTCCATCATTGACGGGAGCTTCCGGAAAGCCAACATGTTGCTGAAATGGCAGCTCATATTTTGAACCGATAGGAAAAATAAAGAAGTGTACCGTAAGACGGGGTGACATTGGGCCAAATTTAAAATTGTTTGTTGATGCAAATGTCTTGACTATACAGAACATGATGACTGGAATATTTATGTTTGTGGAGCTCCTGAAGTATTTTTATGTTACATAATACGTGAAATTTATGATTTTTAGAGTTGGTTGGAAATGCTATCTATCATAAAGCTTCAGGTGTGATAATTTATTAGCTAGGGAAAGGTCTGAAGAGGGTAGGTTGATAGTTCCGCTAGAGTACGGCAGTATGAAAATTGATATTAAGTTGAAATGGAGCGAAGGGCCAATAATGTGATGGTACTAGTAAAACGCACACTTCTTTACGTAACTCATGCAACTTCGCTGAGTTGCAGGATGTCTTCATTCACCCAAAAAAAAACCCATTTTCGAGAAGTGATTCTACTGCTCTCTGAGGGTTTATAAAATGCATACAATTCTGATTAAAGTCAAATTGATTGGATCACTCGGTTGTTATAAAACACCCCTCCAGATATCCGGAATCACTGGAAAATTGGTTTTCAATCCTAAGACATGAAAATCCTTAGAATCCTCATCATTTTGCAAATATACCAGCATGTACTTTAGATTGCTTCAAGAATGAATTGCGGATCAACACTTTCTGCTCCCGACTTCTCTTTCAAGCTGTATTGATGTTTCCAACAACTGTGCCAAATTTGAATGAATTTCGTTGTAATTTGGTTTTGCGAGAGAGTTTCAAATTTTAACCGAGAAACGGAAACGGAGTGAAACTATTCATTTGCATGCAATATAAAATAAACCCAAAAAATAAAACATTAAAAATTTGTTCTACATCACTTTTAAACCGTATATTTCGAACGTTTACATTACTTCTTAGTGTTCGCTATCGCCTTATACTTCTTTGAAGCGTGATTTTTCACACTAATGCATATCATAAATGTAAATGTTGACTTTATTATGTGTAACACTCGGGTTATCAACAATACATTTCGCGCATAAGTTTTTGTATCCTTTCAAGGAGAAACATTGGTAATAATGTAGATGAATAGGATCAAAACAACTGATTTTTAGGTTTTGATAAATTCCGGGTATACCATAAATCAGAATATCACAAACGTAATAGTTATTATCGAAAAAAAAACATTCTGTTTTCGATAATTCCTCTGTATTCAAATATAACATGGTAGAGCAGGAAACCGAAATTGATATGAAAATTCCTACTTTGTGAATTTTAACTCAGTTTTTTCAAAAATTGTGCGTGCTTCAAAAAATTGTTCCATTTTATAAAATCCAAGTCTGCTAGGACGGTATAAAAATCCAACTAAGCTGAAAAGGAAACCCAAATTTATAAAAAAAATACTTTTCGAAACACAAAACCTGGTTCAACCTTCACGTGTGGATTTAGCAAGGTTCATTCTATGAAATACAAGCCTATTTTTCGAAGATATGAGCTGAAATTCAGTTCGGCAGAACAGAAAAATCAAATTTATATGACAATACGTACTTTTGTGAATATTAACCAGGTTCGTCCTTCACGCATGGATTCATAACCTACGAAATACGTATGGATTCAGCAATTCTATAAAATCCACGCCTATGTTCAAAGGAAGGAGCCGAAATTCAACTTGACTGAACAGGAAACCCAAATTTCCATGAATATACCTACTTTTGAGAATATAAACCCAGTTTTCTAAAAAGTTGTGCAGGCAAAAGGCATCAGTTGAATGAACCATCATGTTTAGATTCAGCAAGGTCCATTCTATAAAATCCAACTCTATTTTCAAAGATCGGAGCCGAAATTCAACTTTGCAGAACAGATAATCAAAGTTTCTATGAAAATACGTACTTTTGTGAACTCGGTTTTCACAAAAATTGAGAAATTCAATCATTATGTATGGATTCAGCAAGTTCTATTCTATAAAATACAAGCATATTTTTCAAGAGTCAAAGTCCGGAATCTATTATTAAATTACAACACAAAAGAAACAATAAAAATTAGTTCTCTTCCAGCACATTTAACAACAGATCCTACTTTTAGCTTTGCTTTACAATTACACACCTCAAGGTAAATTTAAAAAAAAGAAAGATTAAATTAAAACCACTGAGCTCACAAGCCGACTTGAAACTGAAATGCCCTATACGATCATCAAAATCAGCTATTGAGCTTCAAATTTTATAGTCATCGTTTTTTTCCTTGGACTTTACAAATACTTATTCAATTAAATTACACGAATACCCACAATATACTGCAATTCTAAAAAATGTAGGCCATCTACGTTTAATCCTAACACTAACAATCTGTACACAATATACGCAAGAGCTTTTATCTAAAATTGAATTAGCTTTTTTATAGCAAGAGAGCCAGGTAGCTGAACCTGCAGTTCATTGAATTTCATTACTGCTGTAGAATTTTAGCATATATCTAAAAATGTAAATATTTATGAGTAATGATGATAATGCCGGCGCCGGTGGTGTAGTGGTAAGCGTGACTACTTTCTAACACCCCAATGGGTCTGGGCCGAGGTCGGTGGGATTTTTCTGAGGCATAAAAATTTCTGGTCACGTCTTCCTTCGGAAGGGAAGTAAAGCCGTTGGTCCCGGCCCATGTGTGTTGTGAATGGGTGCGATATCCTACGCAGGTGTAGAAGCTGCCTTCCTGCACATTTGGTTGCCGTCAATGGATGGCAATCGATGTCCGTCGGTGATTGGCACTAGATTGCGGAACAGAGACCGACGTAAAATAAAGGAAAAAAAAAATAATAATAAAAATGATGATAATGATGACGTAGACTACGTCTTACGGGAAGGTACTGGGGGTAAATCGAAAATCTAAAATTGCGACCGCCACGAAAAGGTGTAAGATTTTGAACGCTTATAACTTTGTCATTTATAGATGAAATTAAAATCCAAATACACCAATCGATAGAAAATACCTGTTGCAATAAACGCTTTTTCAATTTTTCATAAAAAAAACTATTTTAAAAATGGACAAATAAAAAGCGATAATTTTATCACTGTTTTCATGAAATAAACGGAGAACGCAAACCCAGCCCTCATAATCAAGTACAATTTGGTTGCACACCGTGCTGATTAAATTTGAAAAGCTATAAAACAGCGCTGCTAATGTGCCTCAACTCAGCACCATCCTAAACGACGACCTGCAAGAGGCTCACTACATTATCCCGGCACCGGACACTCCCTCCCGGCTGAGTCGGTCCGGCGTGCACTCCATCATCGACATCTTCATCAGCAACATGGGAGACAACATCTCGCTACCTGTGACCCATCAGGAGCTGAGTTTGGACCACTATCCGGTGGTGGCCGAAGTGGGCTCATCCGTCAACCGAATACAAGCTTCCCGACGCAACTACCATCGTGTCAGCTGGGAGCAGTTCCAACACTGTGTCGACTCCACTGTCGACTACGGTGTCCTTCCGGAGACGCCCGAAGCCGTTGACCGGTGTCTACGTTCCATCGAGGAGGCGATACCCCGGGCCAGGGAACAACACGTGCCAGTATCCAGACAGGTGAGCAATACTCTGAACCTTGACAGATCGACCAAAGACCTTATGAGACTCCGTAACACCATACGAAGGCAATACCAACGCTCTGGTCTGCCTGTCCTTAAGACCCATTGAAATCGTCTTACAAAAACCATCCAAGCCAGGATGGTGGACCTCAGAAATCAAGATTTTGCTAACAAGATCCGCTCTCTCCCAGATTGTGCAAAGCCCTTCTAGAAACTAACGAAAATCCTTAAAAATAAGCCAAGACCCATTCCACCACTGACCCCACTGGATCGTACTGGCGACCCAGTGGTTCATCTGATAACTCCTGAAGAGAAGGCTGCCGCGATCGGTCAACACTTCGTCAGCTCCAATAATCTCGGACAAAACATCGTCAGCCCTCATGAATCTGAGGTTGCTGAAAATGCAACAAATCTTCATCAGATTCCTAACATTTTTCCAGAGGAATCCAATATTACAGCTGACGAACTGTTGACCTTTATCAAATCATCTAAAAACATGAAGGCCCCAGGTTTCGACAACATCCTGAATCTGGAACTCAAACACTTGATTTCCAGATTCTACAACCATCTGGCACTGATTTTTAATCAGTGCCTCATACTTGGCTACTTCCCCTCGTGTCGGAAGTCAGCTAAAGTCATTCCCATCCGGAAACCTGGGAAGGATCCGTCCTCTCCTTCAAGTTATCGACCAATCAGCCTTCTCTCAGGCTCAAAAGAGCAGTCTACCACCGGATCCTAACATCTGCCGAGCAAAACAACATCTTACTCGAGGGACAGTTTGGTTTTCGGAAAGGTCGTTCGACTGTCCACCAGCTGACTCGAGTGACAAACATTCTCAGACGGAATAAGTCTGTTTCGAAAACATCTGCCATGGCGTTGTTGGACGTTGAAAAAGCGTTCGACAATGTCTGGCATGATGGCCTGGTGTTCAAATTGCAGCAGTACGGTCTTCCGATCTTCCTAGTGAAGATAATAAACAACTATCTATCGGATAGGACGTTCCGAGTCTCTCTGAATACCATCACATCGGATGCTTTCAACATCGGTCCTGGGGTTCCACAAGGAAGCATCCTTGGCCCCATTCTATTCAATCTGTTCACCTCCGATATGCCGGCTCTCCCTGATGGTGGATCGTTGTCTCTGTTCACAGATGACACATCCATCGTTTACAAGGATAGGGTCATTGGAGCTCTGACTGCCAAACTTCAGAGAGGCCTGGACGTCCTTTCTGAATATTTCAACAGCTGGAAAATCCGGATCAACGCGGCAAAAACCCAGGTCATCTTCTTTCCACACTCAAAATCTCCCAGACTTGTTCCGTCTGAAAATAATAAGATCTGCAAACGGCTCAGTGGTGGAATGGTCCAAAGAGGACGTGTACCTTGGGCTAACACTAGACAGCAAGCTTCTTTTCAGGAACCACGTTGACAAAACCAAAACCAAGTGCAACATCTTGATAAGATCGTTGTATCCACTCATCAACAGGAGATCTACCCTGTCCCTGAAAAATAAGTTTGCTGTCTACAAACAAATCATCCTTCCCGTAATAGAATACGGGATGCCAATCTGGGAGAGTTGCGCCAAATGCCATCACCTCAAACTCCAAAGGATCCAAAACAAGATCCTTACGATGATCCTTAACAGTCCCCCGCGGACTAGAAATTCTGAGGTCCACCGCCTGGCTGGTCTTCAGACACTTCAGACAACAGAAAAACTTGATATTTATTCCGGCCTTATCAAGTTTTGAGTTTTTGCTCAATACTCCTATGCGACTGGACTACCATGCGTCTCCATTGATTTATAGCTTCTGTCGCATGGTCACATTTGGGCCTATTCTGCGGCGTGTGAGGTGAGGTGACAGTTAAGTGAAAATTTTCACCTGGGGATGGTTTCTCTCCATTAGATTTGCACGGAGAGTAACCTCACCTCAAACCTCACCCGAGGTGACAATTGTCACTTCACAAGTGACAGCGTGTCACCGCCCCTCACATACCACACAAAATAGGCCAAATTATCTATACACAGCTCCATATTACGAAATATCAGCAAAAGTATATGCCGAGGTAATCGACTGTTGGAGATTTTACCGAGCTATTTTTTTTTCCTTGATTTGTTTTTCCGTCGATCTTGTTTTCCGTGCTGAGCACCAATGCTAACGACGCCAGGGAGGCAGCTCCCACACCTGTAACAGTAAAAAACTTGATTTTTTAGCTTTGAAACAATAAAATTATCTCGGAGATGTTTTGCTAAAGATCTTGTTGATAAAGTAAAAAAAAAAACACACACACACAAACTAAAAAAAATATCGTAAAATCTAAGGCCGCTGCGATGTTGACGTCTTCAATAGAGTATTATATTTTTGATCAATATATATCTTTGTCAAAAACACCGACTATGAATTATTGAAAAGGCATATTTTAAATAGCAAATTGGGTTGGTACAAATTTAGTACATTTATTTGTTTGATAAATGATGGAGATTCTGATTTAAAAAATTAAATGTCAAAAATACAAAGTCACTGGACTGACTCGCTTTACAGCTATTAGTTTCATTCCTCTAGTTTGCATTTCAGAACTCCTGTGCAATTGGCATGCAGTAAATAGTTTGGATACAGGAATCAGTTTGGTGAAATTGCTTTCATCGAAACGCACTAGGGTAGATGTACCAGTTGTAACCAAAACGTGCCTATTATGGTGTGTTCCAATTATGGCTTCTGGGAATTCCATAGGCCATAACTGGAACACACTATCCAGTATTTTACGATCGCTTATGGCCGCCACAATCTTGCTGAGTTTCTGGTAGGGAACATAATTTTTGAAGCAGGTTGTGTCGTTTGACGTGTAATCGATCAAACAACTCAAACGTTAAATCATATGTTTCCTACCAAAAACTCAGCCATTGTGGCGGCCATAAGCGCTCGTAAAATGCTGGATAATAGTATCAAATGGCCAAAACTGGTACACCTACCCTATAATATTAATAATTGTAAGCACTTTTGTCAGAAATAGACAATACATTTGGGCAATATTTCATTTAAGTGAACGGTAACTTTATTCAATTCAACATCATCCAAAGCAAATTAGTTTCCAATTCAATCGCGGGGCATGGCCCAGTATCACTTTCCAAGGACACACCGATTACATCCCGTCATTTCCGGTAAACATAACAGCGAAAATGCTGTTCCATTGCATGTGTGTCTTCGAATTGCAAAACGTTCAACTCCGTGCATTAAAATTATAATAACATAGCTCCGGACAGCAACAGAGAGAGCCTATGCCGGTAGGACTTGCATTCGGAAAATGTCCACGTCCAGTAGCTCCGGGACGAAGGGAAACAGCAATGATGTCACATTGAATTAAATGCTCACCTCGTTGGAGCATGAACCACAATCGAACATGACAGCTGTAAACAACCTGCAAAGCAACTGGACAAATTCTCTTCATTTCGAACAAGCCTCCCTGTCCGCTTTCCGGACCTTCCATTTTCACCGTCGAGTAGTTCCACGCCAAATGATGCGTCGGAAAAACTCGACCTTCTCCGATTTGCATGAAGTTTTGCATAATCGTTTGTTAGGGGCAATGATTCAGATTTTTGCTAAAATTCGGTCATTTTGGATCTTGTAAAATTTTCAAAATGGCATCTGTTTGCGAGCAACATGAATCCAACGGATGCAGCCGGAATTGGGGAATCACCATCGGTTGGTAGCGGTTGTACGAATATGCTGTGGTAGTGGTCTTCGATGCAAGGCGTCTTCTGCGATTTCGCTGAACGATGCGCTCTATGCTAGACCTGTGATACAACAGAACTTACGGTCGATCGTTCTCCGCAGTCGCATACGTCAGGTGATGGTTGTAGGCGACGCACGGTGGTCTAAAAGTGACAAAACGTGCGTTAGTTTATGCAAAAACGGTTCATTTAAGCCATATAGTATCTTGAGAGAAGTTTGTGCATTTAAAAAGCCCCTTCTAATCTGCCTAGCAGGAAGATTAAAAAATACTTTTTTTATTTGTCGAGATAGAAAAATGGTATACTGGGCAAAGTTTTAAACAATATTAAAACAAACATTTTTGCTTAAGACGTCAACCCACTATTTCTTTTGTTTACCGAGATATGTATTTTTTTTTGGTAAGAGCCTTCAGAAAATCAATGTTTTTAAAATAACTTTTTACAGGAAGCAATTTTTTGACATTAGTATGTTCTACACAAATGTTGGTGGGCGTTGGATAGATTTGGATTTTTCAGATATAATCCTAAATAGGACCTAGATTATTTAATGCTCTAGTAACCTCAAGTCCGTGCTCTGTCATAATGTTTCATTGCGATTAATCAAAGGGGTAAAATATCAAATTTGGGGTGAATTTGAAAGAAAGTGAACTTGGAGTGTAGAGCGCACTGCCCACTGGACGATTCTGAAGCCTGGCCAAGTGAGTGGGGTATGGTTTTATTTGATTGAACGTCATTTCCAATTTATATATTGATACAAACCATTGACATTTGGTATTTGAGATCAGACAGAGATAGGATGCGGAGGGCCCGCTTAGGGGGAGCGTAACCCATGTTATGGTTTCGATTTATTAAATAGTTCAGATAGGCTAGAAATGACAGGTTTATAGTTAGAGAATCTAATATGGACCTCGTTCACTGATCAAAATCAGATTCACATCGTCAGGCCCTGCACAAGAATAAGGGAATGGACAATGATTTGTCAAATTTTATTTTGCATTTGCATATAATTGTTATTTTAAGTTTGCTTTTGTAATTATAAGATAAATAGTTTACCTCAATTGAAACATTGAGTTGTATAAACTTGACGAATCATACATCTAACATAATAGTAGTTACAGTGTCGCAAGATTTAACAACCACTGCCCGCAACTAATGTTGGAGCCGGCAGGGCTGATTATGGATCAAAACTAACAAAACTCTAACACTGAAATGATCCCGAAACTAACGCTCATTCATTGCACTTTAAGTCATAAAGTAGTTTTATTTATTTTCGGTGGACATTGTCCAAAATTGATTTTTTTTTCATATATAATCCTAAAAAGGACCAAGATTATTTAAAAGTCTTGTAACCTCAAGTCCGCGTTGGGTCGCAATTTGTATTGTGATTAATCAACACTCAATGGGTAAAGTATGAAATTTGAGATGAATGTGAAACAAAAGGAGTGTAGAGTGCACTGCCCACCGGTTGATGCTGAAGTCTGGCCAAGTAAGTGGGTTAGGGTCTAATGATTTCTGAATGGATAATACAGTGCAGGTGGATATTTTATTTTATGCTACACACACTTAGAAAAAAATCATGTAAATTTAGGTGCTCTAAGAGTGACATATACGTGCGTCAATTTTGACATAAATTTGAGTTATAATAGACGCGAAATATAGCCCAATCAAACGTACTTTTCGTCGAGCAACGAATGTTTCAGTCTCGGAGCACTTAATATTACATGACATGTTTGTTTACGTCTAATCTTTTATGTCAAAGACGGATTCCGTCACGTGTAAGATTAGCTATTTCTAAGTGTGTATCTATATTATAATCTTTGAATCAGTTTTAGGGTATTGGGTTAACAGATACAGAGCGCGGAGGAAAGCATAATGTTAATGCTTGAAGAGTTCAGAGCGGCTGAGCTCTTCGGTTGTAGTTTGACCTTCTTTTCAAAATCAATTTAACTCTAGAACAATTTTAAACTTGTTCTGCATTATTCACATGTTGCAATCATTGAAAAGAGCTCTATATAAAGTAGCTTAATACAATTAAATAGAAATACAAAAATCTTACCGAATAGTTTAGCTGTTCTGATTTCGGTACAGTTTGTTGAGATCGTGTATAGTTTTTGAGTATTTTGTTTGTGGATTCCCATTTTGAAATAACTCAGATTAGCACAGATTAATAGTTTTATTAATAGGGAACTTTCTTTTCGGATCGTCTTTTCTTCATACAATTCTCATTATTCATACTATATTAATCATGATCCGTCTTAAAAAATGTTATATGTTTGAGCCCAGTTCTAGGTTAGTTTGTTATTAATATCTTTTGAATTGCGGTTGCGAGAGGTTACCAAATATGGGTTCTCTTTTTCACCCATAATAGTTTGGGGGGAGGGGAAAAGTGATGCGATCTAAGAGTACGGCCAGGGTAGACGCGACCAATTCAAAAGAATCTTATTATTTATTTTTATTTCTTGCGTGAGTCGCATCGCGTGTCGCGTCTACTCTGACCGCGGCCTAAGAGCGAAATATAGGCAATTAAAATAGGGAACACAACACCATGACCTAAACGACTAACCAACGCATGCGGCTCACACTTAAGGGCCACCCACATTAGATCCGTTTGCGTTACGTTGACGTAAATTTGACACTTAGACAATAGATTTAGCTGTCACTTTGCCGCAACGCGTCCGATCCGGATCTAATGTGCGTGGGCCTTTAACTTGTTCTATTTCTTTCTTCCTCTCATGTACCAATATTAACTGCCTGAGAACAAATGGGAACACGGCCAGATGTTCAATAGGAAGAAGAAAAAAGTGAGAAAGCGTGAACAAGAAAAGAAGAGATTAAGCAGTCAGAAAGGATCACGTTGGTTGGATACAGTCAATTTATACTGGACGGAAACGGTAAATAGGATAAGAATTGTGAAAGGTGTGTGCTTGGCAGGCTTCCGGAAATCTCACGCGTACACAAATGCGACAGCGAACTGTGAGACGGAGCGTCGCATGACTCTCAAATCCATGGTGTGCTACATTATTGTACAAAAGAGAGACCAGAACGATGCGCGCGACAAGCTACACGCTCTCAACAAATTCGAGCGTTTCAATTTTTGTTTGTCTCATCGCATTGCTCTCTCAATGCGACGCATGTATTCAATCACATGCGACTGTTTCATTGAAACATCTCAATACGCTCTCTCAGGGCGCCATCGCCGTGCGCTGTTTCGCATGCTTTGACTCTCGCGGCCCATGTTGTCGGGTGACGAGATAAGGGACTGCAAGGGTTTGTTCACAGAAGACTTGTGGCCCTTTGCACATGTGGATTTTGAAATGGGGTAAAGTTTTTAGATGGTTCCAGAAATATCTTCTAGTATAGATTCAAGCAGACTCAACTCATGGTTATAGAGATATACTGGAATCACCGTAAGATCACCACTAATGATCCTAGGAAGACGCAATTGCTTGTCGAAAGGATGCTAAAGGATGGTAAAGGAAGGCTACGTGAGCGGTGGATGGCAACCTTACGGTAGTTGGGATACCGTTAGCATGTTAGCACCCAAATAATACCGTAATATCTGTGGAACTACGTGTCGTTCAACAAGTCCTTATGCGGAAATCTTCTAAAATACATTTTTTGTAAGCCTCTGAAGCTTTCAGCCCATTTGGTGGAAAAATAAACAAGCTATTGCGCATTTGCACCAAATTAAACTCAGAATCCCTCAGAATACTTTTACTCAGACCAGTAAAAATATAAATGGACGATTTTGAATGTAAAACAGTACTATACTATACAAGATCATATGGTCGGCCTTAACTCAGAAGGGACTAAGTAGCAAAATAAAAACAAAAAATGAGTTAATGAGATCATAAGATCAAGAATTCCCTCAGCTACATTTCAATTTTTCAGCCAGATTTGAAAAATTAGAGTAGCACGAGCAAACGGTCAAATGATTTTTCCCATTACATAAGACACAATATTGAACAGCCAACTTTAAATTCGTTTTTCTCAAAATCAATTAAAAAATTCACATTTCGGTCTGACTTGACCGATCATATCAACACGCTAGTAATGATAGAACTCTGAAGATTAATATTTTCATTTGTCTGGCGCAGAAGTGTACTTTGCTGCAAAAACGTTGGTGGTGACTTCTCATTGCATACACACAAGTCTGCACTTAAAAATTAACCAAGTTTAACATGTTGTAAATGTGTTCTGTCAGATCAATTGAGTTGAAATTTTTGACACAAAACTTGCTTTTCCATTGACCTTTGTCCGATCAGCTACGCACAAATTTTATTTTTATTGTCACCTTCCAGCAGGTGCTTCAAAAAATTTGGTATTTCTTACACGTGAAATTCAACATATTTGTAGTTTTGCGTCAAAATTTCAGCCCAATTGATCATAACAGAACACATTTATAACATGTTAAACTTGGCTAGTTTGTATGAAAATGACCTTTGTCCGATCAACTTTGCACCACAGTGTACGTAGGTACGAAATGCTGGATTAAGGTTAAAGTAATAAATTTAGGAACAATTTGTGTCATATCTGTATTACGGATTGTTGCTAAGCTTCTTGCTTCAGGAATTGTATTGAATACCTGTCAATCAACAAAACTTACTACGGCAGCAACTGAATTCTTCAGATGTGTTAGCGCTCACAGGATAGTTCATATCAGCCACCATGATGCTTAATTGAAACAATCAATTTGCGACGACAGATTTCTAAATAGTCCTAGTGTTAGTACCGTGGACCCTCGGTGAAAAAAAAAAAAGCATATTAACGAGCAAATAAACCACAACTTGATTGTACATTTCGCTTACCAAAGCCACATCTCTTACTTCGTTCGTTATGAATGGGCTATTTTTCAAGTTAATCCTTTAATCAACGAAAATTGCCGCTAGGAAAACTTTGTTGGTCATAACCATCCGACACCTCTTCTCCATGTTCGATAAGAGTGTAGTAGCTAGGTCGCTTTCCATCGTTTCCAAAACAAAACAACACTTTCCCCACATCAAGAACACGAGTTGGTCTTCCAGTTGAGTTTGTTATTTCGATGTCGCATTAAAACGTCGCTTAGCGACGTCTCATTGCGAAAAGCGCATGAGCTTCGGCTCACGCGACGTCGCATGATACTCGTTCTCATGAAACGCATACATCCGGAAATGTGCTGTGCTTGAAAAACAGTGCGACACACAGACATTATGAGAATGTGAGATGCGACAATACTGAAGAGAGAGAAACAGAGTGCTACAAATCTCTTGCGCATGAGACTGCTATGATTATGAGACTATTCGTATTGCGTCTCGCATACGGTAGCGCGCGCACTGGAAGCCTGGTGCTTGCATGATTTACCTATTTTAAAATTATCTATAATCCACATCAGAACCTCATTTCCTTCAATTACTACTCCATCGCAGCATACACCTAACATTGATCACTAATCTTCATATAGTTTCAGGATCATCGACAATATAATCAAAAGGTGAGTTGAAAAGTATAATTACCATGCATAGAGATAAGTTAATGTACTAGAACCTGGACGGACACGAGCCTACCCAGGGGAGGACCCGGATACGACCACCCATGTGTGTCTAGAGTATCGCACGAGCTGACGAGTGCAACGGGAAGGACAGTAGGTGTATAGACTAGAGAGTTAGTCCCTATACACCTAAAAAAATTCATGTAAATTTAGGTGCTCTGAGACTGACATATACGAGCGTCATTTTTGACATAAAATTGAGTCGTAATAGACGCAAAACTCAGCTCAATCAAACGTACTTTTCGTCGAGTACCGAACTTTTCAGTCTCGGAGCACTTAATTTTACATGACATGTTTGTTTACGTCTCATCCTGTATGTCAAAGATGGATTCCGTCACGTGTAAAATTAGGTGTTTCTAAGTGTGTAGATAAGCCAACTTAGCAGTTGGCACAGCCTATACACTGAACAATTACAATTACAATTTGCATGTTCTACGCAATTTTTTTTAATACCTCATTTTGTCTTGTCCCAGTAAGTTCCTATCTTCAAAATTTTTAAAATATTCAAGGTTTTGACCCAAAATAAGCACTATTTCCAAGGTAAACAGTTCGAAGTTGGGTAACATTTAGCAAACCAGGCTAATGATATTAGAAGACATACTTAAAATGCTGCCCAATGCATACCAAATCATTAGTCTTCTTTAGTATTCTCTGCCGATCTGCGAACTTGATCGACACTCCTCTTCAATGCGTTGGTTGGGAACCGATGGAAACGTAGTAGCGTATGAACTGCTGACGATGACGTATGGCACCAATTCAGCACAGTGTCTGGCGACTTGTACGCTGAAGCAGCTGGCATGTTAGTCACCAATTTCATTGAATGATTGAGGCGTTTCATCGCAATGAAGCAGCAGAAGCGTTGAAGTCGAATAGCAAGTACACCTGGTTGAACCTGGCTGACATGAAGTGGATGGGATTATGCTGGCCATACAAAGCGTTGCGAGATTCGAGCATCTAAAAAGCACGGTGCCGAAGGATTTGTTCCGGTACGTAATCATTCAGCTGCGCAAGGATCTCCGATGAATCCGTATCTCCCAACAGGATCTTTGCCACAAAAACTGATTGAGCAGTGCTTCTTCTTTTCTCCAGAGTTTCAATACTCATCAGTCTAGAACGATCTTCGAAGGTCACGAAGGGCATATCTCACGAACTTTCATTGGATTGCTAACAATCCACGTTGACTGATACGGGCACCAAACTACAGCATTGGATTCAATGATCGATCACACCAGAGTGCAGTATAGCGGACGAAGACAGTGTGGGTCACGGAATTTGTTGGTTATTTTGAATATGTATCCAAGCTACCGATTGGCTCTAGAGATCCCGTGCTTGATGAACACGCTCAAGAGGCTGGTCGGCGATGTTATAGTCATGTACAGAGCTACATTTTCCTCATGTGTGCAAAAATGTGCTGCCGAGACTCTCAACAAACCGTCTCCCGTCGCAATGAAAACAACATGTGACGAGCGAGAAAGAGACACGCGAGAATAAGATACGAGCGAGAAACAAATGCGACACCCAAAAATCCTGGCGTGCGCGAGGCTCGCGCTGATCTCATGTGCCTCATCTCATGTGCTATGATTAATGCTAGAACTGCAGAGCTCGAAGTTCTGGAAGGTGTAGGTAAGCGAAATACAGGCTGTTGAAACTTGGTTGCTTTGACCGACATTTCATTTGCGTTTGCACAAACCATCCCTATTTTACAGAAAAGGTAGCATATATTTGCAGCGCTTAAATTCTTGAAATCCTCTAATAGCAATAGCCATTAATTTACCGGTCAATTTGAATATTCTTTGTTTATTTTTTCCGGTTCAACACTTAACTGCACTTGCATGACTAACATCTTTTGACTCGTTATTTTCAAAATATAGAATGGACAAAAATTCTACAAAAAGTGTATCGGTATTGTTTAGAACGGGGATTTGACCGTTGCAAGACGTTCACACATTTTCAACGTAATTTAACCATTCATTGGCAACACAACTGGTATACATTGTTAGATGGAATGCTACGTATTTTGAATAGATTATATCTTCAAAGTGTTTTAATGTTACTTCATACGCGAAGTTAGCGATTTTCAGAGTTGGTTGGAAATGCTAACATGAAGCTTTAGTGTGATGATTTATTAGCTAGAGAATGATCTTTAGAAGAGGGTAGGCAGTATGAAAATTGAATAGAAGTTGAAAATGAGCGAAGGGCCATTAATGCGACAGTTTTTTGAAGATAGACGGATAGGTAGTGATGAAAACGTCGCTAGAACTATTCCACAGCCGCAGTCAGTTTATGAGCAAAAGAGGGACGCACATTTTTTGCCTGTAGACTTGGAGACATACTTCAAGTCTCCGCGTACATCGTACGGGTTAGGCAAAAGATGTGCGTCTATCTTCAAAAAACTGTCGCATTAATGGCCCTTCGCTCATTTTCAACTTCTATTCAAATTGCATACTGCCGTACTCTAACGGAACTATCCACCTACCCTCTTCTAAAGATCATTCTCTAGCTAATAAATTAACACACTAAAGCTTCATGTTAGCATTTCCAACCAACCCTAGATTATATCGGAATGCTACGAATGCAGCAATGTTATGATAATTCAATGGGTGGAAGAATTTTTTGCAGAACCTTTTTTTCTTGGCGTATTACCTTTACGCTTTCACTTGTACTTTGTTACCATTACTTTAAAAATGTTCAGATTTTTTTTAATGTGCCTCATGTGATCGAGCATTCAAATAAATTCTATAACAGAAGCGGTGACCCACTGGGTAATGGCGCGGTCGATGCTAAATAGCTGCAGCAAAATAGTGACATGAGCGGGCATCGTTGGCTTTAACTCAGATGAGCGTGTAGACCAGTGCAGTGATATATTTACCATTCCAATTATTAATATCACCAAGTCTACCGACCTTCTGTTCCGTTCCTTCAAATCGCTTTCTGGTTGGCACGGTACGATCTAGGTGGCTTCTGCTGACCATTGCTCTGCGGGTTTCGATGGCATCGTTTTCGCGTCGATGTCCGTAATCGCTAAGAAGAAATAACCTATTCGGTTCGATAATGGACGACCTTGCCTTTGTATACCAACAGTGTCAGAAGGAAGAGTCTGAGTATCGGCACCAATTCCACAAAGTGACCACCAAGCGCCACCACATCGCTACAACAAACCAGAAAGTGGTACAGCCATTGATACAACCTGCAACAGATCAACCAATCAAATCACCATGTTGCCACCATGTTGCCAGAGTGTATGGTTTAAATTTGGAAAATACCGTGTTGAAAGTTGATCTATCCATTTGAAAACTTATGATATTCAAAAACTTATGCACATTCTTAAGTCATCCTTTTTTTTTAGCAACTCGCTAATTCAGATCAGAAGAACATCAGCAAATGCTGATCTTTTAAAATTTCCTGGCTGTCTAGGGAGCATATCTGAAAGAATATCCTGTTACTTATGCAACGTTTCCTGAACATCTACCAAATTTCCTTAAGTGTAAGAAAATATACTCAAATTTCAAAGTACCTTGAAATTAAACGATGGTCCAAAATCTTCATCTTCAGGAAGTTCATTGAAATTTTAAGATCTCTGACAAACTGCTATGAAGTTCCCTAAACTGAAACAAAGATCCCTGAAGACTTCTATCTTTACGAAATTTCCGGAACTTTTTCAAAATGCCCCGTACTTCAATGAAGTTATACGCAGTTCCTCGAATTATTACGCAGTCCACAAAATTTTATCAAAGCTTGCTTCACGTCTTCGTTTCTCGTTGATTTTCCGCAAAGTTCGACGCACGAAATTTCCTGAATTTGTGCGGAATTCTCTGAACTATTTCAAGTCCGTGAGGTTTCATCAAAGCTCTGAAGCTATAAAAAAAAAGATCCCTGAATAATAAAGAGGTTCCCTGCCATTAAACAATAAACTTCTACGAAGATACCTAAACTTGTATAAAGTTCCCACTTCTACGAAGTTTTCTGAACTTTTCCATGATCTCAGAACTTCAAATAACTTCACTAAATTTAGCTCATGATTCATCTGACATATGTTGGTCTTAATGCATAAAACAAAATATAATAATAATACCAAAGAAACTTTCAAAATCAGGATAGTGTTCTAGTGAAAACAATTAACGGAACATTAGAGTCAAACGAAGCATAAGTGTTACTAATGACATAAGCGACAGTATGAATAGCCTCATTCAGTCTGCTGCGAGGTGTATGAAGTGTCGTTGTCTTATAACTTTTTCAGGTACGTAGAAGAAGAGTTACCGAAGCAGTTCGATGAAACTCTACGAAGTTCACCGAAGTTCGGTGAGCTTCTACAAAGTTAGCTGAACTTTTAAAAAAAAATCTTTGAAAGTTTGTGAAACTCAATCAGTTGTACCAGCAACACGAGAATGTGACAGGACTACAACAGTTCTCTGCTGTTTTTTTTACCACCAACCAGCCACTTTTAGCATGCACGCAGGACGTAGGTACGCTGCCGATTTCCCTGAACTCGCCGAGCTTAGCTCATTAGACACAGCACATGTGACACGAATGAGGCACGTAGGAACAAAAAAGAAACGCGAAATAATTCGTCACGAAATGTACCAGGCACCTACGATCATATAGAAAGCGTCTCTATCACGCGGTATAGATGCACGTGTACATTAACTCTGGTCATGTTTAATCGGCTTCAGTTTTCAGTGGAACAATATGACGTTGCACTTATGAATGCTCAATGTAAGCATGTTTGAAGTACACCATTCAGCGAAAAGATCGAATAACTGTTGTAATGCGAGGCAGTCCTGAAGGCTATTAACCACCATGTAAACTTTGACATCATCAAACGGAAACCTGTGGGCAGTGTCTTAGATAGTTCATTGATGGATATAGTAAACAACAGAGGAACCAAGGTGCTGCTCTGAGGTACGCCTGATAAGTTGGTGAACGGCTCAGGTGATTCATTTCCAATAAGATTTGAACCAGCAGGTCAATGATGATGAAACATCGAGTCTTTGAAGACGTTCAAGCAAGATCCCACGATCAACACGATCAAAGGCAGATTTAAGGTCGGTATACACAGCGTCAACTTGAGTGCCATTGTCCAACGAGCGCAAGCAGGAAGAAGTACACTGAATGAGGTTCGTAGACGCAGATCTTTTGGGATAGAAACCGTGTTGATCGGAAGAAATGTAATTCTTACAGGAACCAAACAGGTTATAATTGATGATGATCTCAAAAATCTTCAAGCTAGCGCACAATTATGTGATCGCACGACAATTCTCGATGTTACGTTTATCTCTTTTTTTTGGACTGGGAACATAACGGATGTCTTCCAGCTGGATGGAAATCGGCGCTTTCGCATAGAAGCATTGAACAGTACTGTTAAATGATGAATCAGAGCGTCGCAGCATCTTTTCAAAATGCATGAAGGGATACCATCATGGTCAGCCCAAGTAACAAATTACCAGCTACTTGGCATCCACTCTGATTTATGATGGTTTTATAAAGGAAATGAACAATCCATTTAGTTTAAATACAGCATTTAAAAGTGTAAAACATTCCTGGTTTATAATTCAGCTTATTGCTGTTTTGAAAACCTTCTATAGTCTGTACAGAAAGTCAAAATCTTTCTTCTTTTAAAAATAAATTTAAAGCAGCTCTCAATCCCCCAATAAAACTGTTCTATAAATCAATCATAAACTTCATTAGCAATTGTTTATTAATGCCTTAATAAAATACTCTATAAAGTGTTTCTATCATTATAAAAGCAACCATAAAACCATTTGATTTTAAATGAGAGCAAAAAGCATATATTGTTGATGTTTAGACTTGTTAAAGTGTATCATAAAATCCCCAATTACTCTGTTTCCAAATTGAACTTAAAAGTAAGATTCTCATAGTGAATAAAAGCAAAATTTATGACAAGGAATTTTCGAAGAGTAGACGAAGTAGGATGAAAAATTCAAGCGATGTTAACTACCCAAGGGAAGTCAATTTCAGCAATGTCTGAGCTGCTGGCGTTTGCATCACATTCTGACCGGTGTTGATCCTTTATGAAACAGTCTAAAAACAGACCAGCATTCTCCAGATCGGACGAACGAAATAATTTGCATTTGTACCTACAGCAAACCACTGAAACTGTCAGTAAGTGGAGATTGGCTGGTTTCCGATTCATAGCAGTAATTTTATTCAGCGAAAGGTTCGAAATTGCATTCAAGCGTACTTAATTTAAACTGCACTGTTTGATAGTGCAATTCGGGAACCATCCGGAAGAAGGGGATCTTTTACGGGAACGGTTGAGCTTCCAGCTGTTCCATTAAATATGCGAAATATTGCAAAATGCTGCAAAACAGTTCCACACACTTCCTTAGCAATCCAGCGATAGAAAATCGCCTGGAAGAACGCTGGAGTAAACCTGTTGTGATCGAACAACGCAACTACCGAAAGATAAACAAACTTTGACGTTTAACTTTTTGCAGGTAACTTTGCCTCCATAAATGCTGCCATAAATCTGAACGACTTTATGACGACTAAATGACTTTATATAAATACAATTCAGTCAGGAAGTTTTCTTCATAGAAGCTATTTTAAAACCTTATGAATTTTTTAGGGATTTCATCAAAGCAAAACAACTTTTTCTCAAATGGTCCATGAAAACCAAATTTTAAGCCACCGCCATATTACAATTATTTTGTTTGATTTTTACAATCTTCGTTTTCAACGTGTATTTCCTTAGGAATAACTTTGTTTTGGTCAAATTAGCAATTAGCAGATATTTGAAATACGATAATCATAAAAAATATTTCGGCTGAGCTTTTTGATTAATCTGAAGAATAGTTAATTTTTTTTTCTCAATAAAAAATAATAAGCAAAATCGACGTTTTCCGAGCGTGGACTAATTTTTTTTCGATGTTTACAAGTACATTTCGCGTTAAATTTAATATGGCACCTTACAACTACGTCACTTTAAGAGAACAATTTTAATAATTTTGAAAATTGAATAGGATGTTAATATGATCAGATTATATGTCGATTATTTTGTTAAGATCGGATGGTATTTATGAATCCTTTTCTATCTTGATTGATGATTTTTCCAGTAGATTCAGCAAGTGGCTAGCGAAAATAGCTTTAAAAGGGTTTTTATTGTTGCCACACAGCTTTTATTGTAGCTTAAATATGGGTTTCAAATGGTTCTCAATACGTTCGTCATAAAACCTTTTTGCAGTAAATCGATCTTGAGAGCTTCGAATATATACCCTTTAGAACCTTCTCCAGGATGGGCCAACTAGACAGATTCTAGTCTTAATGAGGTTTTGGTGGATGCATCAATGGCAAAGTAGCCTTGACCAGGGTTTTATGAATGTTGTTTTAAAGTAGTTTTGTATTACTTCATAAAACTTAAAATGTTCTTTGACTATATGTTTTAGTATAACTTCTACGTGAAGTCAACGATTTACATAGTTGAAGATGCTAATTTCAAACAACAGACTGTAGTGGTAATTTTTATACGATAGATGGAGTAGATGAAAGCATAGAGTTGATAGTTCCGTTAGAGTACGGCAGTGTAAAGATTGCATATAGATATTAGAATAGCCAGCTAGGACAACTTTTAAGGAAGGTACAAATCGGTTTTTACCCTTCTTACAAAGAAGGGTATAGATATCACTTGAAAAACCGACTATCGATCCGAGGCCCGGAGGGCCGAGTGTCATATACCATTCGACTCAGCTCGACGAGATCGGAACATGTCTGTGTGTGTGTGTACGTGTGTTTGTGTGTATGTGTGTGTGTATGTAACGAAATGAATGCGCTCACGTTTCTCAGCAACCGCTCAACCGATTTGAACAAACTCGGCGCCAAATGATAGGTCTTGGGGTCCCATTGAACTCTATTGAACGGTTTTGGAATCGGTGAACTGGTTCCGGAGATATGGCCGGAATAAGATCCGGTGAATATGGGCCTTCACGCTGGATTTAACGGAAAACGTATCAAAACCATCATGCGACACATCAAATTACTACAGAATTAAAAAATAAGATCAATGCAAGTCGTGTTAAGTGTTACAGACCACATTGGACACACTTGGACATGTTCCGGGTACCCCGGGGAAGTTGCTTGAATATGAATTGAATTAAAACCCATTAAATCACATTAAAATACGATGATAAGGTGATTGGTAGCCTCACCAAATAGACTACACCCGGATATATTCCGGGTACCCCCAGGCAATGGCGTAGCGTCACTGGATGACACGGGGGTGGGGGGCTTGGTCACTGATAATGACAATAAAATAAATAAACTTGAATAAGTAAGAAGGGTCTGATCACACCATAGGTGGATAAATTCGGGTTTTTTCATCTCTCTTTACCAAACTCCTCTTTAGGAGAGGGATGGTGAGGGGTGTGGGGGAGACACCCCTCACCATCCCTGTATGCATTTTCGGCTTGACCTGTAGACGATGTTGAACACGAGTACCAGATGCAATACTAGCGAGATCTTCACCCAAAGACATCTCAATAGGTAATCCTTTATCCTCACGCTTGGAATTTTACGTAATTTCATTTGGGTTTCTCCGCAATTTACCTTGCATACGCAGTGTGTAGCATTTGTGCAAGAAGCAATTATGGGTTCGATATTTATTACTTGCTCGATTAAATACTTGCTTAGCCAATGGACAACGAGTACTACAATATTTTCGGAATGCTTTCGATCTTAACTGCTTTAAATGTCGCAGGTGTGCTTTTCCCCAAGTTGGCTTAGGACGAGGTGAACATGATCGGTTAGAGAAGTCCTACCGAAGTTCAGGGAAGTTTTACAGAAGTTTAGGGAAGTTCTGCCGAAGTTCAGGAAAGTCCTTCCATTTAATTTCTTGGAAATTAGGGAAGTCCTTCTGAAAAGTCCTTCCGAAGTTCAGGGAAGGCCTGCCGAAGTTCATGGAAGTCCTTCCGAAGTTCATGGAAGTCCTTCCGAAGCTCAGGGAAGGCCTGTGAAGTTCAGGGAAGTCCTGACATTTATATTCTTGAAAATCAGGGAAGTCCTGCTGAAGTTCAGGGAAGGCCTGCTGAAATTCAGGGAACTCCTGCCGAAGTTCAGGAAAGTATTTCCGAAGTTCAGGGAAGTATTCCGAAGTTCAAGGAAGGCCAGCTGAAGTTCTGTCATTTCAATTCTTGGAAATAAGGGGAGGCCTGCTGAATCTCAGAGAAGTTTACGGCAGTTCTGCCGAAGTTCAAGGAAGTTTTGTCGAAGTTCAGGGAAGTATTCCGAAATTCAGAAAAGTTCTGCTGAAGTTCAGGAAAGTCCTGCCATTTCAATTAATGGAAATCAGGGAAGTCCTTCCGAAGTTCAGAGAAGTTCTGCTGAAGTTCATGGTAGGCCTGCCGGAGTTCAGGAAAGTCTTTCCGAAGTTCAAGGAAGGCCTGTCGTTGCTCATGGAAGTCCTTCCGAAGTTCAAGGAAGTCCTGACATTTATATTCTTGGAAATCAGGTAAGTCCTGCTGAAGTTCAGGGAATGGCCTGCTGAAATTCAAGGAACACCTGCCGAAGTTCAGGAAAGTATTTCCGAAGTTCAAGGAAGGCCTGCCGAATTTCAGGAAAGTCCTGTCATTTCAATTCTTGGAAATCAGGGAAAGCCTTCCGAATTTCAGAGAAGTTCTGCCGAAGTTCATGGTAGGCCTGCCGGAGTTCAGAAAAGTCCTTCCGAAGTTCAAGGAAGGTTTGCCGTAGTTCAGGGAAAGCCTGCCGAAGATTTAGGAACTACTGCTGGAGTTCAGGAAAGTCCTTCCGAAGTTCAAGGAAGGCCTGCTGAATCTCATGGAACTCCTGTCGAAGCTCAGGAAAGTCCTGCCTTTTAAATTCTTGGAAATCAGGGAAGTCCTTCCGAAGTTCAGAGAAGTTCTGCCGAAGTTCAGAGAAGTTCTGCTGAAGTTCAGGGAAGACCTGCCAAACTTCAGGAAAGTCCTGCTGAAGTTCAGGGAAGTCTGAATTTTAACTGAATATCTTCGAGTATTTGTGAAACATCTTCTGAAAATCGAGGATCAATTTGATTTAAACAATATTTCATATAGCAATGGGAAAGGTGAGTGATTTCTATAATAGTTCAATTTATCTAATTAGTTTAACATAAAATAAACACAAATATATATCTGACTACCTCCATCAAATAGGCTAAAACTTTCTACACATTATAGACGAAATACGCATTTCTGTCGAGGATAAGCAAATAAGGTAGTGGAATGAAATGGAAATTACTAATCCTTCTCTCTCTCTCTTTATACAGGTGTTCCACTAAGACGTTCACATTCATCAGAGTTGATTTTCTCGTTTCTTTCAACTGATTCTTATGTCAAATGGGTCGTTTACATGTGTCGGCCTCAGGAAACTAAAATTTACACGACTTTTTTGTAGTGTGTATCTTACAATATTCATCAATTATTGTGTGAGAAAAAGTCACGCGCCAGCTTGATCATGCTCTCGGTTCTGATGATTTATCTTGCTAATTCATTCATGGATCGCCTCGTCGTGTTGCTTCTCTGTTTTTTGCGAGTCCACCTGGAGACTGCTGGCGCACAGATACATTGAAAAGCCAGTAGATCGCTTAGAAAAACGAAATTTAATGCTCTATATAACGTAACTGTCACTTTTGACTTCCATTGCTGATTTTCCGTCAACGATCATTCAAAAAAGCAAAGAAATAACACCATCGGACAGATACGATAAACCCTCATATATTGGTATTTTAATTTGATTGATTTAATTGCTATTAGCGAAGCATTACCGATGGAAGTCAAAAGTGACAGTTATGTTATATCGAGGTAAACCTGTAATGCATTTGACAGGTATACTGTCTTCGGAGGAAATGTGCCTAACCAAATTTGGAACGATTTACGGAAATCAAAAATGACCTTTGATACTAAATACTTGATGAGAAAAGTAATGTGATTGTGGTACTAAAATTGAGCTAAGAAAATGGTTTCCAGAAAATTTAAACAATAAACCAATATTGTAAAAATTGCAAGAGATAGCAATTTTAGTTCTTTAATTTTGCACGGAAGAGTTTTTTTCGATTGAGCGTTGCGCTATACTGTAAAAAATCGATGAAGTGAGTCATTTTGAACCGATCCACCTTAACGAGTATTTAAATTCACGAACACTTGAAAATTGCCAAAATCGTAGAACATCAACTGTTGGTCATAGTTTTAAATTTCTTGTTTACTAGCATTACCATATTTTTTTTGCGCTGAGAACGGTTTGGAATGTTTCAAATATTGTGTCCTGTGTTTTTGTCAATTTTCAAGAGTCTAAGGCCTGTATTCGAAAAAATTGCACCAGACAAAAGTGTTCGCAAAAATTTATTTTAAGTCGGATTACTTGAAACTTTCAGGGAATGAACTAAAACATATGGATTATGTTTCGGCATAATTACTTTAACCAATTTCCTTTCCATCGCTGAAAGCCCGCACCTTTCCCTTAAGACCCCTCATTACATTTTGTGCAATGGTGGAGCCGACCTTTTTGGTCACTTTCATGCATTCTTTCTTCAACTCCAGCTAGTTCTTAAACACCTTGGACGATTTTCGAACTTTGGCCTTCATTATGGCCCAAAATCTTTCCACCGGACGAATCTCTGGTGAATTTGGGGGGTTGGCGGTTTTTGGTGGAAAAACAACGTTATTGTCTCTGTACCAATCCAACGTCGATCGCGCGTAATGGCATGATGCCAGGTCCGGCAAAAATAATGTCTCGCCTCCGTGGGACCGCAGGAAGGGCAACAGACGCTTCTGGAGGAACTCAGTGCAGTAAATTTCGCTGTTGATGGTACCCATTGTGATGTACGGTTTACTCAATTTACTGCATTTGCATATGGCCTGCCAGAGCAAGTATTTTTTGGCGAATTTGTCCACTTTCTTCTTCCTTATGTCTTCCGGAACATCAAACCGTGATTTGGCAACGTAGAACTCCAGCCGCGGTATCTGCTTTGCGTCTGCCTTGATGTAGGTTTCGTCATCCATAACCACACACATCAACCACAGTCCAGCTCGCTTCATGGTTTGCTGAACGGACCAGGCGGAACACTTTGCCTTCAGAGCCGCGTCGCGAATCGAAAGGTTCGGATTACGCTTGAAATAATCCAACATCTTCTGGGCCTTCACAGGGTCAGCTGTCTTCGATTTTCTTCCACTTCCAGCCCGCCGCTCGGTCGTCTGGAACTCCTTAAACGATTTTACCACCCGAGGCACAGTTGTATGGGTGATTCCCAGTTGTCTTCCGATCCATCTCATGGTCGCAGTCGGATTTTCCGTGACGGCGCGCAAAATTCTCCGGTGATTTTCTTCTTTTTTCGATGACATCTCAATAACCACTGAACCGATTGTTATGAAATTTTTCACATGTAAACAATTCACTCCAAACTAGTTATACCCAGATTTTTAGCAATTTTTACCCACGGATAAAAAAGTTACACACGGATAAAAATGGTGCATTTTTTTCGAGTACAAGCCTTATGGTTAAGATATGTCAAAAGTTTGTATTATTGATCAGGATTTAAAAAATAATAAAATGCACTGGTTGAGCTGTTTGCATTATTAACAAGTTTTTTGAATTTTTACTCAAAATTACTAAAAAAAATACCATGTATTTTTCCCAGAAAGACTTTGTTCGCCTCTACAACTTTCTCTCAGACGTCATTTTGATCCGAAGTGACGTTTTCGTGCTAAAACTAATTGAAAAATTACAGACGCCATTTTGAAAAAAAAATCATACAAAATGGCCGAATTGTAGCAAAAATGTGAATCATTTCCCATAACAAACTATTACGTAAAGTTTCCTGCAAATCGGTGAAGGTCGAGTTTTTTCGATTCCTCATTTGGCGTGGAACTGCTCCATGTAGGACAAACTATAGCCATTGAAAGCCAGCTTGGATTCACCACATATGCAATAACAGTTTGCACATGACCAGATAGGCTCAAAAGAGGAGGATGAGCAACGGCCTGTGGGCTTTGGTTTTGGAAAAGCTTTTCCTCCCTCCCTGCCTCGGTCAGTACAATTTGAGCGGGTGCAACGGCAACCGTCGCGTCGCCACAGGTAGATTGAGATTTCCTCTGTTGGCTATGTGGAATTTCTCCCCCATTGAAAACGGATTTGATGGTTTGGATTTGGACTGCTTCCTCACTCCACAGAGAAAGCAGGATTTTATGCAGTAAAGTGAATGAGAAGTCTAATGAAGATTCTTGGAAAGATTTGCTGGGATTAAAGATTGGGAATAGCTACCTAACAGTTTTGAGAATTTGGCATTGCAAAATGCTTGAAAGAGCAGGGGAATCCTTCCGGGAAAATCTTCCCAGCACGATTGTTGCTCATTTCTTGGACTTTGATCCGATTCTTGTTATGGCCGAATTTGGTATGTCCCTATTTCGGAGAAGTCAAGTACAGTCTAACACATCAGGCTAATGCGTTTTCTGGCTCGCAATCGGTATGGAGTGGATTTATTAGAAAGCAAATCTAATTCAGTTTCAGTTTTGGAATGGAAGAATGGAAACACACAATTTAGTTGAATAAACGAAATCGTTTGTACCGTTCTCAAGATTCCCCAAATTAGTAGCATGAATGAAGAGCTCACATTTCCTTGCGGCAAATCCGTACGATCCATTACGACTTTTAACAGTAATCATCTCAAATCCCATCTCGATTTGAATTCGTAGAATTTCGACATTCTTGCAGCTTTTCATCGTGGAACGAGCACCCGCCCAACAGCTGTTCATCTCCACATCAGAGCACGTTATCGATCTCATTTGTCTACCCTCACCGCCACCGCGCGATTCCGTGAGCTTCCCTGAAATTAACCCCATCTGCAATCCTAGGAACGAATCCACCCATCCTCTTCAGTCGCTACTATTCAATCAGTGAACACACCAAATGTTTGTCTGAATTAAAATGATCCACCACTGCTCATTGTGGTAGGTCTCAGTGTCGTCGTTGTCACATAGGTCGCATCATGTTATGGGTGGCAAGGACCAACTGAGAATCGTTCAGAAATCCGAGATTAAGCTTCTGCAAGTAAGTCAATTTTCGGTGAAATTGGGTCGCGTCATTTGGAATTCAGAAAAGGCAACGACGAAGACGACGAAGTGACGAGGGCGAAGCGGAAGAGCGAAGAAGCATACCAATTCCACCAGCGCCACATCAGTGTAGGGATAATGGACCGTTTCCGAGATAAAGCGTGAATTTTCAATGATTGATGCGCGTAAAGGTCTTTCCGTTTGCCAAAACGCTCGTGCGCCCTCGTTCCATTGTGGTCGCACCGACGACAATTTGTTTACCATATGTGGATTCGGAAGCATCCACCGGATGGGAAAGTGGGTGTAGGGTTGATTGGAAATTCCAAGAAGCGGAAAATAAAAGCAGCTGAATCCTTTCAAATTCATACAATTTTTGCTTTCGATTTTGGATCGGTTCGACGGGTTTTCCTTTGTGCTTGGAAGGAAGAGGTGATTTCTTGATTTTATAGGTATACGAAGGACGTCATTTTCGTGCTTTCTCCCACGCACAAGTATGTTCACATAAAATGAGGAAAAGAAGCACTGGGTATGGGTATTTTACGCTGAGCTAGGGATTGTCTTGATGCGTAGTAATAGTTTCCGAAGAAGATTGTCCGATATTTATTGGTAAGTTTATCACAAGGTAAAGCGGACTTCATTAATGGGGCGTTTACACTTACTATATGTTAGTTCACTAGCTCAACCCCAGCTTAACCAACTAGCACGAATTGCAGTTGCTCCAGCAATATGACGCCCAGTTTGCATAATGCTAACTTCTTTTAAGTACAGTTCTAGTACACTAGCGCATACACATCAGCACAAGTTTAAACATCCCATAAGAGGAGCAGAGCGGAGGACATTTGGCATAAATTCGTTTTACCTTATGACAGTTTGGCAGAATGATCGATTGACCAATAAAAGCAAATCAGGATTCGCTGAAATTTAAACAGCACTTTTCAGTGCTCAACCTGTAAAATTTCTACCTTGTTCAACTCTTATTCCTCTTCGATCCTTGTTTGGACCTTACCGAGGTAATCCTTCTTGGATATCTATTTCTCTTCGATCCTTCAGATTCTTATAGTAATCTGCTTGGAAGTCGATTTGGATAAAAATTTACTGCCGCCATGGCGCCTGAATGCAAAAGAAAGGGGTAAACTCTTGATCTCCCTTCTGATGAAATTAATTTGAGTAATCAATTTGATTTGCTCACGGATGATGAGAATGATTCATCATCCAAGAAAAATTCTAGTAAACTTTCCCGGCTTAATGCCAAGAGGGAAAAGATTCCCCCTGTTGTGATAACCACTTCCGATTTCCATGCTCTTCGCATGGAACTTTTGAACTTCGTGAAAGTTAAATTTTTACTACAAATTGGACGTTGGGGTGAATGCCGTGTATTGGCTGAAACCTTGGACGGATTTAAAGGTCTTCTCAAGTATCTTACTGAGAAGCAGCACAATTTTTTTACTTACGACACCAAAACTGAACGTGTGTTCAAGATTGTCATGAAAGGACTGCCCAGTGGTGAATCTCTGAATTAGATCAAAGATGAACTGGTAAAATTACTTGGAGTTGTGCCAACCCAAGTAATCAAAATGAAAATGAAATCCCATCCTGGCGATTCACGCAGCGGGATTTCTAATGATTTTTATTAAGTTCACTTCAAGTCTAGTGAACTCAACAACCTTAAGGCCTTAGAAAAAGCTAGCCTTATGCTCCATGTCCGAGTGAAGTGGGAACACTTCAGGAAGACTGGAGGTAATTTCCAAAACCTCACGGGGTCATGGAACTAAAAATTGCTACATGCCAGCTAAATGCATGAATTGTGGTGATTACTCTCACGCAAAGGACGACTGTCCGTGAAGGAAGATCCTAAGAAATTTAAATGTTCAAATTGTGGTGAAAACCACAAATCCAATTTTTGGGAATGTAAGACTCGCAAAGCGATCCTACAATCTCGTTCTAAGCGACAGGTAGGAAACGCTCCACGTTCCCGAACAGGTACAAATGCATCTGCTGTTAACAACGGTCAGCGAGGAACAAATTCTACATTCGTACCCGTAGGTACAAATCACCCCTGCTTCAAATTTTTCATCTATACCTACTCCCCTCGCTGCTAACAATGTTCAGCGAGTTAATGGAGCTACCTGCTGCTATTGCAACGGGTAGAAATCAAAATACTAACCAACGTAATTCTTACGGAAATTTTGAAAATTTTGACTTAGGAAGCATTTTTCTTTCCTTTATTTAACGTCGGTCTCTGTTCCGCAATCTAGTGCCAATCACCGACGGACATCGATTGCCATCCATTGACGGCAATCGAATGTGCAGGAAGGCAGCTTCCACACCTGCGTACGATATCGCACCCATTCAACACACATACATGGGGCGGGACCAACGGCTTTACTTCCCTTCCGAAGAAAGACGTGACCAGAGATTTTTATGCCTCAGAAAAATCCCACCGACCTCGGCTGGGATTGAATCCAGACCCATCGGGGTGTTAGAAAGCAGTCACGCTTACCACTACACCACCGGCGCTGGCAGCTTAGGAAGCATTACTGCCCCTAAAATGGAATTTTTACAGAAATCATTAATTGACATGATTTCTGATATGCTTAAATCTAACTCCATGTTTGCATAGCATCAACTGGAGTAAAATTTGCAAACAATAGTGTCATGACTTTGAAATTCAGTAATGGATTTGAAAGCATTAAATATTTTAAATTGGAATGTTCGACTCTTAAAGATAATGAAGACGAGCTATTTAACTTTTTGAGAGTTCATAACGTGCATATTGCCGTTATAACTGAAACGTTCCTTAAACCTGACCATAAGATTAAGAAGGACGCAAATTATTTCATTTATAGAAATGATCGTCTTGATGGACTCTGTGGTGGCATTGCCATCATTGTTCATAGATGAATCAAACATAAAATTCTTTCTTCATTTGAAACCAAAGTTTTTGAAACTTTGGGAGTTTCTGTTGAAACAAAATTTGGAGAACTTACGTTTATAGCTGCATATTTGCGATTCCAATGCGTAGGCTAGCAAAAGAATTTTGACCTTCAGAAACTTACCCGTCATAGGTCTAAATTATTTGCAATTTATTTTTCAATTGATTTTAATGCAAAACACCGCTCATGGAATAATGCTCGAAGCAATTCCAATGGTAATATTCTATTTGATGATTGTTCTGCAGGTTATTACACTATTCAATATCCAAACAGCCCAACATGCTTTTCTTCTGCAAGAAATCCCTCAACTATTGATTTGGTCTTAACTGATTCATGTCAACTTTGTAGCCAACTGGTTACCCATGCTGACTTCCAGTAACTTTTGAAATATCCCAAGAAATAATTTGTAATCCCAACAGCTCTACTTTCAATTACGATAGAGCTCATTGGGAGCAATATCGAACATTTATGGAATATAACTTCGAACCAAACACTCCTTTGCAAACCAAAGATGAAATTTATTATGCTTTTGAATCTCTGACTACTTCTATACTTGAAGCAAGAGCTGCCTCAGTACCAAAATGCGAGGTTAAATTCGATTCAATTATAATAGACGACGATCTTCAGCTCTTGATCCGTCTGAAAAATGTCCGTAGGAGACAACATCAAAGAACACACGATCCCGCCATGAAAGTTATCTAACCTTATTTGCAAAAACAAATTCAAACTTTTGTTGAAGTCCGACTACAATGTGCAGTCTTCATCAGTGTCATTCCCACTAAAGAACTTATCAAAATCTAACCCCCTTAAGTACTCGTCCCCTAGGTATAAAAGTCAAGATCACAGGTATATAAATGAAACTACAATGTGTTGAATCGGAACCTACCTAACTAATTAAAACCAAAGATTTAAGTAAGCTAAAGGAGAAAAATCTATTCAACTCTCTAATAAGGAAAATCCCAAAGGCTTGGTAGCCATCATAATGAGGTAATGAAATTGGGTTGTTAGCGGAATGCTTTAATAAAACAGCAAAAAAGGTTATCTTCCATTTAATTCCACTGGCAAATTCAACCTTTTGAAACAAATAAAACAGTTGAAAATAATTTTTCAAACAAGGGGAAATCAACTCTGCACACTGTGCCGAAACACAGCATGGCACACTATTCGGCTCTTTAGGACAAACGTTGACAAGTAGGATACAATCAACATAATATAAAAACGGCATCATTGTCGAGAGTTGGCGTAGCCGGCGCCGGTGGTTTTGTGGTATGCGTGACTGCTTTCTGACACCCCAATGGGTCTGGGTTCCCCAAGCAACACGGCTTGTCATAATCTGGGAGGGAGAAACAGACTCGGAAAATGTGAATGTCAAGGGAAGCCACAAATGAGCTGTCCCAAACTGTCAGTGGGAGCCAGCAGTACAAAGCATCAATCAATGGGAAGTATTGATATCGAATACAAAATATTTTCTTGCTTGAAAACAATTTGCACTGCAAAATTTTCGTTTCTTCAGTTCAGGAATCAGTATGCAATTTAGCTAAATTGTAGTGTATCAAGCATGTTATATCGTAGATTTGATAGTTTTCTCAAAATGGAGGGGGTTGTAGAGATATTCAGGTACGGTTACTCTAAATTTCCGGGTTCGTGTCGGGTACGAGTATACGAAGATAATATTTTTGAGTTCGGATCGGGTAAGGGGTATATTTGGGTACGGGTAGCATCGAGGGGCACGCAAAAACTTTAACTCCGGCACAGGAAGTAGCCGTAATTAAATTAATTCCATTAATTACAAGGGTCAAGCGGGTTCGGGTTCTTGAAATTTTTATGAATTGGGTACGGGTTTGGTTCGGGTATTCAAATGTCTATATCTGACCATCTTTATGGGATTGTTTGTTAATGTGATGTATTGTTATTGACAAATAAAGGAAATGCTTAAAATATTCACATTTATTCATCATTTCATAACAGTTGGTAACAACAAAATTTCAGCTCAAATCAACTCAACATACTTCGGCTATCAAATTTTCTTTTCCTCATTTTACGAACTCTGTTAGTTTTAATTTTGAAGAGCAAAAATCTTTTAACAAACTTGAATTTGATATTATGGCAATTCTGAATTTGCAGCGGCAGCGACATCAATGTCTTTTGTGCCTGAAGGATTACACTTCTGTTAGTTGATGCCTTGTCAGTGAAATTTTCTTTGAAAATTGAGTTCATACACGTAAAGAAATAAAATATTTCTTTCGAAACATAGGCATGAGCCCTTCCGCTCGCATTTGCTAGTAAACATGAGAATTTGCCATAACTTTTATCAAACAGAATCACAGTTATAAAATCTTGTATACAGTAGGAGCATGAAGTACTGTTCTTTCTTATGCTTCCCATTAGATACCCTGCAATGTGAAATAAGGCGTTAGTTTCGGCATTATTCAAATTTAGAAGGATCTGTTTCGCCATAGTTGATATTTCAGCTTTCGAAAAATCAAGAGTTTCTTCCAGGATCGCTGTAGATTGCGTTGAAGAAGGTTGCTCTGCGTTGTTCAAGTGATCCATAAATCCTGACAAATATTCTCTGTCGTGCATGTTGTAAAAAGAATTTTTGACGACTACCGGGTCTGAATCCTCTTCGGTGATCATCTTTTTCATCACCAAAAGCAACCCATTCAAGCACCACAGCAGAAAAGTTCGCGTAGTTATGATCCAGAAGAGCCGGCGAAGAGTAGAGGGGACGGGATTTATAAAAGTCCAACAACCGATCGCTCTCTTCCGGTTCGTCTTCAGGAGGTAGCAAGAAAGCTTCAATCGACGGAACGGCATCTTTTTTTCGTTTTCTTCCCATTTTTATCGACGCGGAAGCAGTCCTCTAAGAAATGGGCCTGCAAATAATTAAAAAAGATCATATCAACATTGATAAAATGAAAAACACTTGTACCGTCAACACACGCTACAGACTCGCGAGCTTGGTTTAATTTCGCTGGTTCCGGAATCCATCCGGCAGAACTTAATCCATTGGGATCTTGTGATATAATCAGTAGGAAAGCGCAAAAAACCCAATCCAGGATAATTCATGCTGTTCCGGCCGCAGTATTTCACCTGACACTTCATTTTGGCTGATTCGTTATGAGTCTCTACAAGTGATTTTTCAACTCCAAGTTTACACAAGCATTAAGTCATTCGACGGTAACACGTAAACAACAGAGACACGAAAAACCGAAACCCCTCATTATGGGAACAAATTACTTGATAATTTTTATTTGCCAAGAATTTTCTTGCGCAATATTGTGATTGATTTTTTAGATTTTGTGTGTAGTATTTGTTTCTCCCTCCCAGGTCATAATGAAGTTGAAAATACTTTTCAATGACTTACGTATAGAATCAATAATGCTTTAATTTACATCATTTAATACATTTATACAACCTAAAAAGCGCAAGAAGCGGAGCTTATAAAACTAAATACTGCACAGCAAAAAAATAATTTTGATATCACGTCAAAGTGGATGCACTACAATCATGTCGAAAATATGGTGTAATATTACTTGCCTAAAAGGACAAAATTATCATTAATACAATGCATGAACTGACATTACGCTGCTTTCACTGCATTTGTTTATTTATGTGGTCATAAAAATTACATGAAATTTTCGACATGATTGTAGTGCATCCACTTTGATGTGATATCAAAATTATTTTTTTGCTGTGTGGTCTTATAACATGTTTTGGAAACATCATAAAAACCAGCGGCAAAAAATTAAAAAATTGTTTTAAAAAATTGAGCATGGGATTCGAACACAGGTCCTTGGCGTGAAAGACTTATTACTTCCTAACTAGACCAACTCCGCTTGATAAAAGGTTAATAATAAGTATCTATCATGTTCTTGCCAATGGCATGAAAATTATATTCTTGTGCAACACGCCTGCTTCGATCCATCATAAAGAAGTTTTGTAAGCAGCAATGCGTACATTTAATTGCCAGAGTGTTATTTAAATGTATTTTCAACTGCTTATAACACATCCTGCACCTTTTCATTTGCACTAATTTATGAGATGTCATAAAGGAGTGTTTTCAACTTTCTTTATAACAAGCCGGACTGTCACTTCACGCAGTCATTGACAGTTTCTTATGAGGTTTTCGGTCATAAGAAACTGCCAATGACTGCGTGAAGTGACAGTCCGGCTCAATTGCGCCGTCAATGTCCACGTCAATCTGGAAAGTGCAGAATCTCTTCAAGAGTTTTATAAATTTAACTAAGATTTATTTTGCATACGACAAGTTTTATAGTGGTATTAAAACAGTAAGATGCACGTTTAAATAACATTTAAAGGTAAAAGCAAAAGAAAACTATTTTGGAAAATGTTGAATCTAGGAAGTATGAAGAAAACATCTTTAAACCTCATATAAAACATGAGATGTTTTATGCATCACTTATAATACATTAATACAACAAGTCGTTCTAATTCTTTTTCAGAAAGATGTTTTGTGTGTTACTTGGGTCAATCCCCAACCGAGGTCGGTGGGATTTTTCTGAGGCATAAAAATCTCTGGTCACGTCTTCCTTCGGAAGGGAAGTAAAGCCGTTGGTCCCGGCCCATGTGTGTTGTGAATGGGTGCGATATCCTACGCAGGTGTGGAAGCTGCCTTCCTGCACATTCGGTTGCCGTTAATGGATGGCAATCGATGTCCGTTGGTGATTGGCACTAGATTGCGGAACAGAGACCGACGTTAAATAAAGGAAAAGAAGAAGAAGAAGAAGAGAGTTGACGTTGTGCCAATCGTTGCTATGGTTGACTTCTATGTTTACTCCATTGGACTTCAATTTATCTCGTTCGATTCGTAGCGAAAATTCCAGCAGCTTGAGGTTTCATCCAGAATAGCTTCACGCCAACAGAGTTCTTCCACACCATGGTCGGTCGAGAGGGTCAATACGACAGCCAAGGTTCTTTCGGGATGAAATTTTTATCGTTTTCTCCTACGTTTTTCCTTAGATATTCTTGCCAGTCATTGGTTTCAATTGGTATGGACTTCGATGGAAAATCCACAGTACTTTATAGGGATGTCCATACAAGTCCCAGTACTTATTGGGGGATGTCGATACGTATTGACCCTGAACATTCCATCAGGTCTGAACGATTGCCTTAGCGAAACAGTATAGGATTTATAGGAACAGATCAATGCAATCAAAAATGCAATTACATTCTATTCCGTGAGCAATCAATTATAAGGCCTTGCTCAATCTCGAAAGTGAATGACGCATGACGGCACTACGTAATTTGCTGTTCGGCAAGATCCCATGGGCATGCAGATGAACAACAACAACCACAGGGTACAGTTGAACTTCAGATGCGAAGTTTATCTGGATCGTGCACCATTTCCGAGGTATGGCAGACATGAAGTGGGGGGACATTTCATGGTTTTCACTGGTGGTACATTGGCCATTGGTTTAGATTGGTGGTACCTTGTGGAAGGTATCACATCTGCAAAGGATCGTGAACTTGATAGGCTTGAATGTGTGTAATTGGATGATGGTAGGAGACATCACAATCTGCGATATGATAGACTTGGGTGATGTCTTCGAGGTTGGTAGTTCTGAGTCGATCAGAACTGTTTCGAATATGTTGTTTCTAGGGTGGGAGTGAACTTTCGTCCGTTTGAGCTCTGGGTTTGATTTTGTCGGGGAACATTTTACTGGCAGCTGGTGAAAATGTTGTCCACCATCCGTTTCTTGTGGACGAGGATGGGTCGTATGGGTTGTATTGCTTCCAGTTCCTCTTCCACTGCCCAATCCGCTCTCATTCTAATGAGAGTGATGTTTAATAATTGCCATGAACCATGGTCATAAATTAGATAAATTGAAAATGTAAACACAATTACAAAAGTCTAACTTCAGAGTTGCCAAACTCATGGGATATTGACACCTTGATTGATACACTACGGCCTACTTCGGAATGATCGGCACAACGCTTGACACAGCTTTCGGCACTGCCAAAACTCTTGGCACAGATTAAGGTGTGCAGAGTTGAATACCCCTTGGCTTCGAAATTAGACCCGAGATCCAAACCCTGTTGGAAGCTCAGAACATTTTTGAAAAAAACCTCAAAAGCCAATTCCAATGGATGGTGGTTACATATTGATCGAGAATTCAAAAAGGCTAAGCAATTTGAGAGCTCCCACAATTCTAGTTTGGGTCTTACTAAATGGTTTCCCACATCAAATTGCATCACAGAAGAATCGCAGTAGAAAATTACCCATTGGGTATTTTTTCTTGAAAATTTGGGTAGAAGTAGTTTAGAGTGTATTGTTTACACTGTATTTTTATCGCTGCCAGTTTTTCGAAAATGGCGTCACCCGAAAAGCAACGTCGTGAATTGATCTTGCGCAAGCACCTGGAAAATTCTCAACTCTCTCATCGGAACATCGGAAAACAATCAGGATCACAATGAAAGTGTTTAAGCGGAATCCTAATGCTTCGGTCAGGGATGTGGCCAAAAAGTTGAATCTGTACAAGTCTTTCGTCCAGAGAGCCAAGGACCGGGAGGGACTGCATACGTACAAAGTGCAGAAGGCTCCAAATCGATTACGGTGGGAAACTCACGGGCCCGGAAACTGTACACCCAGATGCTGACGAAGCCTCATTGTCTCATCATGGATGATGAGACTTACGTCAAGGCGGACCTCGGGCAGCTTCCGAGGCTACTGTTTTTCACCGCCCAGCACAAGTTTGATGTTCCGATGAAGTACGGAAGCAGAAACATTCAAAGTTTGCCAAGAAATGCATGATTTGGCAAGCGATCCGCTCATGTGGCAAACGGAGTGCGCCATTTGTGACTAACGGGGAGATCTACCTCAAGGAGTGTCTCCAGAAGCGCCTGCTTCCTCTGTTGAAGCAACACGAGGGCCCTACGATCTTCTAACTGGATCTAGCTTCGTGCCACTATTCAAATGTTGTCCTGGAGTGGTACGAAGCCAACGGGGTCACTTTCGTACCCAAGGACAAAAATCTCCCAAGCGCAGAAAAAGTTCAGTGTCAAGAAGCTTTAAAGATCGCAAAAATTGTAACCAGGGGTGCCAAACAACGCCAATAACTGCGCCCGGGTGTGCCCAAGTTTGATTTTGGCACACTGGGTAGAGTGACCACCCTCTTGATTAGGTTAAGTAACATCGATCGATTCTCTTCGTCTACTTTTTCTTTCATTGATAACATGGGCACACAACCGTTTCTTATTGTGTTTGACGTATTAGATGCTAGATAAAAGTTTTTTTTTACGTTGGACTACGTCTTTCATTTCTATATGGGGATACACTTTGTGAAAACCGAAAATGGAACATGTAACAAATTAAGAAATTGAACGTTAATAACTCAGCTGCCCCTGGTCCAATTTCGATAATTTCATCACCAATTGATCAGAAATATGGCTACGCATCGATAACAGTGCTTCTGAATGTGGATTTTCAACAAGAAACTATTGAAAAACTGGTAAATGTCCAGCATTGTCCAAAATCGTCGAATTAACTAACAAATCCACCAATTACCTACATGTATATGCTGCTTCCCCAGCACAGTCGTCAGAGAGTAGTAAGTAGACGAAACAAGTCGAAGTGGCATGCGAATAGGGAGGATAGAATTGCGTAATATTTTGCACACTCATCGCCATATTCAGAACCAAACGCAAATTCTTCGAGATAACCACCATCCGTCGTCTGGCTCACCGTGGCGGTGTCTGACGAATCTCCGGTCTGATTTTCGAGGTGTGCTGAAGATGTTCCTGAAAAATGAGATCCGTGATGTTGTCACCCACACTAAACACACCAAGCGTAAGCGGCCATGGATGTCATCTACGTTTTGAGGTGACAGAGACGCACTCTGTTTGGTTTCGGAGGTTAAATCATCACCAACTTTGGCAACAAAACGGCTCTTTTCAGGGCCACCAAGCTTATTACAGTTAAGAGTAGGAATAGAATTCATCTACCTGTTTTTCCATATTCAGAACCAACAACCACACAAAATGCTCATGTAATCAAACTGGAAGCAAGGGTAGGGTTTTTGATCTAATTTCCGTCCTACTAAGTACAACCCGCGTTTTACCTATCGTTTTTGAACGGGTTTGAACAGAAAATGGAATATTTTTTTCAGAGATGACTTCTAAATTTATTCACCTTTCCATACATACCGTTGGATTTGATAAAGAGTCACAAATTGTTGATATATTGTTTAAAATCTATTACTGCTTCTTGACTCTAAATCCGTCCTACGAGTTTCAATTCCGTCCAAACGCATTGAAACGCCATTAGATTTCCTTCGTCCTACGGATAAACGTAGAAAAAGAGGATTTGCAAGGAACGCTTCTTTTGTTTTGAGAACAATGAGCGTCAATATTCATACAATGCGCTCTAACAGGATTAATGTTGTAGCTAATGAACTAACGCATCGGAACAAACCTATTATTGATTTGTGCACGGTTAATCATTGATATTATTGATCTTTTCTGATCGATAGAACGGAAATGGGCGATTACGACGAAGTAGCGCTCTACCCTATACATTATTTTGATCAACTTTGCATCGCCACGGCCGGATATTTTCGATGGAAGAAGCAACAATCTAGCATCTAAAGGGTGATACGGTCAAAATTTGGTCAAGGGAAAACGCGTGTAAATCGGTGAAATCGTTTATTTAAAAAATCAAATTAAATTTCTTTTTCAAGTTCAATTAGTATAAAATTCAGGAAAAATATTCAGTTAGGCTTCCGCTTTTCCAAATCCGAATTGCCGGGCCTTACGCTTGACCCCTGCCATCAGATTTTGTACAGCCACCTTGTCCACCTTCTTCGCCGCAGAAAGCCAGTTTGCCTTGAACTGCTGCTCGCCCTTAGCAGTTTTTTTGGTCTTCTTTAGGTTCCGCTTGACAATAGCCCAGTATTTCTCAATTGGGCGGAGCTCTGGCGTGTTGGGAGGGTTCTTGTCCTTGGGAGCCACCTGCACGTTGTTGGCGGCGTACCACTCCATGGCCTTTTTACCGTAATGGCAAGATGCCAAATCCGGCCAAAACAGTACGGAACAACCGTGTTTCTTCAGGAAAGGCAGCAGACGTTTATTCAAACACTCTTTCACGTAAATTTCTTGGTTGACAGTCCCGGAAGCTATGAAAATGCTGCTTTTCAAGTCACAGGTACAGATGGCTTGCCAAACCAGATATTTCTTTGCGAACTTTGACAGTTTCATGTGCTTGAAAACATCTGCTACCTTTCCCCTTCCTTTTGCCGTATAAAACTCCTGTCCCGGAAGCTGCTTGTAGTCGGCTTTGACGTAGGTTTCGTCGTCCATTACCACGCAGTCAAACTTCGTCAGCATCGTCGTGTACAGCCTCCGGGATCGCGCTTTGGCCGTCGTATTTTGTTTATCATCGCGATTTGGAGTCACTACCTTCTTGTAAGTCGATAGTCCGGCTCGTTTTTTGGCTCGATGCACGGTTGTAGACGATACACCCAGCTTATTTGCGGCATCTCGGAGAGAGAGGTTAGGGTTTCGCTTGAAACTACCGGCAACTCTCTTTGTCGTCTCAGCGGCTTCCGGTTTTCGATTTCCCCCCGATCCAGACTTCCTGGCTGTCGACAAACGTTCCCCAAACACTTTAATTACATTTGTAACGGTTGATTTGGCAACTTTTAGCGATTTTGCCAACTTTGCGTGCGAGTAGCTCGGATTTTCGCGATGCGCGAGCAAAATTTTGATACGCTGCTCTTCTTGCTTGGACGGCATTTTGACAACTGAAGAGTGAATTCCAAAATCAAAATAGGAGCAACATTCTACACACACACACCTTCAAAATGAGGGGTGTTCAGGTTTTTTAAATGCAAAATTGAAAGAAATACGTCAAGTTGATATTGACCAAATTTTGACCGTATCACCCTTTAATTCGACGAAGACGGCAGGAAACATTTGTAAGGCCGAGTTATTTACGAAAGAGAGTGTCGATGAAGAGAATCGATCAATGTAGATAGGACCTATTGAAAAGTGGCGCGAGATTTGTTTTCCGTACTGAGCTCCAATGCTACCGACGCCAGGGAGGCAGCTCCCACACCTGAACCACAGACAAACAGACGTAACTCTTTGAAAAACTTGTTCTTGAAAACATAGTATCTCAAAACATATAACCTCAGTAACGACATCTCTCTGGCTTCTCGCGGAAAACAAGCTTGCTCGCTAACTCGTAAGGGATGGTCCATTAATTATGTCACACAAATTTGGCGCATTTTCAACCCCCCCTACCCCCTTTGTCACATTTTTTGTATGAACCTTAATTTTTTTTGTATGGCTCGTCACATTTTTCAAAACCCCCCCTCCCCCCTAAATGTGTGACATAATTAATGGACGACCCCTAAACAATATTGCATAAAAGTTCTATAGAATATATAGAAACGTCAAAGTGTTCCGATGCCAGCGCTGCGGCGAGTAGTTCGCGGAACTGATAATATTCAAATCAACCGTTAAATGCATGAACGAAGATACACAATGAAGAGTTACGTCTGTTTGTCTGTGCCTGAACCCTACCAATCGACCCATCAACTCAACCGGGGACCAACGGCTTTACTTCCCGAAGGAAGGCGTGATCAGAGATTTTATGCCTTAGAACATGCCGGTGGCGCCGACTGTGATTGAACTCAGGCCTGCTGGGATGAGAGGTAATAACGCTAACCACCGGCGCCGATATCTTTCATGGTGATATCACGGCGAATGAGATTGACCCAAATTTGAGTTTAGTTATCTCAGATATATGAAATAAAGTGCAGGAACTCAGCGATGACTAAATTTGCCTCATGTTTTCCCAGGTTTTTCCAGGATTTTCCAGGGAAAAAATCCCGAATTTGAGAAGTAAAGATTGGATTCACTCAGTCGATTGGTACTACTCCGGGACTGAATAAAATTTTCGTCGATTTCCTCATTTTCTGGCAGATTTTTTAGGTTTTCCTTAGAAAACCATGAGACAAATTTACTCATCGCTGGGTTCCTGCACTTTTGGCGATTATGAGTGAACTAAACTCAAATTTGGGTCGTTCTTATTCGCCGTGTACGCAAAAGGAAAAGAGCCAGTGTCGCTACTTGATAGCAAACTACTCATAATGGGAGGAGTCTTTGTAGCTTTTATACCACTTGGTTGCACATCATTCTGCTTTAACCTGAAAAGATATAAAAGAGCGCTGCTGTATGACATTAGCTCATTTTCGCTTCGGACGGCGTGGTGAACAGCAATAGCAGCAGTAGAAAGGTGGTGGCTAGTCCACTCCTTCACACCTAACAAGCAACAATTGACTGGTCGGTGTCAAACGTGTCTCCAGCCATCGATGTCGTCTACGCTTTGAAGTGACAGACGAACTCTGTACAGCTTCGGAGGTTAAATCATCATCAACTTTGGCAACAAAACGGCTCTTTTCAGGGTCTTTAAGCTTACATCAGTAAAGAGTTGGAATAGATTTTATCTGTGCTTGATTGTCCATATTCAGAAGCACAAGCCCCCAACGACCACACAAAATGCTCTCCAGAGTTGTAATCTTGTAACCAAACTTGGAAGCAGGTGTGCAAGTGATTTTGATTGATTATCTTAATCAACTTTCTCTTTGAAAAAAATTACTACAAATTTGGTATGCCTACAATTCAACAACGGAAAGAGTTGAGATAATAGATAATGGATCAATTAAAAGAACTAAATGCTCTTCACATTTATTCCGTCCACTAGCGGTCCTACGTCAAGCTTCCGTTCGTGCTCCTAGGCACAGACTCTTCTACTTTTTAACTATCTGTGTGCTTAAAGTAAGTGGGAATGTCTTTACATGGCCGTGGGGGTGCAAAGAGAAAATCGACGAAGAGAATCTGTCAATGTTACTTTGGACCTAATGCAATGTTCAGCTTGAGTTGAGTTGATTGTTGATTGATTGATTGACTTTCAATTTACATCTCCATTAGATAGAAGATTGTGGTCTTTGGCAAATTGGCTCAGATGGATAATTTGTCGAGCAGCGCCGGTGGTGTAGTGGTAAGCGTGATTTCATTACTTCATTATGGTGGCTACCAAGCCTTTGGGATTTTCCTTATTAGAGAGTTGCATAGATTTTTCTCCTTTAGTTTACTTAAATCTTTGGTTTTTATTAGTTAGGTAGGTTCCGATTCAACACATTGTAGTTTCATTTTTATACCTGTGATCTTGACTTTTTTTTCTTTAAGGGGTTAGATTTTGATAAGTTCTTTAGTGGGAATGACACTGATGAAGACTGCACATAGTAGTCGAAATACGTATCTGTCATGGATACCAAAATTAATTAAATGGAATTAAATGGAAGATAACCTTTTTTGCTGTTTTATTTAAGCATTCCGCTAACAACAAGTAACTTCATTACTTTATCGTAATTTACCATTTTTTGGTTAAAAGTTTACACATGTAGGTAAAAAACTACAAGGACATCCCTATGGGGTTGTACGCAATGCTGACGTAGAACTACGTGGTCTTATATAATAAATCTTATTTGTCAACTGCAGCAGGAGCTTGTGTTTTTTGTAGGAATCAGAATTTGAGTGGGGTTCTCTCTGTTTATACTCTTTAGTATGATGCGCTTGACATAGATGGCCCACAGCGACTCACGAAAAACTACTGATTCCGATCAATAGCGGTGTGGCTTCTTCCTCCTTCTATGGACGCTCATGTGGGCTGCAACTCGCTGCTTGCAGGCAGCATTTCGTTGTGTATAGGGTGATTGAATAAGCACCATTTGGTGAGACCAGATGGCATTCAACTTTGAAATCTGTGTGAGGGAAATCGCTATTCGCAGGCATAGCAAAAGTTGCACATTCGTAAAATTTTCAACAGTGACATTTTGAAAAATTATAAGCTTTTAGATTCATCAGATGCGTTTATTTCTGAACGATTGGTGAAAAATTTATTGAAATTGGTCCAGGGGCAGCTGAGTTATTAACGTTCAAAATCTTTCATAATTTTGTTACACGTTCCCTTTTTGGTTTTCACAAAGAGTACCCCCATATAGAAATCACAGACGTATTCGTTCGTCAAAAATCATGAAATGCTGAGACCCTCCAGCCCAAACCTGTCCAAAAATTAAAAAAAAAATACAATATCTTAACAGCAAGCATGCATAAGGGCGTATACCCGATGATCGATTCTCTTCATCGATTTCCTCTTTGCATTGCTACAGCTAAGCGATATAATTTTCTAGAAATTTGTTCAATGCAGAGTTGTAACAGGTTGTATTGGCTATCAAAATCAACAGCAAACGCACCGAGAATTGTTAATTCTAGCGACGAAGAGAAGCGATCATCGCATTTACGTCCTTATTCATGTTCACTGTCGATCTTTCTTCAGTAATATGGGTGGATATCGAGTTTGTGGAGTTCCTCAAAATGGGTTGCAATGAACAAAAGTTTCGCAGTATTGTGGTTTTCAGCACATTTCGTTCCCCTAAATTGATTCGTCTAGTCTTCCCTCGCCAAGTATTCCATTTAATTGTTATTCAATCTATGACGCTTGCCCAAAACATTCACCGTTTCAGTTTGATACACAACCTACAACGCTTATGGGCTCCAAACAATATGAGTGCTTGCAAAATTCCCAACAACTGTTTCAAATCTAGATCAACAATCGACTGCCTGTTGAAACCGGTTTGGCGAAAAACCATTCAAAATATGATTCGATTCCAAAACAACTTCGGTATTTTCCATTCAATCAACTTCACAAATTCGAAGCTCCCCTTCTCACAGACACAAAGAAACATCTCATCCTTCAGCTTTATTCCCTCAAGTACCCGCTTGCCAGGCATTAGAAAGCTGATCATCTTTCCAATCAAATATGTATGAGGAAGCAATAATGCTTGCGAGGAAAGCATGGATCTGCGGATGGACGAAAAGGAATCATCACTGTCGGGTACGACTGCTGCAGTGCAAGCAGCAAATCCCCATTCCGGGACTCTGTGCATGCAATTTTGATTGCACCGTAGCTGGCTGTTACATCGCCGCGCACTGAATGAACTGACTGAGGAGGAAGTCGGGAGCTGAAGGCAAGTTTGTTTCCTTCCACGTCTTCTTTTAGCAACTCACTCTCAAAAAAAAAGCTTTCAAATAGTTTCCATTTCCAACATGAAACTGCATGAATGATTCCCTTAGAGGCGCTTTCCCATCGCCATTGTGCGAGGGAAAGTGTAGAAAATGTGTGTGTGTGTGTACAAGTGTGCTTGCTATGGAGCTTCAATCTTGAGGAAAAAAAAGCAAATCCTTTTGCTCCATTTCCACTTCCATTTAGATGATGACAGGGTGGTACCCGATAGATGCAGACCAACGCCCAGCACCGGTGCAATGAGGGAGAAAATGTTTGTTTTAATTTGCAAAGTGCTCAAAATGGTCCTCGGCACCCCTGGCATAACTAACTGCTGACTTAAAACTAATATTTTCCTAAAAACCTGCAAATGCAGAAAACGATAAACCCAGCACCGACCGACCGGTTTCTCTAATACGTACAAACAGTCAATGGAAATGCACAACCAAGTATCCTCAGAAGCACTTTTCGGTTGAATCACCAGAGCCAAGGTGGACATTTTTGCTGATGCTAGGAAAATTTCAAGACGACGCAGAATTGCTTACCTGTCTATTGATATTGCCACTAGATTAAATATAGACGACGTTGAGCATATCACATCCATTGCTATGTAGAAATCACAAACGAAATTTGGCAACGTCCATGCGCCGTTCACCTGAAAGAAAGAGAGAGAACGAGGAGGAAAATTAAATACGATTAGAAATAAGTGGTGGTGATTTTTTAATAAATCAAGGGTGTCCCACATCAAATTGAATCACGGAAAAAACGCTATAGAAAATTACCTACTATCTAGATAGAGCTAGAATTAGGGCGTAACAGCTTTTGTAAACAATGACTTCTATTGATGATTTCTAGGAATTAAAGGCACGTCTACGCAGACCAGCCTAATCATCGGATAGGGGAAGCCTTTCCCTACCCGATGAGGATGTTGGTTTGCTTGGGCGAGCATTGAATTTCTAGAATTCATCAAGAGAAGTCATTGTTTACAAAATCTGTTACGCCCTAATTCCAGCTCTATCTAGAGTTGACCGATCCTTTTCAAACTTTCAGACAATAACCCATTTATTTCATTCAACTTCAATACCATATACGCTTAACTCCACTCATTAGGTTCTGTGCAACATCTGGATGCAGCTTCTTCTGTACGGAAACCCACTTTTTCTTCATGTCTTCCTCAGATTTGACCTCTTTGGGATGCTTCCATAGTGCCTGCTTCATAATAGCCCAGTATTGTTCGATGGGCCTTAGTTCCGGTGCGATGGGGAGGTTCCTGTCCTTGGGTGCGAAACAAGATTCAAGATTTGAATAGTTCCACGAGGCTAGATCCAGCCAGAAGATCGATTCAAACCGTAAAGGCTGTCGAAAATCCGACCTTTCCAGAATCTTCCGCTTGTTCTTTGTCCCGCGTGCGCTTTCCTGACGTACAGTTTCCCGTGTTCTGGAAATGTTCTGAGGCTTAACATCTCTGATCACGTCTTCCTTCGGGAGGGAAGTAAAGCCGTTGGTCCCCGGTTCATGAGTTGATGGGTCGATAGGTAGGGTCCAGGTGTGGGAGCTGACTCCTTGGCGTCTGTAGCATTGGTTCCCAGCACGAAAAACAAGATCAACGAAAAAAAAAAATCGAGGAAAAAAAAGTTGGATTCTTGATGACTGGCTCAATTTTCACGACCTCTTCGTTTCGCTCGAGTTGTCCAACATTCAGGTCTTTGGCTGGCGACGCTCTAAAACTGGTACAAACCATTCCGATTAGCGCTAATAATTATAACGTCGCTTGGAATTTGCTGGTGGACCACTTCCAGAATGCTGCTTGCTTAAAGCTGTCCCACCTCGAAACCCTTTTCGAGTTCCCTTCACTCAAACGTGAGTCTGCAGCTGACCCGCTGGAGTTTGAAGCCAACGTCAAGGTCCTAAAGCAGCTTAGAGAGAAGACCGAGTACTGGGACATCGTCCTCATCCGAATGCCGAGTATCCGTTTAGATCCTACCACTCGACGAGACTGGGATTCCGTTGCCTTCAAAGACCTGTACGTCGTTTCTTCATCGGAGGGTAACTATTCTCCAAACTATCCAAGGGAAACCCGTAGAAGCTCCAGCGTCCACTCAGCCGTTCAAGAAGCCCATTCAACGTTAGATTACCAGTAATAGGGCTAGCCGAATCAACTCCACTGGGAATTACCTCATCTATTTCGATCATCCTCTGCTGTTTTTGTGTCCGTCGTTCACCAAACTCGAGTTCGAGGAGAAAGAGAGGGAAGTTCGCCGACATCAGCTCTGCCATAACTGCCTTGTAACCAGTGGTGTGTCTGTCTGTCTGAGATTAGTGAGATAGTCGCGATTAGTGTTTCGTATTTTATGTATAACAATATGCCAAGGAAAGATTTGAATACAAGCCACCAACACCACCCATCGCCCACAAAATCATCCACTGGACAGTACGTAGCCTCACCACTAAACCACATTAAGTTCCTCCATCTACCACCAGATGGAACTGGTAACTAGATTTGGAAGCCATAATGGGGGCCATGATGAGGCAAAATAAAGCGGAAGGACGGTGGCTCGTCGAGGAGGAGGGAGAATAGGTTAGCCGCCATCGTTGAAAATCATTTGCTTGGCGATACTTCGTAAATTATAAGTTAGCAATTTTGAAATTCAATAAGAACCGTGAGGACGGAAAAGAAGTGAAGAAGGATAGTGAGGTGCAGAACCATGCAGGTAAAATTCTCTCCTAGAGGAACACCTTCTCGATCGTCAATAACCGCCATCGTGGATACCCCATTGTGTCCACAGGACCCCGTAGTTTACCGCTGGAAATTCATCCACGGCGTGGTCAGACCCCGTAGTGTTCGTCATTAGGCATACGGCGTGGTTAGACTCCGATCATCTTGCGATACTAAGGTATCCGGAATACTCACAAAACGGCCCATCGAGAGAGAGAGATGCTCTTCGTGGAAAGTCCCAAAGTACGTGACCGGCTTGAGAACCAAGTCGAGGGTTCAAAAAACGGAGTGTGAATAGTGAAGAAAAGTAACCAGAAGGAAGCTGAGAAAGGTGAAGCAGTGGCTGCGGAAGAACCGTTAGATGAAACCAGGTAAGAGATAGACAATAAGGAAGTGGGAAGAAAATAGGTACCTTTAGACAAACGAGAAATACAGTGGGAGTTTGTTGTGTGTGCCGTATATTTGAGTATTTCCTTGGCCGCGATATTTAAGCGCGCATGCCGACCCTGAGGCAGTGTAGAAAGGTGTCTCAGTAGTGCTGGGCAGGGAGTACCCCACCTGTTACAGCCTAGCTACGCTCGGGACTGTTCAGCGGCTAGCTCTTGCCGAAAATTCCGAGGCCGACGTCATACTCAGCTCTACTCCCGGGAAAATTCAGTTGTTGTATACTCTTGAACTACCGAATCTTCCCACTCTGAGGCTCCAAACGCTTCTACGTCTGGAGAACAACCTGTAACTGTATCAGCTGCCATTTGCGGACCAGCCAGCTACGTTAGCACCGGACAGGCTCAGAACAACGTACAGTCAAGATTCTTATTGCACGGTTAATAGAGACTGCATAATAGGAACCGGCATTAACAAATACAAGTAGCATATGGGATTAGAGCTAATTGGGGACAAACACTTAACTAATGAAGAGTAATTTGAAGAGATAACTTCCTGGTGTCTCCTGAAAAGTTACTAACAAAATCCTTTTGGGAAAATTTTGCATCCGGAAAGTCAGAGGTCTGGTCCTCCGGAAGACCCGGAGCTTCCATAAAAGTGGTAAATTCATGAAACTGATCCTAGAGTTCCCTGTGTTTTAGAAACCGCTCATAGACGTCTTATTCCAATTAATCCAGAGTTTTTTTTTTTGAAATTTGAATTTGGACTCTGGGGACTATAGAATGGTCCACCGGACGATCCGGAACATCCGTAAATGTGGTAAATTCATGAAACTGATCCTGTAGCTCCATAGTTTTTTTTTTTTCAAAATCACTCTTGGACGTCTTATCAGAATGAATTCGAAATTGTGACCGAAATATGAGTCCTGGAGACCACGGGATGGTTCACTGACAGATCCGGAACATCCGTAAAGGTGGTCAATTAAGCACACTGATCCTAGAGCTCCGTGGTTTTTTCGAAACCGCTCATAGAAGTTTTATCAGAATAAATTCGGAGTTATGACCGGAACTTGGATGCTGGGGACTCCGAGATGGTCTACCGGAAGATCCGGATCATCCGTAAAAGAGGTTAATTCAAGAAACTGAGCCTAGAGCTCCGTGTTATTTCAAAACCATTCATAGAAGTCTTATTACAATTAATTCGGAGCTATAACCGGAATTTGGACCCTGGACGGTTCACCGAAAGATCCGAAACATCCGTTTTCAAAACCACTCATAACCGTTGTATCAGTAAGAATTCGGAGTTGTGATCGGAATATGAACCCTGGGGGCCACTTACTATCAACCAATAGATCCAGAACATTCTTAAAAAGGGTCAATTCATGAAACTGATCCTATTGCTCCACGGATTTGTTGATTTGTCGAAACCACTCATAGACGTCTCATCAGAGTTAATTCTGAGTTGTGACCGGAACCACGGGATGGTCGACCGAAATATCCGGAACATCCGTAAAACTGGCAAATTAAAGAAACTGACCTTATCGTTTCGTGGTTTGTTCTAAACCACCCATAGACGTCTTATAAGAATTAATTCGGAATTGTGACTGGAATATGAATGCTGCGAACCACGGGATGGTTCATCTCTCGAACCGGAACATCAGTGAAAGTGATCAATTAATGAAACTGATCCTAGAACTCCATTTTTTTTTTTTCAAAACCATTCATTGACATCTTATCAATATGAATTCGGAGTTGTGATCGGAAATGACCCTTCAGAAGATCCAAATCAGCCCTACAAGAGGTAAATTCATGAAACTGATTTTAGAGCTCTTCTGATTTTTCGAAATCACTCATACTTGTCTCATCAGTATAAAATGGGAGTTGTGATTGGAGAGTTGACCATTTGAACCACGAAATGGTTCACCAGTAAGATTCGGAACATCCATAAATTGTTCAGTTCTTGAAACTGAGCTTAGAGGTCCGTTTTTTTTCAAATCCACTTATTGGGGTCATCTGCTTCATCAGCATGAATTTGTAGTTATGACCAGAAAATTGACCCTGAGGACCAGTGCACAATGATCCCAAAGCCGTATTTAGGAATACAAAAATATTCACGCGCAAACCATCACTTTTTCGGTCAATCTTTTTATGATAGTGAAATTAGGGTGGTGTTTAAAATTGGTAAATTGAAAATACAAACTTTTTTTTTCGATTATTTGAGATCGACCAATGCAGTGTTCAAAAAAGTTGTAGAACAATCAATTTTAAGCAATTGTGATGAAGACATTGAATTTCTATCTCTTATGGTTCATGAGGTATGATTATTTTAAACAAGGAGGTTAGGGTGGCCCCTAGAAAATCAGCTTTCTTTAAATATCTTTTAATTCGTTTATTTCTCGTAGAAAGTTTGTTAGAGCTTTTCCTTTTTTTATTTTTTTTTTTTACTTTTTAGACGTATATTTTTGCTCAAGCAACTAAGTTTAAATGGGGAAACGGCTCTAATTTTGGCCTATGGATCTAACATTGGGCTTATCGCTAAAAATCTGCTATTGATCAATTTTATCTAGATGAATGCGTCATTGGGACGGTACTAATGGATATTTTTGGTTGCTATTGAAAATTTAGTCAATTGCTGAATTTATGTATGGGCCCAAATTAGAGACAATTAGGCCGACATTACATAAATTTCCCTTATCTCCATTATTTGAAAAGTTATAGCTAGTTTTTGATAACAAATATGACTCTTTTTTTTAATTAAATTAAATTCTTTAAAAATAGCGGCACCGGTGGTGTAGTGGTAAACGTAATTACCTCTCACCAAAGCAGGCCTGGGTTCAATGCGCCAACTGAAATTTTCTGAGACATAACATCTCTAATCAAGCCTAGAATAGCTGAAGACATTATCTGGTAAATATCAAGAATCCCAGCAAAATTTGAGTAACAAGCAGCTGATGAAGAACGCTGAATTTGAAAGAAAATCTGTATAGTTTGAAGCTTCGAGAGAATCTTTTTTCAATTCAGAAAATGAAGAAAACATGTTGGATTATATTCTAATTTAGTAGCCGTGCTAAAAACATTCCGTTCGTCCATGAGTGAGAAATTGTTCATAATGTTCCATGTACTTACAATGATTAACATTAATCTAACGGGATTTGTCAAAGAAATGACTTTTTAGTTTCGTCGTAACCAATATGCTGCTATTACTTTAGTGTCTGGCGTTTCGGTACGTTTGAACTATCTCCAGGGACTCATAGGATATTCATAGGACCAACATTTTAAAATCCGAACTTTTTGGATTACGACATTCTAACCAATTTTCTCCCAAAGTTAACCTCCTACACTCCATCAACAACGAGTAAAAATTCTGCTTCAACAAGCGTGCTTTTCCATGTTCATTATGTTAACACAACTGTTTCAAATCTCCATCCGAACAAGCACTCGTTTCCGTTTAACATACGCTCGACCTGTCTAACCTTCCCTCCCATCTCGAGCGAAATGAACATGACGACTAACTAACGAAGAAATTCTTCCCAATCTGGCCCCCGCCACCACTCCACCTCACACTGACGATTGTTCAGCCATTTGTCGAGATTTTCACTTGTCAGCACATCCACCATGAAATGTTCATCGCTTCGTCTCACCGTACTCGCCGAACACGGGTGGACCCTTGGCTGCCGAGGATGTGGACCGGTAAAACTTTCGCTCGAATGAAAAATTCACATCCTCTTATTCGCAACACTACCCCATGGGGAGCCGACCGGGAGGGGTCGGTTCGTGTTTAACCTTTTGCGACCTCCTGCAACCCGCTGCTGCGATGAGTGAAACACGGGTGAAGAACTTTCCAATTCATTCTAATTCCACCTGTTCAAAAGTTGCCGGGACCTGTTGCCTCGGTTTTCGAATCGTAATTTTCCGCTGTTCTCAGGGGTGCACCGAATCGGCCATCGGAAACGTGTTAAATTAAATTGTTGAAAGTTTGCTATCGATTTTCCAAATCGATATTACATTCCATGTTTGCAGCAAATTTGGCTGTGTATTGAAATTTTTGAGGGGTTGCTTTTTCCTGCGAACGAACTTTCCATTCACCCAAGCAAATCTCGCGTACGTGCAAATTGTACCGGAATCAAGGAATCATGATCTACACCTTTCCACGCGCCGTCACCGGGACGTGCTCCGAGCTAGCCGGGGGATTATCCGGCATCGGGTGATAATTTAGCTCAATTTGGCCGATTTCTTTGAGCGGTGAGTGATCCCGGTAGCAATTTTACGACTATTTGAGCCCAACTTTAACGACAGTTTCGGGTTTTGTGGGCAGAATGCCAAATTTGAATCAATGGCTCCGGCCGGCCAATAGTGCCGCCGGTAGATAGCCATTAATTCCATTAACCACTTGCGAACGGCCCATCGTAGCTTCCGGAGATGGGAACTGCCGGCGAACGAAGTGTTTATTTGTTTGTTTTCAACATCAGAATCCAGTTCGGAAGTGTTGGCGCGCAAATGTTTCCCCGAAGGAGAAATGAAGAGCAATAATGTTTGTTTGGGAAGTTTAGTGTTTTTGTTCGGCGAGGTTGCTTCCGGACTTCCGGATGGCTGCGGGATGTTGTTCGTGTCCATGCTGTCGTCGAATTTTGATTAACAGTTTCCTGTATCCGTGCTTCCGTTTAAAGTTAGATATGGATATGGGTGACAGTGGCTATGTTCTGGCTACCTTTTTTAGCAAACCCGTTTTTTTTTAAATTAATATGAATTTCTATCGAGCAGGATTGCAATAGGATATGATCCAAAGCGTTATTTATCCATAGCTTTATCTTCATCTTTATACGGAGCAGGGAAAGCCCATTTGATTAGAGCTTACTTTAAGAATTTTGTCTCAAATGAGTATAAACCCTCCTCATCTTTTAGCATCAACAGATTACAATCCAAGTGATATAGTTTTTCTTAAAACTTGACAAATATTCTTATTATTATAACCAATTCATGGAACTTACTTTTATTAACAGAACGGGTTAAGTGAACGTCCAAGACATGATAACAAGCATGAGCATGATTGACCGCCCACGGTTGCTACTCTGTTATTGCCAGATCAGCTGTAATTACACAGAGAACAAATACACAGAGAACAAATAGACGATTGGGGCTTGGGGCTGGGACTAGCAATCATTCCAATAAGTCACTCTGCCACCTTGTGTTAAACACATTAAAAACACTATTCGATACACTCAAACACCCTTCAACGATCATGAGAACATTTTGACGACTACGTCTTTGTCGACTATACTGGGGTGCAAATCAAAAAATATGTGTGGTGAAGGAGTGTTAGGTTTTGAATGCTTGTAACTTTGTCATTTATAGATGAAATTTAAATCCAAATACATCAATCGATAGGATATTACATTACGAACCTGCTTAAATATAGATTTTACCATTTTTTTTTTCTGTAATTAAACTTTTGAAAATGTACAGATGATAATTTTATCACTGTTTTCATCAAATAAGCCTTTTTCCCAAACCCAGTCATCATAAACGAATACCACTTGGTTGCACATCATTCTGCTTGAACCTGAAAAGATATAAATCAGCGCTGCTCTCCTACCTCTGCTCATACAAAACAAACCAATCCCACCAAGGTGGTCGACCGTGTACTAAGTCTAGGACTAATTCTATAAAACAAATTTTGAATTTTGCCCATACCTAAAGATGAAGAAAGCAATTAAATCACTTAGTAAAAATTTATATGGTAATCGTCCAAGTTAAACTAAAATAAAGATCATTTAAACTTAAACTACCTCTGCTCATCACTCTCTGCTTGATCGTCAAGCAGTTCAGTTCGGTGTTAGCTCGCTCTCTCGAGTTGTTTGAAAAGTTCGTGGCGATATTGTTCGCGCTCTCTCTTTCGCGGTTTGTCGTGCGTGTGTGTGTGCCCCGTAATGGGGAAGCATCGGTCGCGAAGCCCGGCGAAGGTCCATAACTCCGGTGAAGGAAGCTCCGGTGTGCCTACCTTGAACAGATTTGCTGTTCTCCCCATGGATGGGAATATCCAGCCGGCTGTGTTGAAAAAACGCAGCAAGAAAAGGAAGAAGAACCGAGGCCAGTCTGATGGCACGATTGGTCGAGACGATGCCTCTGCGACGAACGGAGATTTCGGTGACGCTGCCGATAAAGAAAATGCTGCTGACATGAGCGCGGCAAGAGTGAAGCTACCTCCGCTGGTGGTGAAAAATGCCCATCTCAACGAGCTCATCGCGGATCTGGCGTCGCTGGGCGTCAAAGTCGAATTCAAATTGGGCAGAGTCGGCACCAAGGTGGTGCTCCGTACCAAAGCGGAGTATGACTTGGTCATCGCCCACCTGAGGACTTCCAAGGTCACCCACGACATCCCCGGTGAAAAACCGTTCAAGGTCGTCATCGGGGGCCTACCACATTTCGACCCGAAGTTTATCGAACATGAAATCAGGGACAGGTACAAGCTGGCCCCAAGTGCCGTGTACCGAATGACAAGAAGAGACGAGAATGTGAAGGCGTACCCGGATAGCCTTTTTCTGGTACACTTCCAGAAGGGAACGGTGACGCTCAATGCACTGAAAGCCATCCGGTCCATCAATTCCATCATCGTTCGCTGGGAGCCATACCGTGGCGGCCATCGCGATGTGACTCAGTGCCAGTGGTGTCTGAACTTCGGACACGGTACCCGCAACTGCAACATTAAGCCACGCTGCGGAAATTGCGCTCAAGACCATGCCACCTCCGAATGTGCTGCGGATGAAGCTGTGGCGTCCAAATGCGCCAACTGTGGTGGTGCTCACCAAGGATCCAACAAGCAGTGTCCTAAACGCGAGGATTTCAAGCGCATCCGAAATCAAGCGTCCACCAACAATCAACCAGCACGAAGGAAGGATAAGGCCCCGGCTTTCAGGACGGAGGACTTTCCGCCTCTTCATGGACAAGCGAATCCCAGGGTGTGATCCACGCCCCTTCAAGAAACGTCTGGATCTTATGCTGGACAAAGCTCTCCATCCCCCCTGGATTCTGGAGGCAACCAACAGCTCAAACAAATAATCCCGATCTGTTCTCAGCAGATGAACTTATGGAGATTTTTATCAACATTACCGGTGCTCTACGTAGGTGCCGCAATAAGCCCGAACAGATCCAAGTGCTCGGTAAGTTCATCATCCAATATGGTGTCTAAACCGCTAACCATCGCTACCTGGAACGCTTGCTCTGTAAGAGCTAAGCAGATTGAGCTTGCCGACTTCCTCCGCAAGCATAGCATCGACGTGGGTCTTCTAACCGAAACCCATCTAAAGTCCGGCGACAGCTTCTGGTTGCCTGACCACAACATTATCCGGCTTGATCGCACCAGCTCCAGGGGGGTGGTGTAGCGGTCATCGTCAGAAAGGGAATCAAGTTTTGCACTCTGCCCCACATCCGCACTTCTATCATCGAGGCCATTAGTGTGGAGGTGGAATCACCAACTGGAAACGTCCGGTTCATCGCTGTTTAGAGAGCATCCATAAATGACGTAGCATATTTTTGATCAATTTTAGACCCCTCCTCCCCCCCTCGTAGCGTATTTGGCTATATCCAATACATGGCCGGTCACAAATTCTGAAACCCCCACCTCCCCCCTCAAATGCTACGTCATTTATGCATGTTCCCTTACTGCCCACGCCAGTGTACCGCAAGCAACGGATTAGGAATCCAATTCAAGAAGGACCTGACCGCCATCACCCTTACTAGCTCCCGATTCATCGTTGGGGGCGACCTGAACGCCCGCCATGAAGCTTGGCGGAACTACCAGCGGAACCAGAACGGATGTCTATTGTTCGACCACGCAAAACATGGACTGTACACTGTGCAATTTCCGGACGAACCAACTTTCATCTCTCCGGCGGGAAATCCCTCCACGCTGGACTTCTTCCTGTCAAACATCGGACTATCCAAGCCGGAGGCGCACAACGATCTCAGCTCCGACCACCAACCGGTGGTGACTGAAGTCGGTGTCAACGTGGTTTCTGCTAGAAGCTGCCTGCGTAAAGATTACCACCATGTCAACTGGGTGCAGTACGGTCGAATGGTGGACAGCAACATCGATGAAAATCCACTGCTCGACACCGTAGATGACATCGACCGGGCGTTGGAAGGACTCCAACAGGCCATATCCGAGGCTGACGAGACATGCGTTCGACGAGTTCCTGTGAGGGGTAAGTTTGTTGCTATTGATTCCCACACCCAATTATTGATTCGATTGAGAAATGTGCGTAGACGCCAGTTTCAGAGGACTGGAGACCTGGGCAAAAAACGCGAAATGGCCGATCTGAACAGGCAGATTGCTTCCAGAATGGACTCACTCCGAAATGAAAGTTTCGGGCGTGTTGTCCAGAATCTGGATGACCGCTCCAGACCATTCTGGAAGGTAGCCAAGGTCCTGAAAACTCATCCCAAACCCGTTCCACCTCTCAGAGTCGAAAATGATGACGATCGGCTTTTAATCACCCCACAGGAGAAAGCAAATGCGATCGGCAAGCATGTCGCTTCATCGCATTTGCTTGGCTCGACTATCCAAAGTCCGCTCGATGATCAGGTTGCGCAATGCGTTCAAAACCTAGATACCTCCCCTTGTGTCGTGCCTCCGGCGGATACGATTACAGTACAACAGATTTGCTCAGCGCTGAAATGCACCAAGAACATGAAGGCTCCCGGGTTTGACGGTATATTCAATTTGATCTTGAAGAGACTGCATGAAAGTGCAGTCTCTTCTAACCGCTATCTTCAACAGATGTTTGGAACTGCACTACTTTCCAAGCATCTGGAAAGTAGCAAAAATCATACCAATCCGCAAACCCGGTAAGGATCCAACATTGTCTTCAAGCTACAGACCAATCAGCCTCCTTTCAGCGCTGAGCAAATTGTTCGAGAAACTCATTCTCAATCGTATGCTCAAGTTTGTCGAGGAAAATAACATTCTCCTTCCGGAACAGTTTGGGTTCAGAAAGGGGCACTCCACCAATCACCAGCTAGTACGGGTAATAAATAACATCCGAAGTAACAAAGCTGTATCCAAGTCCACAGCCATGGCCTTGTTAGACGTTGAAAAGGCGTTTGACAATGTTTGGCATGACGGATCTGTGTACAAGCTTTGTAACTTCAACTTCCCATTACATCTGGTTAAAATCACCCGTAACTACCTTCAGCAAAGGTCGTTTAAGGTATCGTTGAATGGTTGTCTTTCAGACACGTTTTCCATCCCAGCAGGAGTCCCGCAAGGCAGTCTGCTGGGCCCCTTGCTTTACAGCATTTATACTTCCGACATTCCTCCCCTCGGTGACGGTTGCGTGTTCTTCCTGTTCGCAGATGATACCGCAATAGCCGTCAAAGGAAGGATGCCTCGCGAAATAACGAACAAACTTCAACGATGCCTTAACGCCTTTGCTGATTATGCCACCACGTGGAAAATCAAAATCAATGCCACCAAAACACAAGCGATCATGTTCCTCCATCGGCAATCGCCCAAACTGAAACCGGCTCCATCTTGTACTGTAATCATGGATGGCACAAGGGTTGAGTGGTCCGCCGAAGTAACCTATCTCGGGATGTTGTTCGATGAAAAGCTCCTCTTCCGTTCGCATATAGAGAAAACAGTAGTCAAGTGTTCTGCCTTGGTTAGGTGTCTGTTTCCGCTGATTTGCCGCAGATCCCGCCTCTCAAGGGTGAACAAACTGGCCGTCTACAAACAAATCATAGCACCTGCGATCCTCTACGCAGTTCCGGTGTGGGAATCATGTGCTCAGACTCACAGGAACAAAATTCAGGTCGCTCAGAATAGAGTGCTGAGGATGGTTCTTGATCGTCCTTTCGACACTAGAATAACAAATTTACACGAAGAGACAGGCATTGCCAAAATAGAATTAACGAAATTAAGACTAAATTTGCACAAAAATGTAATTTATCAAAACATGCTTTGATAAGCAATTTGTATATAGTAGATTAGGTGTATATAGTAGTTGTAGGTTAGTTATAGTTGTAAATAGCAGTTATAAGTAGTCTCCTTTTTCCAATTCAAATCAAACCAATCCCACCAAGGTGGTCATACTTTAAAATAGGCCTGATAGGACTAGAAACTGTAAATAATAATTAAAATCTCACTGTTCTAAAGTTGAAAAGACGCATCTGTGTCACTTGAAAAATTCATACATGTAAACCCCACAAACACAAGAAATAAAGATCATTTAAAGTTAAAAAAAAAATAGATATATAGGTTCTACGCCATACTGCGGTCGTGTCTAGGACACAACCCGTTATTTTGTTTTTTCAATCTTTTCTGGCAGCACTGCCTAGAGCCAAGATTGTTTACATTGGTTTGATGTCCTTTTTGTTTATGTTGCTTTTTCTGAAAGAGAGATCAGTGATCACCCTCCAGCAATCTGTAGGATTCCACAGAAATCTGATCGGGAAACGGACTCGGGACTCCCGCAATTGGGAACAATGATTCAACATCAAGCTTAACATTACAAAAAAGGCAATTTCAGCCTCTATTAAGCTAGATTATTCGTAACTATTTGAAGAAAGGAGCCGATAATAATCATCAAGTAGATAATTGATCGATGACTGACGATCTTTCTAATTTGTTAGTCATTCCATATACGCACTACCAAATCAGAGAGATCCGGTCATACTCGCAGTGATCCTTGCTTCAAGAACCACAGATCAAATCGACAGTGAGCATGCATAAGGGCCTATACGCGATGATCGATTCTCTTCATCGATTTTCTCTTTGCATTGCTACAGCTAAGCGAAACAATTTTCTAGAATTTGTTCAATGCAGAATAGTAAAAGGTTGTATTGGCTATCAAAGGCAACAGCAAACGCACCGAGAAACGTTAAATCTAGCGAGTTATTAACAAAAGAGAAAATCGACGAAGAGAATCGATCATCGCGTATAGGCCCTTATGCATGCTCACTGTCGAAATATCATGTATTCTCACGAGGAGGTCACCAGGTCACCACTCGCTCCGACTCAGTCCGCTGGTAATTTGTTGTCGACTGCAATATCGGTCATATCGAAGCAGGATCTAACGTCTCCAGGTAGTTGGTCGTCATGAAGACGATTCCTGCCTCCGTCGATGCCACTCCGTTCATTTAACAAAATTCACTACCATCCTCGAGACGCTTCTTCCAATATTTTGAAGTATAAGTTTTTGTCCCGTCCAAACACAGTCAGCTGTACAGTTTACCACAGTATTCCCGCGTTCAAATACAGTCAGTGTTGTTATCTGGCTTGGTCTACCATGATCCACGTTCATCCGTATCGCATAATCTGTGTACCAGAGAAAGTAATGAAATCGTATATGGTATTGATTTCCACACTCAAATTACCACTCGTTCCAACCAACCCACTGCAATGCGATCCAGTTCTTGAAACTGCCGAAAACATCAGCAGCGCTGGTGATCCATATCTTATTTAAGCTCCAACCATGTAACATTAAATGCGGTAAGGTGGCAGCAAATGTAATGCCTTCAAAACCATTATCACTTTCCCGTACTGGACAATTAAAAAATGATTTAGTTGTTTTCGAGTTGACGAGCACAATTGTCGTGAGTCATGCTTTCCTATAACGTTATCTAGAAAACTCTATCTATTTTCCGCAACGCAGTGCGACGTGTACCAAGCTTAATCATAGAGGAAAAGGAGGAGCTATTAAATTAGCACCAGAGCACCAGAGATATTTTACTTCACTCGAGTTGCTTGCAGATGACAGCCGTTGCAGTCCTGTGGTTCCGACTCTTTCCGTATCAGGTTAGAAGCTCAGCACGTTCAGCAAGAGTTGTCTGACAATTTATTGTTTATTGTTTATTGTCTTCAATCAACAGCGCACGCATCGCATTGGAATCAGCTGTTTTAGATCTAGTGGTTACCAGAAAACTTGATTTTCCACTCAACGTTTTGACAACTACGTCGACTCGCTGAAACACCTTCAGACACCCAAAACACCAAAGAAACACAATCAGCACATACACAAGGTGGCAGAGTGACTTACCCCCTGCCTTAATGTGTAAACATTGGTGATCTAAAACTAGGCAATACCAGCGCCGGCCGCGCCCGGACACAGGTCAAGAAAGGAATGTGTTGACGTGACACTCGCTTTGATGGAAGCCAAGAACACCTCTGCACTTCCACGAGGAATCACTGGGATATTGAGTAAAAGGGTCGGGATTGCAGCAGGTTTCGTTTTGGTAAACGATAAGCTGAATTGATAACGCGAAGGAGTTTGGGATTGAACTCATGGTATTCTGCTCAGTAGGCAAAAACTTTTGCCACCAATGATCGATTTGTTGTTATTCCAATGTATTTTCATTAACAAATAAAGCGATTAACGAATCTCGAATGTTGAGGGGCTTGAGATTTAACTCATGAAGTTCTACTCAGTAAGCCAAAATGGTCGCTCTAACGCCATCAAGCCCCTCATATTACATCATACAGCTACGATCGCGTTGTTATTGAAACCATTCCAAACCGGCCCCGACGGTGACGTTGATGATGATGTGAAGTTTTACAAAACACATGATAAACAAGCAATGTTACTATAAGCCTCCTTAATATGATAGGACCTGGGATTTATTCAAACTTAAACGATGGTGCCCTGTACACAAGAATAAGCCTCTTTTACGCGACGTTAGTTGTTTCGATTTGGTCCTAACGTAAGACGGGAACAAAATCCATAAATTTTTCACATTGTGTCTTTTTTTTTGGCTACCGTGCCCTTTACTTCACAAAGTAAACTACGACTGACTAGATGACTTTACTCTATTGCATTGTAAAACAACCGTTTTTTCCTTCATATTTCACCGGACCGCCCCGATTATGCGTCAAGCTACCGCATCAAAACCACTAAACCACACAATAAAACACAACCCACAGTGACTACTGTCAGTTTTTTTTTGTTTGCTGTTGTCTGATGATGGCTAAGACCATGGTTGATTCATCTTGCCTCTGTCAGTCTTCAACCACGGCTCTCATGATCGTCTTATGGACACACCAAGGTTGCATGTTCGATCGCGACATTTATTTTCTTCACGAATCAAGTGAAGACCTAATATAAAAGAAAATATCTGTTTTGGTAAAAAAAAAGTGTTTTTCGGGGACCGTCCTCAAACAACCCTCTCTATCTCAATTTAGGTGAAATATACAACTTTTATGTCTGGAAAAAGTTGCTTGCAACAATTTTGTCTATAACTTTGTTGAAGACGTTAACCCTCTATCTCGACATTGTGAAAAAAAAAATTTCTCACCCCAATTTTAGGGGGTTAAATCACAAAATTCATATCTTCCGAAGATGAAACATGTCATACCCATCAACTATGCTGAAGGTGTCATTATTATAAATCCACTCTCGACAGTGCCATAAATTAAGAGCGTCAAAATGGACTTTTAAGCCACTGTGCAGCGGAGCAAAAACACAAAACCGTTCGCGGGTGATTCTCAAAGTGAACTCTGAAAGTCCAAGACATGATAACAACGATTAACATACGGCACATACTACTAAAAGGCTCAATATAGCTATTATTAGTGCGGAACGTAGGAATTGATGAAATGAGAAAGTGATGAAATGTCACTAGAACTATTCCACAGCCGCAGTCAGAAATGAGCAAAAGGAGGACGCACATCTTTTGCCTGTAGACTTGAAGACATACTTCAAGTCTCCGCGTACATCGTACGGGTTAGGCAAAGAAGTGTGCGTTTGACTTTGTACTGTCGCATTAATGGCCCTTCACTCATTTTCAACTTCTTTTCAGTGGTCATACTGCTGCAACTATAGCAGAATTATCTACCTACCCTCTTCTAAGACCGTTCTCTAGCTAATAAATTATCACACTAAAGCTTCATGTTAGATAGCATTTCCAACCAACTCTGAATATTATAACTATTCCGTTCTTACAACAGTATTTTGAGAAGCAGAGATTTTTTAAACACCAAGAAAACAAGTAATCACGCTCCACTAATTACAAACGCTACAACTGATGCGGGTGTGGCTGTTTGTTTACCTTTTTTGACGTTAAAAAGCAAGCCAATATGTTGTTTTAGAGACTTGATCCCGGGATCAACTGTGTCCAAACTGGCTGGGATCAAGTCTCCCCGAACTGGGTTTTCAATATCAAATCAACCTGATCCCAAAATAAAATAAAACCTTCCATTCGAATGATACGGATTGATTCAACTTTTTCAGAGGTGTCTACTTTGAAAATTTTGTACTAATTGGTTGAAAAGATCAAAAGTTATTAAAAAATTTCACAAAGGCTAAAACAACTAACAATTGCTTCAAATATTACTATAGTTTTACCTTTCGTCTAGATGAATGATTGTGGCAACTTGGGGGATCAGGTCTCTTCAGATATCAATAGTTGTATATTTCATAGTTGTTTAACAATTTCCACTATTTTTACTATATGCTAAAAAAATGCTGCATAAATTCCCCGTCGCATGGCATATTGTATTATATATTTCACATTGATGCTTTGGAGTCGATCAGGACCAGTCGACAATCGTTGTTGTTATTCACATCGTCGTGATTTTTCACTGTTTAATGTTATGATTTTTTATCACACGGGCTATCGTTCTTCATTTTTCCCGTTCTGTAGACTTACAAAATTTAACTGGTCGTTAATGGAAAGTGCAGTGCGTTGCGATAATCATCTATTAGGAGCATATTCCGTGTTGTGAAAACAGTGATAAAGTTATCGAATCGGACATCTTGTAGTATTTACTGTTGTGTTATTGTCGATTTTAGACGCTCTGCAGAATCCAACTCCTCCTTGCGTATTAGAGCATCTCCACCGCTGTTTCTAAATTAGATTTGGAAACTGAGTCAGCATGACTTCCGCCTGTGACCCATGCGCTAAACCAGTTAAAGGCGATGAAGAATCCGTGGCATGGGTTTTTGCGACAGGATGATTCATCTGAAATGCGGCGGCACAAAGTTGAACAAGGCTTTTCTGGCTTTTTGGATGTGCAACGAGAGCACGAAGCTGATGAAATGTGTCCGGTTCAAAACTGCTATTTCGTCGTTTGGTAGTGCGATTAATTCTATCACCGAGAAACAGGAAATCGCACACGCTGAACTTAGTGTTGTTGCAGCAGTGGATTCTGTTTTCGGACCTCTTCGAGTCAAACTCGTTATTGTTGTTGTGAGTAAGCTTTAAGCTGAAATTCAATTTTATGTTTTACTTTTTTGTTGATAAATTTTACATTCTTAGATTAACCTACAATTATTGTCCTCTACTTTAGTGAATCCACCGTACTTAAACAGCTTTTTGTTCCGATTTGTGTATCTGTTGTATAGTTTAATATTTAGATGTTAGGTATGTTATGGAAACATATTCAGGGTACTTACAGTAGGTTCTATTAATAATGTAGCACAAATTCAGGAAATTTCAATGCACAAGTCGTAATTATCTCTTGTCACTGTTTACTATTGAATACAATTGAGCGGCCCTATCGGAATAAATTTTACCTTTCTCTGCCCTATCGGAGTAAACGCTTCGCAAGTCACTCATCTACGTCCCTTTGGTAACTTTTCGCTGGTGGTGCTGAACGTGCTGATCCGTGGTGCCAACACTTAGGAAGGAAATTACTAAGCAAGGACAGCAGATCGCTCAGCTGTCGAAATGAATCGCATTGACAACTCCAACACTCTTGAGTTCCGATGATCTTATGGGTCAACCACCATTAAAAGGGCGCCGAGATGAAGGCTCGCTCACCAGCAAACCACTTGTTGGTGGTACTAAAGCAGTAACGGATGACAATGTCTTTACCAAGGTCCTTACTGTCCCTGAACCCACCGAGCTGTTTTGGCTGTACCTTTCTCGTATACATCCTAGCGTGAAATCGCAATCAATCGAGAAGCTGGTCAAAGGTTGTGTACAGTGCGATGAAAAGGATCCGACATCAGCCGTATGAGTTACATATCGTACAAAGTCGGATTGGCTCCCAAACTACGTGAAGTTGCTCTTACATCGGATACATGGCCGAAAGAAATTTGAAAAAAACATGTGGATGCCTTGTTTGAACACGCCTGCCATCACAATCTCTCCTGTTCCGGGACCTTCCGAGTTCTCAACTCCCATCTCCGGACTAGACCCAGTATGCTGTTCAGATTTGGATGCCGCGTTGTGAATTGGAACGCTGTAAACCAGAATGCAAATCCTAGGTATGACAGTTGTCCAAAATCTTGTACTTCTCCGATGGTGCGGTACCCTGGTTTTCCACGAAAGCAAGTTTGGGGTGCCCACTGAGTGGCACTACTTTGTTACGGCACATGGAAAAGGACCAAGCGACGGATTGGGATGAACTTTGAAGAGATTGGCAACGCGAGCTAGTTTACAAGGAGCCACTATTCACACGCCAAAGGAGCTCTATGACTGGGCAATGAAGAATTGCAATACAAACGATAGATTTGTGTCATCTGAGATCTGTTCGGAAGAAAAACAAATACTGTTCCACCGTTTTGCATCAGCTGCATCTATTCCCGGTATTCGTTCAATACATGCAGCAGCTCCTTCTGGTATTGATACCGTTATTATGAAAACTGTTTCTGGTGCCACAACTGGTTCAGCTTTTAGAGTTGTGGCAACGAAACGTGCAAAGCAAGTGTATTCGAATAATAATGGGAAGAAATCATCATGAAGTGCTAGCCTTAAGAAGAAAAATAAGAAAATTGTAATTTATGTTTTACATTGTTATAATAAAATGTAAGAAACAAATCGATCAGTGGTTGATACAGTATTTTATGTTTTGGAATGTCTTGATTTATAATGCAATTCGTTTAGATTATTACTAGTGTAAAGTTTTCAACCACTAAAAAATATTTAAATTTGTCAACGATGCATAAAAACTATTGTTGGTTTTATTTAAGTAACATAGTTACATAGTAAGTCATAAGAATGAATCTTATTACGTGGAAACGTTTAAAAAAATAATCCTCATAATGTATGATTATTATTATTATTATTATCTCTATTCAGGAGATTTTCAGCCGCAGGCAACCTTTTTTTTTTAAATGCGTTTATTTTTCCAGGCTCTTTTGCCGTAGCTTTGCGGAGCCGATATTCATCGTTTGGGTACAAAATTACTTAAAACTAACGTTAGTAAAGCGGGGGCTGATTACTCGCGGCTTTCTCGAGGTTAGGAGTAACAAATTGTAACAAACGGGTGGCAGGGTAGGGATTGAGAACACAAGGTTTTTTAGAGCAATGTGCTCTTGATCTAGAACTAAGCGAAATACTGGAGAAAAAGACAAACATGGGGGTACACCGATGGAGACCTAGCAACTTGAGAGAACACAAGATGACACTAACTACTAAATCTTCAGATCGATCCGTTTTAAAAACACATAAATTAAATTAAAATATTCGAGATCTCGGCTCGCCAAGATGTCTCTAACGGGCCGCATAGGTTGTTTTCCTCGGGCCCTGAGGGATGCGGATAACTCGGATCTAGCAACACAATGTAGGGTGCATGACCAAAGCACGTGGTCTATATCGTGATAACCACTACCACAAGCGCACAAATTGCTGCCTGCGAGCCCGATTCGGAAGAAATGCGAGTCTAACGAGTAGTGATTAGACATGAGCCTTGACATGACACGTATAAAGTCACGGCTCATGTCCAATCCTTTGAACCATGGCTTGTTCGACACCTGTGGGAGAATAGAATGTAACCATCTTCCCAGATCACTCTCATTCCATTGTTGTTGCCAGTTGGTGAGGACGTGCTGACGGGTAATTGAAAAAAATTCCGCAAAGGCCTTAGCTAGCGAGTCCGCTTTCTCATTACCCGGAATTGAGCAATGAGATGGGACCCAAACTAAGGTGATAGTATAGGAACAGCTAGATAAAGTACTCAATTTAGCTCGGATTTCGGTCAGGAAATACGAGGAGTGCTTCATCGGCCTCATTGATCGAATAGCCTCCAACGAGCTAAGGCTATCAGTAAAAATAAAATAGTGATCAGATGGTAGTGATGCAATTTGCTCTACTGCGTAAAATATGGCTGCTAGTTCCGCAACGTATACGGAACAGGGTTTTTGCAGTTGATATGAGGCGCTATGAAATTCGTTGAATACTCCAAATCCAGTGGAAGCGTTTATAGTTGACCCATCTGTGAAAAAACTCTTATTGTTACTAACATGGTGGTACTTGTTTGCAAAAATTAAGGGAACAACCATCGACCGATGGTGATCTGGTATTCCACGGATTTCTTGCAACATGGTCAGATAAAAATTTACAGAGGAACTATAAAAGTCTTGGAGGCAAACACGAGAGGAATTGAATGAAGAAGGGCCAATCTCCAGCGTCATGTACTCGTTATAGAGACTCATGAATCTTGTTTGATGATTTCTGTCGAGCAGCTTCTCAAAGTTTTCTATTACCAATGGGTTCATTACTTCACAACGGATAAGAAACCGGAAGGACAGTTCCGCGAAACGATCTGTCAGTGGGAGAACACCCGCGAGTACTTCGAGGCTCATCGTATGCGTCGAGTGCATACAGCCAAGCGCGATTCGGAGGCAACGGTATTGAACCCGTTGCAGCTTCAGGATGTGTGTTTTTGCCGCGGATTGAAAGCAGAAGCTACCGTACTCTAGAACCGACAAGATGATTGTTCGATACAACCTGATCAGATCTTCCGGGTGTGCTCCCCACCAAGTTCCGGTAATTGTACGAAGAAAATTGATTCTTTGTTGGCATTTTTGTTTGATATGTTTTCCCCACGTGCTTTTGGAATCGAACCAGATACCTAAATACTTGAAAGATATATTTTGAGTGATTGTTCTACCCTTTAGTTGAAGCTGTAACTGTGCAGGATGATGCTTCCTAGAAAAAACAACCAACTCAGTTTTCTCCGGAGAGAATTCGATACCCAGCTTCATAGCCCAAGTAGACAAATTGTCTAAGGTATCTTGCAATGGTCCTTGCAGGTCCGGTGCACTTGGCCCTATAACGGACACAACCCCGTCATCTGCAAGCTGCCTTAGCGAGCAATTTTCATCAAGACAACCATCAATGTCTTTTACATAAAAATTATAAAGAAGGGGGCTTAAACATGAGCCCTGGGGGAGACCCATGTAACTAATTCGTGAAGTTGTCGAGTTTCCATGAGAAAAGCTCATATATTTCTCAGACAACAAGTTGCTCAAATAGTTGTTCATAATTGGTGAAAGCCCACTATCGTGGAGTTTATCCGAAAGGACATCGATACAAACAGAATCAAAAGCCCCCTTAATGTCCAAGAAAACTGAACCCATTTGCTGTTTTTGCGCATAGGCCCGCTGAATTTCAGTTGAAAGCAACGCAAGACAGTCGCTCGTTCCTTTGCCTCTCCGAAATTCAAATTGCGTATCTGAAAGTAAACCATTCGACTCGACCCATTTGTCTAGACGAAAAAGAATCATTTTCTCCAACAATTTCCGTATACAGGACAGCATCGCGATGGGACGGTACGAGTTATAATCCGACGCGGGTTTACCGGGTTTTCGAATGGCGATAACTCTTACTTGCCTCCAGTCATCCGGAACAATGTTGTGCTCCAGAAATTGATTGAATACGTTCAACAAGCGTCTCTTCGCGACGTCTGGGAGATTTTTGAGCAAGTTGAACTTGATTCTATCCATTCCTGGAGCTGAGTTGTTACATGAAAGGAGAGCAAGTGAGAATTCCACCATCGAAAACGGGGAATCTATTTCGTTATTACCCGACGGACGATCACGAACGTTGGTTTGAACCGGTACCGAATCCGGGCAAACGAGTACTCCTTGTCTTCATTAATCAGTGATGACGAGTTTCGCATTCTCCTGCCGACATTCCAGAGTGTTCTCATGGAAGTCTCTCGCGACAAACCATCGACGAACCGACGCCAGTATCCGCGTTTTTTTGCTTTAGTTAAGTCCTTAAAGGTTTTCTCGAGGTCGGTGTACCGCTCGAAATCCCCGACCTTACCGTGTTTGCGGAAGCGTTTAAACGCGGCGGACTTCTCGCTGTTCGCGTCGGTGCAATCCTTATCCCACCACGGGGTGGGAGGTCGCTTGCGGACGGAAACACCCGGAACACGTTTCGTCTGTGCTCGCAGCGCACAATCGATGATGACACGCGCGAGAAAGGAGTACTCGTCCAGCGGAGGAAGTACGTCAACCGATTGGCTGGCATCAAGAACCGCGGTCGCGAATTTTCGCCAGTCAATGTTTTTCGTAAGATCGTACGCGATGTCGACCGAGCGAGTAGAAGATGAACCATTGGTAATAGAAATTTTGATTGGCAAATGGTCACTACCGTAGGGATCTTGAATTACTTTCCACGAGCAATCCAACGATAGTGAACTCGAGCAAAAGAGAGGTCTAATCTGCTTATTTTTGCTGGAGGTTTGGCTACTCGTGTTGCTTCCCCGGTGTTCAGAATTGTCATTTTGAAGAAGTCGCACATATCGTATATCAAGGTTGAGCGGTTGTCGTCGTACAGTTCCCCCCAGCCTGTACCGTGAGAGTTAAAATCTCCCAAGATCAACCGTGGCTCCGGCATAGCCGTGCAGATATCCGAGAAACTTTGACGAGAAATCGCAGTTCGCGGTGGAAGATATACTGAGGCATTTACCTCGAATATTAACCTGACATGCAACAACTTCAATACCTGTAACCGAAGGCAGATCGATTCTGTAGAAGGAATGGAGCTTGTTGATCCCCAGAAGCACCCCTCCATACGAATCTGCCCGATCAAGGCGAATAATGTTGAAATCGTGGAAAGCAAGATCGTTGTCTGAAGAGAGCCATGTTTCACAAAGGGCAAATGCATCAGAAAGAAAATTGTTAACTAAAAATTTAAATGTGTCAAGTTTTGACATAAGACTTCTACAGTTCCGCTGAAGAACAGAGATCATATCCCCGACCTCATTCGGAGAATTATCCATCGAAGGATATGATCGATGCAAGGAAGGACCATCTAGAAGCTAGTTGCTTCAAAAGAGTTTTCACCATTGGCAGCACTAAATTAATAATGCTCCTCGTTGAGTCAGAGATATTGAATATACTGAAGAAGCTATCCACAATACCAGAAAACGTGAACATGGGGGCATGTTCTTGCTGATTATTCAGCTCCTTTTCTGGCCGAAAAACTGGGACATCTGGGGTTTTAGATGATCCTGGAAGTGACGGAAAGTTCTTGTCATAATTACAAGGTTGAAAACCCGGTGGAATGGGCTTCGGTGCATTTCCGTTACCTCTTGATTTTTCCAAGGTGGGAGGGTGGTCCATACGAGTGGCCTTACGAGGCTTTTCGGTGGTGTGTTTTTTGCTCGTTTTCTCGTGTTGCCTTTAAAGACAAACGGACTACCCTCACCGACCTCTGAGTCAGAGTCTAGATCATCAATTGGCAAAATGGAGAACGTGTTACTGCTTTTTGGTGTGGTCTGAGAAGATGAAGCGGTATTCTTCAAGAGTTCTGCTAGTGTTCTCTTGGAGCGAGCTTGCAGAGACCGCTTAAGTTTTTCTCCCTGCTGTTTATACCTCGGGCAGTCAGTCAGGGTATGCAGGCTCTCCTTGCAGTACACGCATTTTGGAGGAGCACCGCAAGGGCCCTCTTGATGTTGCTCGCCACACTGATCGCAGCGTGGTTTGTTCGAGCAGTAGTCCGATGTATGACCAAGTTGTTTACATTTCGAGCAGTTCATTACCCGAGGTACAAACAGACGTACAGGCAGCCGATCCTTGCCAATAGCGACGTAGTGAGGTAACGCTGAACCCGAAAAGGTCACACGAAACGAGTTTGACAAGGAATAAGTTTTTTTGGAGCCTACTACGGATACTGACTGCATTTGAAGGCAGTCCAATATCTTCACCTTCGGCAGAGCACGGTTTTTAAAGATTCCGAAGGAATCGGGACCCAAGAAATCATCACTAGTCAAACTCGCTTCGGTGACCACTCCTTCAATTTCTACCTCACTACTGGGTATGTAGACTCGGTATTCCAATGAAAAAAGCTCGCACGCAACAATTTGGTTAGCCTGCTTCCGGTCATCAACGGTAACGCGCAGTTTTATTGGTGTTACCTTGAAAATATGGGTAACAACCGAAAAATGTGTTGTTAGATACTTAGAGATCCTCGGAATGTTCAAAGGTTTTTGTTTGGGCCGGGAAAAAACAACCCATGGGCCTTTCGAGGCTTCTGGGTAAGCCTTTAGGCGGGGGAGCGCAGAGGTTTTCGGGGGCAATGGTGTGGGGGGTGCAGGTGGACGAGGAGGAGATGGTGGGGGAGAGGGTTGTGGGCGATACCTCCAGGATATGCTCCAGTATTTTTGCTGGAGAGCGAGTCAACTGGAACGTCAAGGGTTTCCATTTCCACAACTTCCTCGAGACTTTCGTGTGAGGTGGAATTAAGAGTTTCGTCGTCTGAGATGGAAAGCGACCATCCCCCGCCTTTATCATGTTCATCCATTGCGGTTAAATATCGCCGCAATGGTGTTTTTGGTAAATATTTTACAAATAATTACAGTAATTTAAAATAATATCAAAAATAGAAAAAAATGCAAAAAAAAAATTGATATAGTTTTACTCTACTAAAGAGTAATACGAAAGAAAGAAGAAAAAAACAAGAAAAAAAAAATAGAAAAAAAATACATATAAACTGAGAAAAAAAATTGGATCACCCTAACTATGCTCTACTTAAAAAAAGTACGAGAAAAAAAAATCAAGAAAAAAAAATTATAGATAGGGGAATTTACGTATTCTCGGCAACCTAAGCAGCGACCTTCTTTCTATAGCCTTTTTCTCTAAGGAACGCATACATATGTAGTATTGGTTTGTTTACAATCTTTTGCTGCCAGCTGCTCTAACAATTTCAGTCGAAAGAATTGTCAAAAACTGTTTTGAAACGCTTTTACAAAGCTCCAATCTTCTCTAGTGAGAGCAAGTATTGTCGGCAACCAGTTTTTCTTCGGCAACCGTTCCATTTGAACTGCATGTAAATCTGCTGTTCTATTATCGGCAACTCGAAATCAGCTACAATTTGTAGTGCGTGTGTTTAATTTCAAGAAAACCTTGCTAGATTGCTTTTTCTCAGTGGTAAAAATATAGTCAAATTGAAGCTGAAAGCATAAAGAATTGTTTGCATGCATTCAGCGAAGTTTTTTCGTAAGAAAATCCAGTGAAAATAGTGTTTCAATTTAAGTTGCCGAAAATAGTCTGTCATGCCGAAGCCGTCATTTCCCCTATATACTATTTACAAAATTTTGGATCACCCTAATTATGACCCAACCTAATCTAATATTGGACCATGCGGGGAGATGCGATACTGGTGAAAACAAAGCGACACGTTATACCTATTGCACTGAGGCGGCAGATGACTGGTGCGATGCTATTGTTCGCCCCAACGGCTGTTGGGTCGATAACCTTGTAGCTGGTATGCCTCGGTCGCCTCGGTAGGCAATTTAACGTGCTTTCGTTGTTGCTATCAATGGGATGATGTGATGATGTGATGATGATGAGTTAAAGATGGACCGTAATCAAAGCGCTTGGCGTATGTCTAACGGCTTCCTCACTCGCGCACTAGTTGTCTTAACACTATGCCAACTAACTTTGGCGAGAAAAAACCCTCGCGTGGGGAAAAACTCAAAAACTCAAATACTAGTGTCGTACAACGAGACCGATGCGACTTGACCGGCTCAGCATGCGAGACGGAATGACGCAGGCAACCTATAATGTATGACTTTCGTTCATTCAAAATGCAATATCTTAGGAACTACGCAAATTACTTTGTGTCGTTAAGTGTTTCTTCAGTAGAAAACAATGGGGAATACGATGGTGTCCATAAAATGAAAATTAAATGACATGTATTATGAGAAAACTGCATTTAAAGTTTTCAAATAAACATAAAAAAATATTTGGCAAAACTGTAAAGAAATGAAGATTACATATTTAGATTCCTTGTCTAATTTCCTTATTAAATCAATACCTAATGCAATTTATAGCTTAATTCGTTCTGGAGATATGAACCAAAGAAAGTAGTGGTTTCTAAAAAATAATGAAAAAATGAAAAATGTGCCCCTTGATCGAGGGGTGCTACGATCAGCATACAACTTTGGATTTTTAAAATTCGAACTTAAATGAACATTCCCTCCAAATTTGGTCTAAATCGGAAGAGGTCAATTACACTTTTGCTATTTTTTGTGACCACTTGGGCGCGGAATGACCCATATGTTGTCGATAAGGCGTCAAGAAATTTAGGGTTCATTTTTATGACAGCTAAAAACTTCACTGATATCTGCTGTCTAAAATCTCTCTATTGTTCGCTTGTTCGATCGACGCTTGAGTATTGTTCAGCGGTTTGGAACCCAAACTTCAACAACGGTGCCGAGAGGATTGAATCTGTTCAGCGTCGCTTTCTTCGTTTTGCGTTCCGTAGATTGCCTTGGAATGATCCGTTTCGATTACCCAGTTACGATAGCCGTTGTCAACGTATCGACCTAGAACTTCTCCGGACAAGAAGAGATACAAGCAGAGCCCTAACCATGGCCGATATCGTCCTAGGAAGGACAGATTGCGAGGCTATCCTGAGGCAAATTTACCTGAATGTTCAACCCCGACCGCTTCGTAATAACCTTATGCTAAGACTGTCTCTACGTCGCACAAATTATGGAGCATACTGCGCGATTTGCAGACTACAGAGAACATTCAACAGAGTTGCATCTGTTTTCGACTTTCATCTCTCCCGTGATGCGCTTCGTCGAAAGTTTTCGCCTGTTTTTCGCCGGCAGGAGTAACTGACTATAAGATATAGGGGAATTTACGTATTCTCGGCAACCTAAGAAGCGACCTTCTTTCTATAGCCTTTTTCTCTATGGATCGCATACATATGCAGTATTGGTTTGCTTACAATCTTTCGCTGCCAGCTGCTCTAACAATTTCAGTCGAAAGAATTGTCAAAAACTGTTTTGAAACGCTTTTACAAAGCTCCAATCTTCTCTAGTGAGAGCGAGTATTGTCGGCAACCAGTTTTTCTTCGGCAACCGTTCCATTTGAACTGCATGTAAATCTGCTGTTCTATTACACTAGTTTACAAAACAACATAAAAAGTGTGAACTTTAGTGGTTGACCAACGTTTCTAATGCAAAATCCTACGCTGAATTCAATGCCGTGGTCAGAAAAAATTAAAGTAGAGCCATTTTTGAGATATACAAAAAATTTGATTTTTTGAATTTTGGACAAAAGTACGATTACTAAAATGTCAATATCTTTGGAACTACTGCACCAATTTTAAATCTTTTTTTATGAAAGTGAAGCTAAATAAATCTATCGTTCACTAGAATATTATGTCTTAATTAAAAATTTAATTTTGAAGTCGTTTAAAAATTTACAGCATTTTTTTTTATTTTTCCTGCGAATTTTCCACAAAAATCTTGTTTTAATCAACATTTTTAATGAGATAAAAAGATTCAAAAAATCATTCCATAATTTATTCTTAAAGTCCATTAAAAACTGGAGAAAATGAGCCTTTAATTGATGAAATCGGTTGGAAATTGTCGAAGTTATGAAATTTTTTGTAAAATCATGGAAATTGAATGTTCCAAGATTGGCCGTTGTCCCGCTTCTATGTTCATGCACCACTTCCGGTAAGCCTTTCTGCGGACGTGTACGCATACGGTGCATTTCACTAACACTACCAGCTGTCACGCAAAATTAAATGGGATATTTTCAACAATATAATTTACGCTAGTGTTTGTGAGACCGCTCGGCGAGAACCTAACGCAACCAACTCAATTTGACAGCTTTCTTTCTTTAACATTGCTTAACGATGTATACGACAAAACGTGAATTCAAGTGTAAAAATGATCCTCTAAAGTTTTGTTACGCGTGTGGCAACTATATATTTACAAAATCGGTCAATTTCACTGCTTCGTTGCAAACTGCATACAGGCTTTATTTTAAAATTGATCCTGGAGACTTTGACGAACCGTGGATTCCAAAAGTATTTTGTAGTTCGTGCAAAACGTGCTTGGCTAGGTGGATGTCAGGCGCAAGATAAATTGATTTTTTGAATAACTTTCATATAAACAATTTATGTACAGCATGGTAGTGCTTTGTTCTTTGCTGATCGACATTATCTTACTTCATCTATTTTTGATAAGTGTTAATGTCTTACTTACTAACTCACTTATTTGTTATCTGTCAGTCGCTATTTGTCCTTTGACATGCCCACCATATGGCGTCGACCGTTTTGCCATGCAACGGATTGTTATTTCTGCTTGACAAAAGTTAAGCAACAAGGACGTCACAAAACAGTTGAGTATCCACAAGTGGCTTCTATGACAAAACCTGTTCCACATTCAAGTTCGGTCCCGTATCCTGTTTATCCAAAGCGGAAACGAGCGCCCTCTGTTGAATCGACTGTTACAAAAAGTGAGGAGGAATTCAAGGAGGAATGCGAGGAAGACTTCGAGGTGGAATTGGAAAGAAACCCAAAACTGTTTACACAATCCGAATTTAATGATTTGGTGCGAGATCTCGACTTATCGAAGGTGAAATCCGAATTGCTGGCATCATGCTTGAAAGAACACAACATACTGAGCAAGGAGGTCAAAATTTCTTGTCACAAGAAATTTGACAAATATTATTCTACAAAGGACAAGGCATGTTTTTGCCATGACGTAAACGGCTTGTTTGAAGAGTTTGGTGAGCCATATGATCCAGCTGAATGGCGTTTATTCATCGATAGCAGCAAGTTGAGCTTGAAAGCCGTTTTACTACATCAAGGGAATGGGAAACCTTCTATTCCATTAGCTCATGCCGTTAATATGAAGGAAACGTAACTATTGCTCAATTTGATAAATTACAATCAACACAATTGGAAAATTTGTTCCGATCTTAAAGTGGTTGCCATGTTGACTGGATTGCAACAGGGATACACAAAATATATGTGTTTTTTGTGTAAATGGGACAGTCGAGCTCGTAAGGAACACTACGTCCGAAAAGATTGGCCGGGATAATTTCACAATTGGTAAAGACAACGTTAAAAATGATCCTCTTGTGGTAAAAGAACGCATAATACTTCCACCACTACATATAAAACTTGGGCTATTCAAAAATTTCGTCAAAGCGTTGCAAAAAGAAGGGCCGGCATTCCAGTACTTGAAATCAGTATTTCCAAATTTATCTGACGCAAAGATAAAGGAAGGTGTATTTGTTGGCCCACAGATCAAAAAACTGCTCAATGATTCCGCATTCAATACAGTTTTGACACCAGATGAGGAAGAAGCGTGGAAATCGTTCCAGCGTGTTGTCACAACCTTTTTAGGAAATTTCAGAAGCCCAGATTATGAGGAAGCCGTCGATGAATTTCTCAAAAATTATGAGAAAATAGGTATAAATCAAAAATATTGTGTTTGTTACATATAATTAATTTCAAATCCTTTTATTTCACTGAACACAGGTGTGAATATGTCTTTGAAGATACATTTCCTACATTCTCACATGGATTTTTTCCCGGAAAATCTTGGTGACGAGAGTGATGAGCACGGCGAACGTTTTCACCAACAAATGAAGATGATGGAACGTCGTTACCAAGGGTTTTGGGATGAAGCAATGATGGGTGACTATTGTTGGTTTCTGATTCGAGAAACAAGTTCAAAACATCGAAGACAAAGTCATTCGATTCTCAATCATTTTTAATAAAACCTAAATAAATTTCTTTTGTATCAAATCGGTTTTAAATCCTGATATGCCTTAATCAAATTGATATGTAGAGAAAAGAATCTCCCATGAAAACTTTACATGCAATTTGGATGCTTACAACGACACCTAGAAAAGGAACTCTAAAGCTGTTGTATTTCAGCAACATTTTTAAGTGTTTTACAAAAATGCTCATAACTTCGACAATTTCCAACCGATATCATCCATTAAAGGCTCATTTTCTCCGGTTTTGAATGGACTTTAAGAATAAATTATGGAATGATTTTTTGAATCTTTTTATCCCATTAAAAATGTTGATTAAAACAAGATTTTTATGGAAAATTCGCAGGAAAAATAAAAAAAAATGCTGTAAATTTTTAAGTGACTTCAAAATTAAATTTTTAATCAAGACATAATATTCTAGCTTCATTTTCATAAAAAAATATTTAAAATTGGTGCAGTAGTTCCAAAGATATTGACATTTTAGTAATCGTACTTTTGTCCAAAATTCAAAAAATCAAATTTTTTGTATATCTCAAAAATGGCTCTACTTTAACTTTTTCTGACCACGGCATTGAATTCAGCGTAGGATTTTGCATTGGAAATGATCATCACCTTACCGAGTTCAAAAATGCTGTAAACTAGTGTTATCGGCAACTCGAAATCAGCTACAATTTGTAGAGCGTGTGTTTCATTTCAAGAAAACCCTGCTATATTGCTTTTTCTCAGTGGTAAAAATATAGTCAAATTGAAGCTGAAAGCATAAAGAATCGTTTGCATGCATTCAGCGAAGTGTTTTCGTAAGAAAATCCAGTGAAAATAGTGTTTCAATTTGGGTTGCCGAAAATAGTCTGTCATGCCGAAGCCGTCATTTCCCCTATGTTTTATAATGTTTTTTTTTTTATGTTATGACCATGCTTGAATGTATTTTTTTTTTACTATAGTTGATAAGGTTAACATCATTGGGGCTTCATCCAGCCTGTTGATGTTAAACAAAAATAAAACAATGGAGAAATATGCATCTGCAAACACTCCCATTTTCAGCACCTACCAAACTAAAAATAACCAAAGATTTGAGTAAAGCAAAGGAACTAAATTTATACAACTTTCTAATAAGAAAAACCTCCATTGGTAGTCATTATGATGAAGCAATGAAATGTGCAGTCTACACTAGTAATCATCCCCTAGGTAAAAATGTCAAGATCATAAGTATAAAAATGAAACTTCAACGTGTAGAATCGGAGCCTACCTAACTATACCAAATTGAAATAAGTGGAATTAAATGGAAGATCACCTTTTCTGCCCAACCCAATTTCATTACTTCATTATGATGGTTACCAAGCCTTTGGAGGGTTTCGTTATTATAGAGTTGTATAGATTTTTCTCCTTTACTTTTCTTAAATCTTTTGTTATTATAAGTTTGTGAGATTCCGATTCTACAAGTTGTAGTTTCATTTTTATACCCCCATGGACATTTTTACCCCCATTTTCGGTACATGCTTCATTTTCGATTTCTTAAAGTGACCCCCGGTACAGTAAAGAAAGACGTAGTCCCACGTTAAAAAAAAAATTTTTTTGCAGAGCTGGCCCTCAATATCGGACCGACTTCACAAACCTGATTGATCAATATTTCATGCAATCATGCGATAACTTTGTCAAACTTGAAATAACAATTGCTTGCCTACCTTCCATTTTTTTTTCCGCCGAATCACCAATTCCCAGTTCAATTCAGGAACCCAAAACCAGCCATCCACAAACTGCTCACTTTGAAACAACCAATACCCTTGAACGTATTACGTTTCCTGGGTTTTTCGAAGAACAAATAGAATTTGATGGATTCACCATTCGACGATACGCCCATGCTTTTCCCATTGAAAGCACCCACTCAGGAAACTGCCTGAAGGAAACAATTATTGCCCACTGCTTCCGTAAATATTGTTCACCCCATCATAATAATAATTGATGGGAACGCATGTTGCGTCGTTATATTAGGTGCTCCGGTGGGAAATTACGCGCTTCTCCCGAGGGAAACTGTTCCAGTGCGCGTTTGTTTATTCGATAAGGGTTTATTATTTTCCCGTTTTCGAGAAGCAGTAAATATGCGTGTTTTGTTCAATAAACTACTTATTAGCGTTCTGTGCGGTGGGGGCTGCTCACTATTGGGTGATTAATTGTACCAGCACGACATTATGCTGTACTCGCGAGGGGATGCGAAGGCATGAATAGGGTCATTAAAGTGGGGTGGAATTAGGAGGTATTGTGCCAATGAACCATTAAAGGCTTGGAAATTTTTGCTAGTAGTAGTGCTACAAATCATTCGCTTTGGAGGCCTTTCGTCTACCTAGGTGGAAAATCACTTGTACTCATGCTTCGGAATAATTATGAAGGGAAGTATACGCAAGTTGTTCAGTTTTTGAACAGCAGATTTCATTCAACAACATTTCCTATCGAATTCCAGATGCCTTCGATAAAAGGACCAAAGAATTGATTATATACCAGTTAACTTTCAACGTATAACTCTTGCAAGCCTAAAATAACAGTATCCAACACTTGGCAGGCATCCTTCAACACTATCTATTACATTTGAGTGGATAGAAAGGAAATACCATTGCGAATGTATCAACTTCAATATCCATGAGCTACACAAAGCTAAAAGAACTACGTTGTGTGGTATTAACTATTAGGGTACAACACATGGATATCTAAGTTCTTTCCACTCGTGGATTTCAAGTGGCACTGCTTGAAAACAGCTTAATTATTATTTATTCTAAAGTTCAATTGATTGCACTCGAGCTTTGAAAACCTGAGCACATGAGAGCAGTTCATTTTATGCACACTTAGAAATACCTAATTTTACACGTGACGGAATCTATCTTTGATACAAAGGATGAGACGTAAACAAACATGTCATGTAAAATTAAGTGCTCCGAGACTGAAAAGTTCGTTACTCGGCGAAAAGAACGTTTGATTGGGCTGAATTTCGTGTCTGTTATGACTCAATTTTATATCAAAATTGACGCTCGTATATGTCAGTCTCAGAGCACCTAAATGTACATGAATTTTTCTAAGTGGGTGGAAGCACAAACCCAGGTCAACACATTGAGAATGATACAAATTTAATTCCCAGTTAACAACTCGCAAGTTCTCCTCCACTCCGGACTGAATGAGCTCTTTCGTTGAGTGGGTGCCATGGTTGTGCACTTTCCATGATGTTCCTAGGTACGGTCTTATGTATATTCGCACTGTTCAACTTAATTACTACCGCATGTTGGACGTTACTTTGGACGTGTACAGCAAACTCGAATGCGCGAAACATTTTGGTTATATGTTATATGTTTGTGGGACGAGAATGTTCGTACCATTTATTCGGGAAAACTACGTGCAATGTTTTCCTCTTTCGAAGCACCGTTGAAACGCAGTTGTTGAATTTAGAATTGGAGCTGTTTTTGGTGCAAACTGTTACAGCATTTGTTTCACCTTAATCGTAATTTATATAAAAACTATTCTTACTCTGTATTTTCAAAAATTAAGAGCTGGTTACTCACGGTTGCTACTCTGTTATTGCCAGACCAGCTGTAATAACACAGAGAACCAATAGACGATGCTTGGGACTAGCAATCATCCTCAATGTGTAAAAACTGGTAATCTCAAACTAGGCAATACCAGCACCGGCCGCGCCCGAACACAGGTCAAAAAAGGAAGGGGTAGGAATGTGTTGACGTGATACTCGCTTTGATGGAAGCCGAGAACACCTCTGCACTTCCATGAGGAATCACTGGGATATTGGGCAATAGGGTTGGGCTTGCAGCAGGATTCGTTTTAGTAAACTCATAAGATCAGTTAGCAAACGAGCTCCTTTTTAATCATCGAGTTGCTGTTATTACCATGTAAGCATGTTAACAAATAAAACAATTGATGAATCTTGAATGTGGCTCGGCTTGAGATTAGACTCATGATGTTCTGATCAGTAAGCAAAAACGGTTGCTCTTAGGCCACCGAACCCCTCATATCACATTATACCGTTACTCAAGTTGTTATAACTATTAAAACCCGGCACCGACGACAACTAGGGCTACAAAATGGTGAGTTGAGCTTAGCACTGGTCCTCACAAGTTCCTACTTCACGCCTCCCCGACTCATATGATAACAAAAGACTACCAGCTGAAACATGGATACAGCTGGGTGGCGTAGCCTGGGCAATGTTTCCAGTCCGGCAATAGCAAAGTGAAGAGGTACGACGCGAACACTGGCGCGGTAACCATAGTATGGTGATAGAGGAAATGCTTCACCAAACCTGACGCGTCTGTTCACCATGGAGGTGCGACTCAAAACGGCGTCTGTTCTCCATGTTAGGAGCGGCTGATCACCGTCCTAGTGCCAGCGTGGGACTCTAAACAGAGCTGTGCATGATAGTCCCCAGGTGAGACAGGGGGTTGGGGCAGGCCCAACAATCGGAACAATCGGCCCAGACCTACGCGACGAAATAAGGACTACGATTGGAAACTCGGAACATGGAACTGCAAATCGCTCGGCTTTCCGGGCTGCGATAGGTTAATCTATGACGTACTTCAACCACGCAACTTCGATGTCGTAGCACTGCAGGAACTTTGCTGGACGGGACAAAAGGTATGGAAAAGCGGGCATCGAGCGGCTACTTTCTACCAGAGCTGTGGCGCCACCAACGAGCTGGGAACCGGCTGGGTAAGATGCGCCAACGCGTGATTGGTTGGCAGCCGATCAACGCGAGGATGTGCAAGTTGAGGATTAAGGGCCGTTTCTTCAACTACAGCATCATCAACGTGCACTGCCCACACGAATGGAGACCCGACGACGAGAAAGAAGCGTTCTATGCGCAGCTGGAGCAGGTGTACGACGGCTGTTCGCAACGGGACGTCAAAATCGTCATCGGCGACATGAACGCTCAGATAGGACGGAAGGCAATGCACAGTGGTTGAAATCGGCATTTTCGTGCGCTTAGTTAATAGCTCCTTTATCATGAAATTAAGAGATATGGTGCCTTGAGAGAAGTGTTTCAATATGTTACTGCGCTTCTTTTGATGTTTTTAGTTAAAAGATTAATCCCCCTAAAAGTGAGATAGAAAATATATTTTTTCAACTATTCAAGATACAGGGTTGGTGTCTCTGACAGAGTTGTAGAATTTTTTTTTAAAAACAACTTTTCTTAAGACGTTTAAATAATATCTTTTTTACTTTTCAAGATATGTGACGTTTTTTGCTGACGGTCCCTCAAAAATGGTTTTCTCATCATAACTTTTTGGTCTACATTTTTACGGCTTTGCCATGTTCTAGTAAAATGTAGATAATAACAAAATACACAATACTGTGAATTGCAGTATCTTCAGTAGAAAAAAAGGTATTGAAGTTTTTGTCGATTTTTAGACCATAATTTATGAACTTGTAACTTAGCAGGGGGCAAAATGGGGCAAAGTACCCATGTTGCATCTGAAACTTTAAGAAATTTACTTCAAAATGATAGCAAACATCTGTGAATGTAAGCGATTGTTGGTAAACTATGATTTCAACAAAATAGTTATAGCCGTGCCTAAATGTGCATGCTATTTCATCAGAATTGCCGCACCTAGTGTTAGAGATATCTTGTATACATTAAAATGCTACTGTTGAAATCAAGTAAGCCATGACCCAAGACTTCAATCATTTTTCTGAGATCCTTAGCAACCATCGACAAGTGAAGTAAAATAACATTGTTAAATCTTAATTATTTGTTGGACATTGAGTGGTTTGAAAGCTCTATTGTGTACCCGAATCACGGTAGCAGTGCCCAGTTTTCAACTATATAAATGGCCTCCATCGGTATGTAAAATATCTCAATTTGAAATTTGACTGCCTATGTTTTGGAATTTATGCCAAGAACTATTTTTTAAATCATTCTTATATTCCAGTTGAAATCGATAAACATCATCTATTTTCAATATGGAGAGCAGCAGGAAGGAGTTTGGCGATAAAAAAATCGCAACGTATTCAAAGAGGTCCTGAAAGCCTATTCGATTGATTCAGACATTATGCCAGAAGTTGCCGTGGAGGTTGAAAAGTATACCAAGACTATTTGTGATATTTTTCAAAGGCTTTGGATAAAACATAATCGCACAGCTGACAGGGTACTGCTCCACCATTTTGAGAATTTCAAAATACCGTTCAAACTTCCAGCAAACATCCTCAATATGCTTCCTTCATCATCATCGAGCGTCCCGGCTGGGCGTAAGCCAATGCCATTCAAAAAGTGTAGTGACTCGACTAAAAGAAAGAAAACAGCATCCATTCGTGAGAAGAGCTTGTATTTGCAACGCAGATGAAGCTACGCGAGTCAGGTCAGAAACATGCTGCCGATATTCTCAAAGAGGCTGTGCAGACTTCCCCGTCGCGGGCAAGCAAAATGGCTAAATCGTGGAAAAGATCATCGAACAATCCATTGTTCGAGTATAACGATGCTGAAGCTTTGGCATTATTTGTTGATGCAAAGCTGTCCAAATCGCAGTACGTTAGAATTCAGACCGAGGCCAAACAACGAAATGCGAATATATATCCGCCGTACCACCACATTCTAGAAGCGAAAAAAACTGTTATGCGGATGAAAAATATATACACGGTATGAAAAAATCATGTAAATATTTCTGTAACTTGCAAGCATCTGAAATTTGCAAGAAAACATGCAAATTGGTTTGAAAGCAATACGCAGATGTTTAAAAGTTAGTTATATTTATATTGCTTAAAATTAAGTTTTTTTCTGTGTTATAGTCAGCGACACATGTGTGGAAGTAAAACTACAGCAGCTTCTTGACCACACGTCGGAGCGAATCGTCGATGCAAACGAAGAAACTTTGGATAACTTTACAGATGAGGAGCTTCTAAACATCAATTTGACGATCAAGTGGGGAATGGACGGAAGTACCGGAAATGCTGAGTATAATCAAAAATTCGAGAAAGAATATATTGAAGAGCAAATTGAGAAACTGTTGCCCACGGAGTTTACGAAATATGGACGGGACATACGGGTTAGGTACAGTATGTTGTTAACTATGGTGGACGGAAATATTTGTTCTGCACTCACTGGGACAAAATCGTCCCAAAGATGTTTTGTCTGCCTAGCAAAGCCTACAGAAATGAATAATATAGACAAAGTTCAACACCGTAAAGACAATGAGACTGCATTTCAGTATGGACTATGTCCTCTGCACGCATGGATTAGATTTTTCGAGTATTTTATGCATGTTGCATATCGACTTGAAACGAAGAAATGGCAGTCCCGCTGAGAAGATAAACAGAAAATGCTAGAACAGAAAAAGAAAATCCAACATCGTTTGAAGGTAGAATTGGGTATGAATGTGGATCAACCACGATCTGATAGATTTGGAACATCGAATAATGGAAATTTAGCTCGATTTTTTTTTGCGAACGCTGAACAAGTAGCAGACATCACTAAACTAAATCTCACAGCAATCCAGCGCTGTGGTTCAATTCTCCAATCAATAGGATCAGGTTGCGAAATCGATTCAATATCATTTGACAACTATTGTGTTGAGACAGCACGCTTGTTGGTGAAATTATATCCCTGGTACTATCTACTACCAAGTGTCCATAAGGTTCTTATGCATGGGTCTTCCATAATTGACCATTTTATGGTACCAATCGGACAACTCTCAGAAGAAGCGCAAGAGGCAAGAAATAAAGATTGGAAAAGGTAGGTAAATACAAGCTTCATGATGTAATAATTTTATTGAAATATTTTTACCCATCCAACAGATACCGAGAATTCAACACCCGAAAGCATTCAAGCCAAGCTACGAATCGTAATATTCTGAAAATGCTACTAGTGTCTTCTTGATCAAAAGTATTCGAGGATGGCCGAAGAAAATCGAAAAATCACTATCGGAGGACGCGAGAAGCCTTTTGAAAAGTTTTTTTTTACGATAGTGAGAATGACAATGAGAACGACAACAAAAACAAAAGCGAGGATGACAGCGATTTATGAAATAAACATGTTGGAAAACTTTTATTATGAGTTAAATTTAATTTAATCAAATTGAACCCAATTAGCGTGCCGTATTTTTTTAATATAACGAAGAAAAAGTTTTAACACCAAACATACCTTCCAAAAGCTTACATTCACAGATGTTTGATATCATTTTGAAGTAAATTTCTTAAAGTTTCAGATGCAACATGGGTACTTTGCCCCATTTTGCCCCCTTCTAAGTTACAAGTTCATAAATCATGGTCTAAAAATCGACAAAAACTTCAATACCTTTTTTTCTACTGAAGATACTGCAATTCAATGTTCTACAGTATTGTGTATTTTGTTATTATCTACATTTTACTCCAACGTGGCAAAGCCGTAAAAATGTAGACCAAAAAGTTATGATGAGAAAACCATTATTTGAGGAACCGTCGGCAATAAACGTCACATATGTTGAAAAGTAAAAAGATATTATTTAAGCGTCTGGAGCAAAGTTGTTTTTAAATAAATTTTCTACAGATTTGTCCAAGACACCAACCCTTTATCTTGAATAGTTGAAAAAATAAATTTTCGATCTCACTTTTAGGGGGATTAATCTTTTAACTGAAAACATCAAAAGAAGCGCAGTAACATATTGAAACACTTCTCTGAAGGCACCATATCTCTTAATTTCATGATAAATGAGCTATTAATTAAGCGCACGAAAATGCCGATTTCAACCACTGCACAGTGCACAGTGGTCCAGAATGCAGATTTAGGTGGAATGATATGTTTTGAGCCTGAAACTGAAACTTTAGACCAAAAGTCTCTTCTACAAAGTTATTCCTTATAGTTAGGCCCTAATTTTTATGACAATGAATTCTAGGGTGGTTCCTATGAATTAAGGTATACATTTTTCGGCAAAGTTATAGCTGAGCAAATTTCAAGCAACTTTGTTGGAAATAACTTTTTTGTATCTCTTAAATTGGCCAATTTAGAGCTATTTTCTTGAATTGAGTTAGGGTGGCTTTTAAAAAAAAAGTTTTTTTGTTTTAGTTTTCTTATTTCAAATTTCTCAGCAAAGGTGTCTTCAGATAACTTTTAGATCTTAAGAAGGCACAAGTTTTTGCTGCACAAAGCTTGTCAATATCTTTCGCCGATCAATAATTATTAACGTTTTTATACTAAAAATATGCACTTTTCAAATGTTAATATCTCTGGTTGGGGCAAACAAAAAAAAAGTTTTTTTACGACATTTGAAAGGGCGTAAGTTATTCTCAATAATATGACAAAATTGGAGGTATGTTATTTTTTAAACTCGTATAAAATCAATTTTTTTTTTTAATTCTTTATTTAAGAGATTTTTAGCCTTAGGCTAGTTCATCTCTAGGTATAAAATCAATTTGAATTTAGTCATATTTTTTAATATTTGGGTATATCTTTTTTATTAGAAGAGATACAGGCAACAAATTCAAGTATAAGACATTCGTCTAAAAGAGTTTTAAAATTCTCTAGAAGATAACTTTCATGAGAAATTTCAAATAAAAAAGTTATTGGCAAAGGATGGATTTCATAGGACCACTCTAATGACAAATTTATATAAAATGTGCTAAAACATTTGTTTCAATATTTGGACGTTTAGTGTCTTCGAAGAAGTTTTTGTTCTTAAAAATTCCCTTCTTTTGGTGTTTGCAAACGTCAGGATGGTCCTCAAATTAGGGAATTTTTAAAACTAACTTTTTTGTTTTACAAAATATAAACATGTGTTGTTCAAAAAAGTTGTAGTTAAGTTACTTGCAAGCAACTTTGTCGAAGAAATTTTTTTTCTATCTCTTAACGTTCTCATTTTAGAGTAATTTTTCGGAGTTGACTTAGGGTGTTCCTGGAAAAAAATAGTTTTTTACCAATAACTTTTTTATTTGAAAATTCTCATGAAAGTTATCTTCTAGAGAATTTTAAAACTCCTTTAGACGAATGTCTTATACTTGAATTTGTTGTCTGTATCTCTTCTAATAAAAAAGATATACTCAAATATATTAAAAAATATGAATAAATTCAAATTGATTTTATACGAGTTTAAAAAATAACATACCTCCAATTTTTTCATATTATTGAGAATAACATACGCCCTTTCAAATGTTGCAAAAAAACTTTTTTTTTGTTTGCCCCAACCAGAGATATTAACATTTGAAAAGTGCATATTTTTAGTATACAAACGTCAATAACTCTTGATCGGCGAAAGATATTGACAAGCTTTGTGCAGCAAAAATTTGCGCCTTCTTAAGATTCTAAAAGTTAACTGTAGACACCTTTGCTGAGAAATTATAAATAAGAAAAATAGAGCAAAAAAACTGTTTTTTTAAGAGCCACCCTAACTCAATTCAAGAAAATAGCTCTTAATCGGCCAATTTAAGAGATACAAAAAAGTGATATTCAACAAAGTTGCTTAAAATTAGCTCAGCTATAACTTTGTCAAAAAATGTATACCTTAATTTATTCAAACAAAAAAGTTATAGTAAATATATAAATATATAGTAAAAAATATGAATAAATTCAAATTGATTTTATTCGAGTTTAAAAAATAACGTACCTCCATTTTTTTCATATTATTGAGAATAACATACGCCCTTTCAAATGCTGCAAAAAAACTTTTTTTTTTGTTTGCCCCAACCAGAGATATTAACATTTGAAAAGTGCATATTTTTAGTATAAAAACGTCAATAACTCTTGATCGGCGAAAGATATTGACAAGCTTTGTGCAGCAAAAATTTGCGTCTTTTTAAGATCTAAAAGTTATCTCAAGACACCTTTGCTGAGAAATTCGGAATAAGAAAAATAGACCAAAAAAACTGTTTTTTTAAGAGTCACCCTAACTCAATTCAAGAAAATAGCTCTAAATCGGCCAATTTAAGAGATACAAAAAAGTTAAATCCAACAAAGTTGCTTGAAATTAGCTCAGCTATAACTTTGCTGAAGAATGTATACCTTAATTTATTCAAACAAAAAAGTTAGATTTTTGATTTTAATGATAATAGGAACCACCCTAGAATTCATTGTCATAAAAATGAGGGCCTCACTATAAGGAACAACTTTGTAGAGGAGACTTTTAGTCTAAAGTTTAAATTTCAGGCTCAAAACATATCATTCCACCTAAATCTGCATTCTGGACCACTGTGCACTGTGCAATGTATAGACCGGCAATCGGGCCAAACAGCCTCCATGCCGTATCGAACGACAACGGCCAACGATGCGTGAACTTGGCAGCCTCTCGAGGAATGGTAGTTCGAAGTACCTTTTTCCCCCGCAAGGATATCCACAAAGCCACCTGGAGATCACCTGACCAACACACAGAAAACCAAATCGATCACGTTCTAATCGACGGGAAATTCTTCTCCGACATTATCAACGTCCGCACGTACCGCAGTGCGAACATAGATTCGGACCACTATCTAGTTGCAGTATGCATGCGCTCAAAACATTCGACGGTGCATAAAACCCGTCGAAGTCGAACGCCGCGACTCAACATTGAGCAACTAAGGAATGCCGGACTTGCCCAGGACTACGAGGAGCAGCTGGAAGATGCACTACCCACGGAAGAGCAGCTTGGCGCAGCTACTCTTGAAGATGACTGGAGGGACATCCGTTCTGTCATAGGTAGTACTACTGCAGCGGCACTAGGTACTGCGATCCGGGACCGAAGAAATGACTGGTTTGACGGCGAATACAAACTTTTTGTAGAGGAGAAGAATGCAGCACGGGCGAGAATGCTACAACACCGCACGAGATTGAATGTGGAGCGTTACAGACAAGCGCGGAACAGACAAAACTCGGTTTTCCAAAGTAAGAAGCGTCAGCAGAAAGACCGAGATCACGAACCGATGGAAAATCTGTACCGCGAAAACGACACACGACACACAAGCTAAATAGTTCGCGCAAAGGCTACGTGACGCAAGCCGATATGTGCAAGCAGTGTTGGCAAAATCAGACATCAATTGATATTTTTCCGCTCTCATGCGCTCGCAATATAACGCGTGATATTGGAACAAAATATCATGCAATATCAAGCTCCTTTGGTATTGCGAGACTATTCATAACGTGCAAAAATCAAGCTGAGAGTTGACTCGAAATAAAAACGATTCCATTGCACGTCGTTTTCTTAGAAAGAGAAAGCATAGTTTGCTATCTCTTTTTAATCTTCACCGATGGCAGACGCGAAGGGACTGCTGCAAGCCGTTATGGAAGTTTCGGCTGAAAGCAAAAATCATTAAATGCAATCTCACCACAGTTTGGTGAGATTTGCAGTTGGTGAGTTTTGTTAGCTTGATATTCCGAGCTGCGATATCACAGCTTGCAAAATCAACCGCAGTTGTTTGCTTGTTGATTCTGTCTACGAAAATCAAGCGTGATCTTGGGCGTTGGTGGGATTTGATTTTTTGATATTTTCCCTACACTGTGTGCAAGGACTTGGACGGTAACCTTCTCACGAACGAGTGTGAGGTGATTGAGAGGTGGAAGCAGGCGACACGGCAACAGACCTTGGAGCACGCGCAGAAGACGGCAAGCTACCGGCCCCTGATCTTCAAGAAGTTGAGGAAGAGATCGGTCGGCTGAAGAACAGTAAAGCAACTGGTGTAGATCAACTATCAAGTGAGCTATTAAAATACGGTGGTTGTTGGGGTTGACGGTTCGCGGGTTGAGCTAATTACGTTCTAGGGCCTACGTTGTGTGTTGTGTCGTTTGTGGTGTGTTCGTGATGATAAACAGTGCAGTTTTGCCGTTGCAAATAGTGTTTCGTTGTATTCCTTAAAGTATCGTCCATTCACTTTTAGTTTTTGATTTTTACGAAAGCGGATCGATTAAATAACTATATTCCTCGGCTATATATTGGCTACTGATCAACAATCTCTTGCTATCTCTTTGTCTATTGTGTGGATCTATTCCTAGGCGAGTAAGAGAGGTGACACAGTCGGAAGAAGTGTTAGTTTGTTTACTAAAATGAACTGCCCATATTGCTATGGCAAGTTTTGCTATAAGAAATGCTCCTCGTGTTTATTAGCTAAATTCACATCAAAGATTGATTAATTGCGTACGAAATCAGTTTGGCACGGCATTTGTGACCAGCATACACCTTCCGGTTGTATGAAACAGGCCAAAAACTATCCAAATCCGCAGATAAAATTTTTTGTTTTGAATTTCTGTATGGTAAAATAGTGAACTTTTCGTGAACATTAACGGCAAAGAACTCACCAACACTGGGAGACCGTGAGTTCCTGCCCACCTGTCATTTCCCATCTCGGATCTATTCTATGTTCTTTATGCATTGGTGTTCTGTGTTCATTTGTGATAGTCGTGCATACATGGATGGTGAGTGTCTCTTATCAGTGTTGAATGTACATTAGACTGATGCAAAATTTGAAATTTTCGCTCCACAGTGCTCAAACGGTTTCAAATTGGGCCCTGATTAGCCTCCCAAAATTTGAACTCATTTAGTGGGAAACTGACTTGGCACAAACCATTTGAAGTTTATGTGGGAATTACTATGGAGAAACCATAATTTCGGTTCATATCGCTCTCAAAATTCACCAGTTCACTCTACTTTAGAAAATGTTAGTTTAGCTTATTGAATATTTTCTCAGCTACAACTTTGTTCAAGACTATTTTTCGATCAAATGTAAGGAATAAAAGTTATTAATGATTCAAGTCACTGATGTCTTATTATTTTGCTCAATCAACTGTTCAGCAGGCAACATTGGTGTTAATGGCGCGTAGAATAGAGCACAAAAAGCATGGCTACTATGTCACTCTGCAGAATACAGTGTTGCCTACAATACAGTTGCTTAATCTTGCCATAAGATTATCAATCTCTTAAACAATTAATAACTATCTAATTTGTCATTTGGCTGACAAACAATTTTCTGCAAAGTTGTAGCTGATGAATATTCCCATAAGAATAACAATAGAATGTGTTAACAGAAGAATATGCAAAACGGCCAAAAGACAATGAACAAAAAGTTTTGGTTTCCCATAGTAATTTTCATATAACTTCAAATGGTTTGTGCCAAATCAGTTTCTTATCAAATGAGTTTAAACTTTCGGAGTGTCATCAAGACCCGATTTGAAACCGTTTGAACACTGTGGAGCGAAAATTTCAAATGCTGCATCATTCTAATGTACATTAATTATGCTAGAGTGACCAGTTTAAAACCAATTATAAGTAATTAAATATAAATCAGACTTGGTAAAAACACCGCTCGGTGCGGCTCGGTGGCAACCTACTCATGTATGCACAGCACTGGGTTTCTTCGATAAAGCACCCGGTGTCGGTGCAACATGTTGGCACGCCACCGAACCAAAAGAGAAACCCAAACGCGGTGCTACGGGCTTCGGCTCGCCACCGTGCGGCACGGAGCCAACGGAGCTCATGATTTCGTATCGTTCGTTGTTGGTGATGCGCTATGCTCGATCCCATTTGCGTTTTTGTCAAAACTGAGTTTTTCAATGGAAGTGGTAGCAAGTAGCTCATAGTTTAATTATACTCGATGAACTCAAGAAATTTGTTCTGAAATAGTTTAGAAAAATGGGGAAGTAGGTTTACCCTTTACATAAGAATCCATGGTGCGTTCTTAATTGCGTCCGTCATTTCTCTCGACAGGAACAGGGTCCGTTCGGATACGGATGTGTTGGCCATTTTCGAAATGTTGAAAATTATGAATAACCTGGTGAAGCAAAATGTCTAGATCAACCATAGAAAAGGGCCCATCAGCATTTGTAAACAAATTGTTCTAAAGCCCTTTCCTAACACAGCAAAGGCCGCCTACGCAAACCAACACCATCATCGGATAAGGGAAAGTTTGTGTGGGTGGCCTTCGCTTAGTGAGGAAAGGTCTTTATAACGGTTTGTTTACAAATGCTGAAGGGCCCTTTTCTATTGTTAATACAGAACTTCTTTGGTGCTCTGGTGCTAATTTTACCACTCATCAATTTTGTATGGACAATTGTTTACGCAGGGGGAGGGGGGTCAAGAATCCCAAAAAACTGTCTACGTAGTTAATGAACAGCCCCTAACGTTATAGTGAAGCAAATTGTATTCGCCAGTGAAAATAAGAACAAAACAATTAACTTGTAATTGACCTTTGCGGAAAAAAAAAACTATGGTTTTAAGGCAATTGGCTCTTCACAGTGTGATAGTTCCTTAGGTGCTGTTCATTAACTACTTAGACAGGTTGGAGAGGGGGGGGGGTTGGCAATTGTCCACGGTCCATACAAATTTTAAAATTTCAGGGGGGGTCAAGAATCCCAAAAAACTGTATACGTAGTTAATGAACAGCCCTTTGAGATTTTTCATTTGAGCGACAGAGTACGGAACAGCCCGCCATGCTTCACGCACAGAATGACAGTTGTTTGTGGGGTTTTCCCATAGGAGTAAAGAGGTACAGTATCGCCGGAAAGGTCAATCAGAAAAGGAACGAAAAAAAATTAGCTGCAGGTAGACTGCGATAATGGAAACAAAGAAGAAGAAGCACGGTATTCTGTCTGGCACCGGACCCTGGCACCGAGCCGCACGGAGCGCACCGAATAACCATAGCACGGCACCAAGCTGATTAAAACGGCTCCGCGTTCAGGTTTCTTGTTCGTATCGGTGGCGAGCCGACAAGAGGTACCGAAACCGAGTGCGTGTTAGCTTTGAACGGGGAGCAATATTATTGCACGGCTCGGAGTGCCGGTGCGTGTTTTTCCAAGTCTGATATAAATACATTCTAGATATAAGTAAAACAAAAAGACTATCTATCAGTTTCAAACATTTCCGACCCCATTGAAACTACTTTCAACAAATGTAACTAAATTAATTCAATTATTTAACCAAGGTTTTGATCTTCGTTTTTCTCGACGGACGATTCCGTCAGCTCCAGGATCAACCTCGATGATCAGGGTGCCTTCCATTCAATTTGACTAAAAAAATGTTTTAGGAAATTATGGAATAATAAGATATTATGATTGTAACTTGTATATGTAAGGAACAAGAAAAGATTTTAAAGTTTGTGTTTGACACATAAAACCTGCAAATTTAGCTTTGACAGAGACACAATGAGCGATTTTCTGATCGCCTCTTCGCGAAGAGTGAAGAGCGAAGAGTGGGTGAGATAAATGACAAAGTCGCTTATTGCAACTCTCATGCAGCAACATTGGCTGGTATTATGTGTCAAACACAAACTCCACAATCTTTTCTTGTTGCTTACACAAAAAAAAAACATTATTATAGGGTAAACGCTCCTATAGTTGCGGTACGTTAGAAGCGTTAGGTTCCTATAGTTGTGTATTGAGTCTCCATACACAACTATAGGAACCTAACGCTTCTAACGTACCGCAACTATAGGAGCGTTTCCCCTAATATCTTATTATTCCATAATGTCATAAAACATTTTTTTAGCCAAAATTAATGGAAGGCACCCTGTCGATGATCTTCGCTAAAGGCCAGTGCAGTGGTGGTGGGTTATCTTCTAGGACTACTACGATGCTACCGATGCGAATGGGACTTGGCAGAAGATTTTCACTCGCTGATCGAAGACCGGTCACATATTTGTAACAGGTGGGGTACTCTCTGTCCAGCACTAATGAGACCCCTCTCTACACTGCCTCAGGGTCGGCATACACGTGTGACTATCGCGGCCAAGAAAACACTCAAGTACTTTTGACACACCCCGATGAACTTTCACATAGGTCTCTTTTATTTTCCTAAACTTTCCCACTTTCTTATCAGCTATCTCCTACCTTAGCCTTCACTAGTTCTTCCTTCGTCTTTCGTCGTCGATGAGGGCCCCCTTCTCCGTTCCGCTACACCTTCAACATCACTTGCTCCTCTCTTTTGCTTTTGTCCTTCGTCCCTCGGTGTCGACTGTGGGTTGCCACTTACCACTTCACTCTCCTCTCCTCCTACGGGTGCTCCCACGGTACCGTTTGCCGAGCCGTTCGTTCGCGAAGTCGTTATACCGAGTCCACGACGCTCAAGGCAAATCCAAAATGGCTATGAACACGGACTAGTGAACGCGGCTGGTACTACGATGTATCGGAATACGGTTGTATTTGTACGGTAGCTTTCGGGTTTGACCGCAGTAGGTCAAACACAACGAACACTACGGGGTCTGACCGCGCCGTTGATAAATGCTAACGGTAAACTACGGGGTCCTGGATATTTTAGTAGGTTGGCTCCTCCTCCACTACTGATCGAGTTTCACACCTCAAGACTCGTGCAGACTAATCACTTTATTTCCCTTTTCAAATAACGATCTTTCACTATAGATAGATGTATATCTTATTCGTTTGTGATTTGTCTAGCTTGGTTTTCGACTACAAATTTTGACTTTTGCCAGGCAATTGGCTAGCAACGATGGCGGGTGATTTCCTTGCGCTCTCGATCGTTGAACACTTTTCCTTCAGCCCAATTTCGCCCCAACTCGATGGCCTCCCAATCCTGCTGTCAGCGGCATCTGGCTGTGAGTAGCGGAACTTCGTGTTGTGGTTGCGTGCTGTCCAGTGGGTGGTGGGCGGTGTTGGCACTGATACTTGAATCCTTTCCTGGCATTCATAACATTTAAATCGAAACACTAAATTCGAGACAATGTCAACAATCTTAGACAGACAGACACACAACTGGCTACATATTCTCGGCGCCAGCGTTGCCAATACCGTAGAAACATATGCCGTCGTTGCTGATATTGTATGAGGCGATTTGAGGGTATGACTGTAAGATCGGGCTCGGGAAGGGGTTTCATAAATGGGCCAATCAGAAAATGGGCTGGTGTGAGGGCATTAAGGCGCTAGAGGTCTTGAGTTGAGGGCTGCTGAGATTTGGACGAGCAAGGTACAGAAGTTCTCGTGCGATAACTGGTGAATCCCGATTTCCTTCTTCAAAGCGGATGTTGATGAGCGGACTGCTGCTTTCCACAATCCACTGAAATTGGGAGCTCGAGGGGAATGAAGTGCCAGGAAACTTCTTGCTGCGATTTGCTGATCAGAGCCTTGTAGAGTTCGTGTAGTTCGTGTCTAGCACCTTGGAGGTTCGTCACATTGTCTGAGTGGATATCTTTTGGTATTCCGTGATGACCGATGAATCTTCGGAGGGCGGATATGAATCCAGCTGCAGACAGGTCCATGACAAGTTTAAGGTGTATCGCTTTGGTCGTGAAACCTTTGGAGGGGCTCCACATCGATGCGGCGGTTTCAAATAGAAAGGGCCACAGTAATCGATCACAGTCACAAAGAATGCTACCCCATAGGCTGCTGTATTGAGCGGGGATTGAATCGAAAGCAGCGATGACACTTTCGAAGGACGGAGTTAACAGCAACTTTGCCATGAATCGGCCAGAATTCCTGCCTCACGACCGCTAGAGTTGCTTGATGGCCTCCATGGTGGATTTGTAGGCGGAAGAATTCGATGAGCAACCACGTGTAAACATGAAAGTTTGGAGAGTGGCGGAGACGATCACCTACCCCTATGATTCCTTCTTTGTCTATGAAAAATGCACAGTAGTTTCAGCGGAGATTTAGGAAGAACTTGATGGGTTTTCTTCAGGGTTTTCAATTCCTGCGGGAAACATTCCTCCTGCAGTCATCTTAACGATGTTGATCTCCCGCATATGTACACCGCATATGGTTTGATTTGCGACAGTTGGCAGATAACCGTTTGCGGAAGGCGACTAAACGCCACAGTTGAAGTACAGAGGAATGAATCGAGAAGATAGAACTCGATTCTACCGCGACGGTATTTGTTTGAACGATGACTGGAGGTTCCAAATCCACATCTGAAGGTACTGGACCAGAGCATGCGACTGACCAGCGATCAGGTGTTTGCTTCAACCATGACGGTCCTGTCTTCCACAGTTCGCTTTTAAGGAAATCTATCAAAGACATTCCCCTTGAAACTAGATCCGCTGGCTTTTCCTTTGCAGGTACATGCTGTCCCGAGTGTCCATAAGTGGCTGTCTGGATAGCAGATACGCGGTTAGCGATGAAGGTTTTCCACGTATTCGGCGGTGCATTCAGCCAAGTAGTACTACAGTCGAGTCTGACCAGAAGAAAGACATCACGTTACCCAACGAAATTGCTTTGACAACCTTTTCATGAAGACGAGCAGCTTCCCTAAACAGAGTCCCAATCTCGGCGTTGTCAATCGCTTCAAAGGTGCAACCCGAGACTTAGATGAGAGAAGCTCAATGCGGACGTTGTTGTCTCGATCTGTGGATCGAACGTAAAGACATGCTCCGTACGCAAGATCCGAAGCATCGGCGAAACAGTGCAGTCCTTCCATTTTTCCTCAAGTTGCATGATTATTTTTGCTGTGCACGACGGGAGGAATCAATCCTAGGAGATCGAACAACTTCGCAATAGTGGAAAGAATTCACCTTCTAGTCCAATCGCCTTCATCTTCTCCGACACTGAACAGGAACCGTAGTTGATCCGCTTTCGGTTCCCAAGTAATCCCGAGAGTTTTGACCTTCTTTTCGGGATTTAAGTCAAAAGTGATGGTGAGACTAGTTCCCAACTTGTCCTCAGGGATACCAGCCAATACTTACGGTCGATTAGAGCACCATTCTAGGATTGGAAATCCCCCTTTGGCCATCAACGTAGTCAAACCTTCCCGTAGCGTAAAAATTGAAATTGTAGTGAGTTTTGCTCGGTCCGGTCCAAACAAATTTCATGAATGTCAATATAGTGGAAAGCAACCAACTAGTACGCTTATTTCAAACAAACACCATACAGGAACTAAATGGACTCAGATAGCCTAGCCAGTAAAGGCACACTATTACCTATCCGAAGGAGGCAGGTTCAGTCCCCGGTCCAGACGAGAAAATCTTTCGGGTTGTAAATGTTCTCGACTTCCCTGCACATAGAGTATCATTGTACTTGCCACACAATTATACTAATGCAGAAATGGTACAGGCTTAGAAAGCTCTCAATTAATAACTGTGGAAGCCCATCTAGAACTCTAAGTTGAAAACAGACAAAACGCCCAGAAAAATCGTAACAACCGTAGAAGAGGAAGATACAGAAACTGCGAGTCGAAGTCATCATCATTCAAACACAAATTATCTCAAGTAAGACAAACATACTCCACCAAGCAAACGGGCTTCAAAGCATCCGTACTCAAATTGCGATTTCTTCAAAATAAATTATCTGTTACTAACTTGTGTTCGCAGAAAACACGCATACCTCAGCCCTCAGATTGGCTCCGATGATGGCTTACCCTTTAGGCGGCAATGTTATACCGAAAAGGGCGGAAGTCTGTTTACCAGACACATTAACATATGACTCCCTGCAGACAACTTTCTGAACTTTGCGAGTGCGTTATTTAAATAAACACTCTCGGAGACGGCACGCACACACGCACACTCATACATCGTAATTAGCAGTTTAATTAACGTTCTCGGTAAGCACTCGAGCTGCCGAGTTGTCTGCTGTTCCACGAAATATTACACGGTAAAGCATTTTTGAAGTCTTCCCCTTACAAACAACGGGGTAATAAGGCGAAGAAGATAATGGAGAAAAACACCTACCCGGACATTCCGAAGGAGTCGGCAAAAGAGTCGAGAAACGTGATTCAACCACGGTGGAAAGTGGAAATGTTTACCCACTGGAATTTGCTTTTCGTGGAATTTCTATTCCGAAAGCAAGCATTAGGATTGATGGGAAATGAACCACCTGATGTTTGGTTTCGGAGCAAACCAGGTTGGAAAGGTGTTTTCGGTTGAGTAAGTCCAGTGTTTTTCAACCGGCGGGGAATGCAACCATACTAGTCTTGGTGAGTGGAATGGTACGGAAATGGTTGAAAACCACTGGATTAATCAAATAAAAATATTGAAATAATTTGGGAGAAAAGCTACTGCAAATATCAAGGCTGGAACGCAGAGCGAAATATATGATGTGTTTCGAAATAATATTATTCCGATTTTTCGGTAAAATATATTCCAAAGTTCTAGCTTATTCCATTCAGAACATTAAGAGGAATCTTTATCAGAATTTTTGGAAGAATCATGTTAGATATTCTCATTCGAATCTATTGAGGATTCCCAATGAATTCCACTCAGGATTCTCAGAGAAATCTTACTAAAGATGTTAAGAAGAATCCCGTTTAAATCGGAAGCATCTATGATTGGGGGACTTAAATAGCATAGTCAGTAATGACCCGACATTACCAAGCAGAATTCTCAAAGAATATTGTTCAAGATTCTTGTAAACATGATGTTCAGGATTTGAAGAATAATCCAGTTCAGTTGAAGACATCAGAAATCTGAAGAAAAAACAACCTAGCATTTTCGGTTTTATCAAGGTTTTATAAGGCTTCGATTAGAATTGCATACCATAACAAAAGTAGCATTTTCGGTTTTATCAAGGTTTTATAAGGCTTCGATTAGAATTGCATGCCATAACAAAATCGGGAATGTTACTTGGGCATAATTATCACAAGAATCCTGGTCAGGGTTATTAAAATCCAAAATCTCTTAATCCTTGTTGAAGATTCTCAGAAAAATGCTTGAACAAAGGAGGAGGAATCATCAACCTAACCCAAGTAACAATTCAGCAGCTACTTGACATCCACTCTGATTTATGATGGTTTTATAAATGAAATGAACAATCCATTTAGCTTAACTACAGAATTTCAAAGTGTAAAACATTCCTGGTTTATAATTCAGCTTAATGCTGTTTTAAAAACCTTTTATAGTCTGTCAAGAAAATCAAAATCTTCTTGTTTTAAAAATAAATTTAAAGCAGCTCTCAATCTCTCAATAAAACTGTTCTGTGAATCAATTATAAACTTCATTAACAATTGTTAATTAATGCCTCGATAAAAAACTCTATAAAGTTGTTCAATCATTTTGAAAGCAACCATAAAACCATTCGATTTTAAATGAAAGCAAAAAGCATACATTGTTGATGTTTAGACTTGTTAAAGTGTATCATAAAATCCTCAATTACTCTGTTTCCAAATTCAACTTAAAAGTTGAATTCTCATAGTGAATATAAGCAAAATTTATGACAAGGAAATCTCGAAGAATAGGATGAAAAATTCAAGCGATGTTAACTACCCAAGGGAAGTCAATTACAGCAATGACTGAGCTGCTGACGTTTGCATCACATTCAAACCGGTGTTGATTATTTATGAAATAGTCTAAATACAAACCAGCATTCTCCAGATCGGACGAACAGAATAATTTGCATTTGTACTTATAGCAAACCACTGAAACTGTCTGTAAGTGGAGATTGGCTGGTTTCCGATTCATAGCAGAAATATTATTCAGCGAAAGGTTCGAAATTTAATTCAAGCGTACTTAATTTAAACTGCACTGTTTGATTGTGCACACTTCCTTAGTAACTGCTTCCAATCCAGCGGGAGAAAATCGCCTGGAAGAACGCTGGAGTAAACCAGTTGTGATCGAACAATGCAACTATCTAAAGATAAACAAACTTTGACGTTTAACTTTTTGCATGTAACTTTGCCTCCATAAATGCTGCCATAAATTTGAACGGGTTAGGATCAAGCAAAATGGTTTATATAAATACAATTCAGTCAGGAAATTTTCTTCATAAAAGCCTTATGAATTTGTTAGGGATTTCATTAAAGCAAAACAACTTTTTCACAAATGGCCCATGAAAACCAACTTTTAAACCACCGCCATATTACAACTATTTTGTTTGATTTTTACAATCTTCGTTTTCAATGTGTATTGCCTTGGATATAACTTTATTTTGGTCAAATTAGCAATGAGCAGATATTTGAAATACGATAATCATAGAAACATATTTCGGCGGAATTTAATGATTAATCTGAAGAATAACTATTTTTTTTTTCAATTAAAAATAATAAGCAAAATCGGCGTTTTCCGAGGGCGTACTTATTTTTTTTATGTTTTCAAGTACATTTCACATAAGATTTTATATGGCACCTACAACTACGCTGCCTTTTTTTTTGTTCATTAATTAATTTGATAAGGCTCAATCGAATTAACTTTACAGAGCCAAGGATTCTTGTTACCTATACAAAACATCTTTGAACTATATTCAAAACGTACAACACAATAAACACTTTTCTTCCGCTTCCAATATGCATCCTCCATCAGAACGGGGTCCGCTTCCAGTGGTTTCATTGCATGGCAGTATCGCCAACGTGCGGCAGAGCGCTTCCATTGCAGCAATGGATGCAAAACTTGGTAAGCACTCACACACTCATCACTAAACGGTTGCTTTCCAAAGTAGACGACGCATCGACCGAAAGAACTGCTGATGAAGAACAATGCGGAGGACCACACAATGGTTGCGGTAGAGTAAACAGACGATCGCGTGACACCCATCGAGAGTGGCCCGCTTCTGTCGACAGCCGAGTGAACACTGAACTACGCCACTTTAAGAGAACAATTTTTATAATTTTGAAAATAGAATAGGATTTTTATATGATCAGATTATATTTCCATTATTTTGTTAAGCTCGGATGGTATTTATGAATCCTTTTCTATCTTGATTGTCGATTTTTCTAGTAGATTCAGCAAGTGGCTAGCGAAAATGGCTTGATAAGGGTTTTTTATTGTTGCCAAATAGCTTTTATTATAGCTTAAATAAGGGATTCAAATGGTTCTCAATACGTTCGTAATACAACCTTTTTGCAGTAAATCAATCTTGAAGAGTTATCAAGTTATCTAAAGTAGTTGCTATAGGTCCACTTGATTTCTCAAATTTGTGAAGATATGATCCCAAAACTCATTGATTCACTAACACTGCACGCTTTGTTTGAAGGCACTTTTTTTGCAACATTCATGTACCTCAGTTTCTTCTTCTTCCTAACAATCAAATCTGTGAAGGTTTTAAAATAATTCAATTTTTGCCAATTGCCAGAATATATTATTGATCTCGCCATTGAGTCAAACATCTCTATTTGTTTTTAAAAACCCAAGCAAATTTCCCTCAGGATTGCTAATGCGACTTTCGCCACCTGTTGAGTACGGGACCCAACAATTTTGAATACCTGCTGTCTCCTTTATTGAACTCCTATAAAAGTTTTCAAACGATTGCCGCTACTGAAGTGGCATGAATTTTTTCCGACAGTCGCTTTTTCGAAGCACAATATTTTATTCGTAGATTTTTTTCCCATATTGTTTACACGATACATCTATAAAAAAAAACTACAAGGGACAGCCCTATGGGATTGTACGCAATAGTGACGTAGGACTGCGTGGTCTTATATAATAAAACATTTAACATTTGTTAACTGCAGCAGGAGCTTGTGTTTTGTGTAGGAATATACTCTTTAGTATGACGCGCTTGACATAGATGGCCCATAGCGACTCACGAAGAGCTACTGATTCCGATCAATAGCGGTGCGGCCTTTCTCGTTCTATGGATGCTCATGTGGGCTGCAGCTCGCTGCTTGCAGGCAGCCTTGCGTTGTGTACTGGAGAACACCACCACTCACCACGCGGTGATTGAATAAACACCGTGTGGTTAGAGGGGTTGGAATTCAATTTTGAAATCCTTGTTAGAGAAATCGCTTTTCGCAGGCAATCCGTGATAATATTAATTATCATAGCAACAGTTGCACAATCGTGCAATTTTCAATAGTAACATTTTGAAAATGATAAAGATGCGTAGAAATATTTTTGATCGATTGGTGATGGAATTATTGAAATTGGTCCAGGGGCAGCTGAGTTATTAACGTTCAAATCATTCATAATTTTGAAACATGTTCCATTTTCAGTTTTCACAAATTGTAACCCCATATACAAATCACAGACGTAGTCCTACATCAAAACACTCAAAAAATGACGAAAATCAATGCTTACTATAATTACGTGGCTGTCTTGGACTGTCCTGCACGTTTCTTTCTTTTTTACTCTTATGAGGGAAGAGAATTTAAACAAGAAGTTGTTCTAGCAACAAACATTAATTGATTTTGCGCAAAGCCGACATAATCAATACGGATCTTAGTTAAGAGTTAAAGAGAACTCTTTAATGCCATTTTGATTAGTTGAATCAAGTTTTTAACCTTATTCCACTGCATTTGTTCAATTCGTAATAAAATAAAGTCTTTTTTTACATGGATTCTGGAATCAGATTACTTTTTTTACACAGTACATAAAAAAAGAACTGAGTGAAGTTTTGTATCGTCAATAGTCCATATACGCCTTCATAATCGGCTTTGTAAACTTCGAAACACTTTTTCTCAAAAACCCCAAGATGAAATATTTTAAAACCATCACAGATTTGATTGTTATGACCAATACTAGCATCCTATGAAGAAAAAACTGAGGTACATGAATGTTGCAAAAAAATTGCCTTCAGACATAGCGTGCACTGGTAAACATAACAGAATTCACTACCACAATAAATGTGATTGTTGCCAGAAAAAAAAACGTGTCGTACGCTTTCCCACGCAGAAAGATTAATTCAATTATTAATCGCTGCATAACTGGAAACCCTGCATCCCAGGTTTGACGTTTCACAGCAACAACAAAAACTAGCCGTCTTTTCGGAATTTTTCTTCAGGATGCCTCGAAACTACAAGCCAGACGAGTGCGTGTGGATGAAAATTTACTGAAGGAAGCCGTGGCCGCTGTATTGGACGGTCAACCAATCAAAACGACCGCCAGGCGTATATCAGTTGTGACAAACGCTATTCCCGGAAACAGAAGGCATCCGATAAGTTGATCCAGTACGGACCCGACTATGAAGGGCTGCAGGATTACGGGTTGAAGGCAAGCAAGCTGAATCACGGACTCACTCCTCTTGGTGTGCGAAAACTAGCATACCAGTTTTCGCTAGCTAATGATACATCCATCGTGAATAAGCGGGTTAATGATCTAGCATCTTTCGAGTGGTACTACGGATTCAGTCAATTCAGTCCCGTTAAAAATTCGAGCCAATCGATATATGGAATCTGGATGAAGCTGGCATGAACACTGTACACAACCCAAAAAAAGGTAGTGACTGGCAAAGGATACAAATAGGTTAGTAAGGCTGAATCAAGTGAACGTGGTGAACTACACAGCTAAAAAAAGTAGTGTAAATTTCCGTTACTATGATGGACATAAATGGAGCGTCATAAATCATACAAGTTTACATTATAAATCGTGTAAATTTATGAGACATGTCATGCAATATTCCATATAGTGTATGCAACTTTCAACCTTTGTTCGCAACATTTCTTGCAAGCTGCTAGTTTACGTGAAAAGGAAGTTTACATGCATGAATGTTTGCATGCATGGATGTTTACATCACAAGTAAAATTCAGATTTTCACCGTTTATGATCTTTCCCCGTAAAAACTGGCAGGATAGGATGCTCAACAACTGCGACCCTGGAACCGTCGGTAGCACCCATCTGAGCGGTTGGATTACTGCTGGAAGTTTCGTAAAATTTCTTGAGCATTTCGCAAAACACACCAAGTGGTCGATTATGATGCCAATGCATCCATGCCCTATCCTACGCGAAGGCTAACGGAATTCATTTGATGACCATCCCACTACATACATCACACAAGTTGCAGCCATTGGGTAGGAGGACTTGGTGTGGTCTGTGTGTGATGATTGGATGGCACAGCATGCAGGCAATTACTACCCAAGTAACCAAAAGTTCCGCATTAAACGATTAAAATCACTTCCAAGTTACACAAAGTTCAAATAAAGTTCCGACCGAACCTTCAAGTTCCATAAAGCTAAAATAAAGCTCCGACAGAACTATCAAGTTCCATAAAGTTCGAATAAAGTCCCGACAGAACTTTCAAGCCACATGAAGCAATCCGCACATGTCTTTATTAGTAACAAAATTTAATGTACTTAAATATGAAATGATAGTGGCCCGAATAAATCATAATTCTTATATTTATGCAGTGCATCAACAAACACAAAAAATTAAAGGGTTATTTCCTGGATACGTACCCTTGTATTCAGCATGCGAGCTATAAACGCTAACCACTGCGCCACGAGTGTGCTGGAATACCATGCGGGCAAACACCAATTTAAAATTTCTGTCAAAGATGACTTCTAAATTTATTCACCTTTCCATACGTAATGATTTGATAAAGAGTCACAAATTTTTGAGATATTGTTTAAAATCTAATACTGCTTCTTGATTATAAATTCGTCCAACGAGTTCCAATTCCGTCCTAACGCATTGAAACGCCATTAGATTTTCTTCGTCCTACGGATATACGTAGAAAAATGGGATTCACTAGAAGTGCTTCTTTTTTTTGGAAAACAAAGAGCGTAAATAATTGTTGCGCTCCAATAGGATTTATATTGTAGATAATGAACTAATACATCGGAACAAACCTATTATTGATTTGTGCACGGTGCAATCATTGATATTATTGATCTTTTCTGAATGATAGAACGGAAATGGGCGATTACGACGAAGTAGCGCTCTACCCTATTTACCGAGGATGACTTTCTTTCTTCATACGTGACCATAGACCTGAACCAGCAGGTGAATCAACTTCTTTTATCATTTACCTTTATCTTTCTTTATTAAAAGACTTTCAGCCATCGGCTGATTCATCTCTGGGTACCCCAGAAGGGGGTGCCTCAAATAACAAAGTTGAGTAGTTAGGGCCCCAGAAGGGGGTCCCCGACAAGAAGGTGGGCCTCGGAGGGAGGTTTCTCCATTACAGAGTTTTTTGACGTAGGACTACGTCTGTGATTTCTATATGGGGGTACACTTTGTGAAAACCGAAAATGGAACATGTAACAAAATTATGAAAGATTTTGAACGTTAATATCTCAGCTGCCCCTGGACCAATTTCAATAATTTTATCACCAATCGATCAGATATATTTCCATATAATTAAAAGTATTACCATAGAGGTAACTATAAGATCAGAAGGTCCCGAAGAAAGGAGCTCGACTATTTGGCTCAGCTCTGGTACTATCTTCGGTCCCAAGCTAATCGATTCACCCCTCGAAACATAGGAAAATCCACTAACCCCAATTTAAAATCGTTAGTTTCGTATGGATTGTTGGTATTACCGATTGCCTGCGAAAAGCGATTTCCCTAACACAGATTTCATAGTTGAATTCCATCCGGTCTCACCAAACGGTGTTTATTCAATAACCGCGAGGTGAAGGGTGGTGTTCTCCAGTAGGTACACAACGAAAGGCTGCCTGCAAGCAGCGAGCTGCAGCCCACATGCGCATCCATAGAAGGAGGAAGAAGCCGCACCGCTATTGATCGGAATCAGTGGCTCTTCGTGAGTTGCTGTGGGCCATCTATGTCAAGCGCGTCATACTAAAGAGTATAAACAGAGAGAACCCCGCTCAAATTCTTATTCCTACACAAAACACAAGCTCATGCTGCAGTTAACAAATAAGATTTATTGTATAAGACCACGTAGTCCTACGTCAGCATTGCGTACAGGGTAGGGGGCTTCTGAGAGAAGTCCTAAAACACAGAGTGGCTTAAACAAGAGTACAAATATAATAGCTGAGTAGTGTCGTATTTGCTGGCTTAGTTTACAAAGTAGAAATTTGTTGAGGGTGTCGGTAGTCAGTGTCAATAGCGGGTTGTTGGTTATCGTGTTAGTCCTTGAGATTAAATACTTTTGTAAAGTTTGGCGTCTTTAATGAAGCAGATCACCGCTGCTTCGGCTGATTGGTCATTCGATATGGCGTTCCTTATGATATTTGGTATACCGTAAAGACTTTTTAAATTGCTGTACCCTGGGCAATCAGCCAATATGTGTTCCACTGTCATGGTAATGTTGCAAGTGTCACAAGTTTTCCGGAAATTGGAGGAGCAGCCCATGTTGTGTGTTGCACGTGTGTGCCCGGAACAAAGTCGAGACAAGTCTTGTCGACTTGGAGTGTCCTACCATTTGGAAATCTCCCCTTTCACTTTTCGAATAAAAGATTGCCTTGTGGAAGCCCACTCAACGTTCAAGGAACTGTATTCGATGGCGATTGTTCTTGGATCCCCTGGATCCCTGGATGCCTGGGATTCTAGGGCCGAAAGGGCACTGGCAGAGTCTGATAAGATGCAGATGTGTTTGTTGGCGCTTATAGTAACAGCATGGAGAATGGCCGCACTTTCCGCGGAGAAAACGGAGCATTGGTCAGGGAGCCGGAAAAATGGCTCTCGGTAGGATCTGCGATTCCAAATCCGACTTTTCCTCTAGCTTCAGAGCCGTCCGTGGTGGTTGTAATACTTTATCCATAGAATTTTAGCGACGTAGGCGCGCATTTCCGGCGCGTTGTCTCCGGCTTTGAAGCGCCTGGCTACAGATAGATCGACGGTAAGTGGAGGCTCCTCCCATCCCCTGGCTCCGTTCCAGTGGACTTCTGACACTGGGGGGAGTTTCTGATGGGCCAGGGTCTCAAGAAGTCTGTTCCCCTCTCTGAGGAGGCAGATCTCTCCAGTTCCGGTTGTTTTCTTTAGGAAACTGATTGTCCTCGACGCTAGTGTTCCTGCCACCTGGTACACGAATCGTAAATCTCCAAGCTCCACGTCTGCTGAATCTGCGGGGGTAGGACTGGAAAGGGATAGGGATACCATCACATTTGATCGGTGGAAAGTGACATATGTGTGATGACACACTTTTCTCGACTGACAACACAAACCCAGATTCAGACGCCCATCTATGAACTGAAGAGACTGAGGTCTGTAGCTTTCTGTGGAGTGCCTTTAGGGTGAGACCTACTGCCAAGAGTACAGTGTCATCGGCATAGACAAAGATAAATATCTCTTTTGGAAGACCAACGAATACCCCGTGCATCGCGAGCAAGAAGATGGTCACCGCAATTACAGAGCCCTGCCGGACACCAGTTTCTTCCATGCGAGTCAATGACCGATGGTTGCCTAATATGAAGGCCTGAAAGGTCCGGATAAAAAATAGGATGCTACCTCCTAATCCCCAGTCTGCCAGCTGCTGGATGACCCATGGGGACCATAGCCGAGCCCGGTGAAATAGGAACCGGTCACATGATCTGGTCTGAATGCATGCAATCAACTTCAGCTAGCGATCCTTCAACTCACCACAAATCCATCGAAATAACGGTGCAAAACGCGGATGTCGGAAAACGACTCAGTCGTGATTCCGGAAGCTTCAACAACAGTTGCGCTCACCTCAACTGTTAATTCCATTGGCACTCAACAAAAGGTAATCAGACTGCGACGCAAGCCGGCTAGCATCCACCCAGATCGTTCAAAACGGAACCAACACAAAAATGGATAATCGATGTTAGGAGTGACAAGTTGACAAATGGACAACGTTGACATGAATCCTATCGATGTTGTTCATTTTTCAACTTGTCACTTCCAACATAGTTTACTCATTTTTGTGTAGGTGTAGTTTTTACCGATCTGGGTGGATTATTCCCAAATTTGGGAAGTTTTGAAATAGCGTGTAAAACGTCAGATGTCATTTCAATTTGAAGCAACGTTTCCATGCCGCGATCTTTCGAAAAATGTCAAACACGCCACTTTGTAAACAATATTTTGAATCAATACCGTAAATATAAAACAAACCTTCAACAGGTTCTTGAAGGAATACTGATCAATATTCTGGAAAACAAAACCAGACAAGATTTTGTAGGAATACTGAGCATTTTTTTCTTTAAGAGTTTCGGGCAGAATCCACATGAGATTGTCGTCTGAATTAGCAAAAATCTGTAAGGATGATCGCAGTGTGCTGTGCTCGCGGATGGAATTGTGTTTTTTTCGGTCGCTGTTTCATCGTTGACTTCTATCACTTTTTTCAAATATTTTTGCATTTTTTAATAAATATCTATAGCTATACAGTAGGAAATTAGTGCCTTTGAATAGAACTTTTGATGTGTGCTGCTGCGAAAAAAGCATCTACAAGCAAGAGGAGGAGGACGATGGTGACCATAATGTCTTAAGACAGGATCTATAGACACATAATTTGGTGAGATCTTTTTATATTATTTTACTGACAGTGGATATTCCCAATCGTGTTTTACATCATGCTTTATTTAATACGCGCTGGATTCAATGTATCTGAAGGTGTGCTTGCAGTTCCTTCAGGCATGTGATATCGGAACTGTAGACATGTCGAGCTTATTGCTTCTGAAAGTGACTTCGGAATTGGTATGAGGTATCAAACATTTTAAAATGGGTTTCTGGATCAACAGTAGAGCTAGCACCTTCTAATTCCCGGACTAAAGCTGCTTTCAGTTATCTCTAATGATAATTTCAAGTATATTTCTTCCATAATACCACTTGCAAGAAATATTGCATACAATATTTTGAATGTTAACTTGTATGATACATGACGCTCCTTTTATATGCATCATAGTGATAGAAATTCACATTATTTTTTTCAACTGTGTAGGCTAAGCCCCATTTTCAACCAACTTGGCCAAATTCGAGAACGGTCACTCTCAAGGAAATGATCAAAATGTGTTTTGAAATAAAATTCAGCATGAGACATTTTTATTGCATTACACTCAATTCTGTAACGCGATTTTTTTTTCTTTATTAAAGAGACTTTCAGCCTTGGGCTGGTTCGTCTCTCTGTAACGCGATTTTTTGTTCGTCTCTATTTTTGATCGAGTAATCTCAAATTGCTACCAAGTGTAATGCAACATGCTAAAAAAAGAAAACAAGTATAATATGATGCAATTAAAAAATGAGGGTGCGTAAGGGCAAAAAAAGCGTTAAAACATAATTGAGTGTTATTTGATTACAATTGAATTACCGATGGTCATAGCCTACTTCGACGTCACGCTTGTATTTGCGTCGAATAATTTTTTTTCTCGTTAGATATCAAAAAACATAATTTTGCACTTACTTTCGAAAGTCTCCGAAACATAGGGATGTGATTTTTGAAAAGCTGATAAAGATTCCTTTAGACAATACCAAATTGGAAGAAAAAAATATCTGTTTTTATACATCATCTGAAAAGAGCTCTGTTTTCTGAGCACAACGATATTTTTTTCGATCCCACAGAGTTTTATCTCGAGTTTTAAACAGGCTTGGTTCTCTCCTCGGTGTGAGTAAAGAGGAAAGTGTACCTGCTACGTGCACCGCATCCAACAAAATGGTGCGCGCACCGTAGGTCGGCTTACCCTACACCAGATTGTACGTGAGTGCGAGAGTGCAATACATCGCATACACTTCGGCAGATGAGAAATCCCGAAGTTTTACACTTGGCTACACTCGGCTTTTTTAACAGAGCAAGAACACGCTCGCTGAAGCGATTGCGTTGCGCATTTTCCTTACCTCATAACAGCTGGCGCATTCCCTGTGATTTGTGCACTGTCCAGTAGCTTCATGTTTTTAGATTTAAATCTGTATTTTCATCGCAAAAAATATTTTTAATCTCTATTTGACTGACCAGTCTGTATAATTTCTGTGTGATGGTCTCAGTGCGGATTTACGTAAACCTCCATTGAGCAAATTCATAGTTTAGAAGGAGTTTGTTCAATATTTAGAATCATGATGTTTGCTTTCTAAAGAATTTGGCTATTTTAAAAATCTTGAAATCCTACAATCTTGATTTTTTAAAGTGTTTTGTATCCGTTCTACTGTCTGAAAATACAAAACATTAAGAACCAGTTGTGAGAGACAAATCTGTTTCTGACTGAAAATTTCGTTAATGAAGTAACACACCTTAAACCTTATAGTTAAAGTAAATATTATCAATAATATTACCATTTGCTCTAACAAATAGTATCTTTTCAAACATGGCCAATCCCACTTTAGTTCGATGTTTGGTCATTATTTGACCAAGGCTGTTAAAAGCGCGTTCGACAGACACTTGCGTGCGAGGCATCTGCAACACTGTCTCTGCAAGCATAGCCTTTGCAGGATCGATCTTTCGGTTCTTGTTCCACCATGCAACCACATCTTCGTCCAGGGGCAATGATGGTTCTAACCACAGCTTACGGATACGCTTTTCGATGTGAACTGACTACGACAAATGATTTCGGAAATCCAAGACCCCAAATCGTACTGCCAGGATCGTACACTGTTCTCCTCCGTGTCTCTCTCTCTCTCTTCGTTTTACGTTCGTGCACGATAGGGAATGCTCCTGCTCTCCGTTCGAGCGTTCGTGCACGGCGAGCAACGAAAGTTTTCTCCGCGTGCATCGTGTTTTCTTCTCGGCGTGTGGGTTAACACATATGCTTCCTAGTTACACGTGCGAGTAAAAGCCAAGCCTGGTTTTAAATCAAGATTTAATGCAAGATAATAACTTCACTGTTTGACACTCAACTATCAAATTGACAGCTCGCTCGCATACAAAGTCCCAACGAGGGGCGCTAAGAAAATTGTTAGAAGACACGGTTCTCCGAAGGTGCCGTCAACGCCAATTGAATTAGAGTGTGAGCACTGGAATGATGATTCGCGGTAGTGATAGAAGGGCTCTTCGCAATCCGCCGTGGTAAGAGAGGTCCCTTTTGTTTCCCCGTTGTTTGGATGGAAGGTGGACTTTGATGTCAAACTCCGTCATCCGTTTGATCCGTCTTTGTCATGAAGCATGATCTAAGCTCCATTGATGATGATGATATTAAACTTCTTTCAGTTGCTGCAGTCAACTCTCCGTAACTCTATTGTATGTGCCACGCACTAATTTCCGGACATACGCAGGCTTTCTTGACGGCACTGGTGGCCTCTGGGCCCAAAAGCGTATCTGCGGCACGTTGAAACAAAAAACGTCACGATGGAATTGAACGAAGGCGTTCGCTTCCCACACACGCGGCGATGGGGTTTTCCTTACCCAGAACTTGATCGTTGCTCGCCCTCTTTTTCACTAAAGATCGGCCGACGCACATATGGTCAAGTTCTCACCATCAACGGCTAAGTCCCCCGTTAATTTGGGACTTAGTAGAAACCTTCTTCGACCACACAACCAAAGTGACAAAGTAGTTTGTAAGGTAGACAGCAAATAATGTCGCTAGGTTAAGTTAGATGCAAGAAATTCAATTTACTTCTAGGAACAAATTCTACTTTTAAGCTATTAGATAAGTTTAGGTTTAGATCAGTACCTAACATCTATAATACCTTCAATATCAATGAATAAATTTCATTTTTATATCTGAAATTTAATAAATTCATGTTGATCTTCGTCAAGCTTCGTCTACAATTTGGGCTTCTACATGAACATATGTCAAGCAGCTAAACTTGGTGAGTTCGTTCCATTTGGTAAATTTTTATCTTTTCAAACCAGTAACGTTGGGAGATCACCTTTTTGTGGTGCGTTACTGGTATAAGATCTACCACCGAACCCTAGCCGTGACAAATTCAAACTAGGGAATCAGGATTTTCCAATTATCAAAGGATAACATTTTATTCCTTGTTACTTTTTATGATTTGATAATAGTGACAAGACTCGGGTAGTGACCACCGCCGTTATGCATTTCTATATTGTATATTTCAAATCAAAAATATTGTTTATGTTCATAGATTTCACATAATCACATGAAGAAGAAAAAAAAAAACCTAATTCTTTTCCCTTTGTCCTCCTCCTTTTCCTTTCCCTCTTCTCTTTTCAGAAAGCGAGTAATGGCGCTATAGCCATAAGTCATAAAAGGCTAAGATAAGAGTTAGTGCTCTTGCCCCAACCGTAAGAAGAAAATGGAGCATCACTTAACCTTTCTAGCTTTGATGCTTCCAACGACCATCAATCATATAATTATCAAAATCGGAACGCAAGATACGACAGAACAAAATCGGAACGTACGGTACGACGTTTCATCCATTTATTGGATTATGAAGCATTTAAATAGGCCCGATGTTTTCTGAATCATCTTGCCCCTTAAATGCGGCACAGTAGGCCTGGCCGTTTTGATATGTGTGACGCATCTTCGATGTGAAACATATATCAAGTAGACAAGAAAAATGATGTAGGTATATATATATCATTTTCCAGGATGCTTTCAAGAACTGGCTGTGTTGGTGTTAGATTAAATTAGAATCCACAAGAGATTGTCGTCTAAAATAATTGAATAAAGCTAAAATAACGTCCTGCGACAAAACAAATCCTATTGACATCCTATTGATCCATGAAAGTTGCTCTCCCGGGATGCAAGCATCTGTACGATGCTAACACATTCTGATCAAAGAGTTCAAACCATTTACAATCCTTTCTTACGGATATCAGAACAATGCCACGGTGCCATGCGATTCAAGAATGCGACAAAAAATAGTAGCCAACATCCATTAATAACTATTTTTCACCTTCCATTGCATGTAAACCAGTTGCATTTTCCACCAGTCTTAAAGCATCCGACCAAGCATACACTTTTATCCTTATCCACGTACACATGCTAATGTTAGCAATGCATATATTCTCGGCTGGCTATGAATAATTCGCAGCTCGTGAGGTCTTTATTTCTTTCGAACTCCATAGGTATGTGCGCCTGTATGGAATTCTCCAAGAGGAAGTGCACCTCCACGTACCGACATAGCTATGTGAGCACCTGAGAAGCAAGTACACCAATGCTCGTGAACGCAAATCTGTATTGAAATTACTTCTGTGTTTATCTTTACAATCGTGATGTGAATGCACCGATCCGGCAAGCGTGCAGCACCGAGCGCCGAGCCACGAGCAGAAGCAGGATTTGATTCGTCCTTTCCGGTTTCACCCGTTACGGATTGTTGATGGGCGGAAAATCCTGTTTTAGGGTTGTATTTGCACAAACGACGTGTGCGACTGTTTCTGTGTGTCTGCGTGTGATTGTATGTGTGAGCGAGTGCCATGTAAATGCCTATACACCCGACGAGAGGAACGTGCCGGGAAAATTGAAAGTGGAACAGATCCCTCCGGTATTTTGCGACGCGCGTCTGTCACCGCCGCCCGCCTTCCGAGAGAAGAGAATGTGCTGCTGCTGGTGCTGGTTCGAAGATAATCCGTTAAATTGTAGGCACCATTACACCCCTGAGGTTTGTGTTTCGCTCTTTCAAAGGCCTCCGAGGATGCTGGCTGGCTGCGGTTGGTTGGCAGGAGGCACGGGCTTCAGACGGGAAGGAATGTATGCAAATATATACAGCAGCTTGCTAAGAAGGGTACGGAATCAGGCAGGAGGAGCGATAGAACACTGACTATGCGGTTCTGTTTGTCTAAGATGAAATATGGATTTTGAAGAACCACTATGCTTTACGATGGCTGGGGACCGATAAGATAATTTTCAGCTTGCTTAATCTGCGTATAGGAAAGAGCTTGCCTTTGGTTCAATGAGCATGGGATTGCGTTTCCTTTGCAGCGTGGTAATCAGTGCTTAAGGAGAATCAGCTGAGCGTGGAAAGTTTAGGTTCGGTGTATGGAAGTGTGCAGTCGAGAATCGTTCTGATTCGTATTGTGATTACTACATTTCTTGAGGGGCCTCCCTTTAGCTCAGTCGGTAAAGGCGCAGCTACAAAGCAAGACCATGATGGAGGTGGCTGGGTCCAGGAAATTTTTTCAAGTTGAAAAATTTCTTAACTTCGCTTGGTAAAGAGTATGAATTGTACTTGCCACAAAATTATACTAATGCAAAAATGGTATAGGCACCGAAAGCACTCAATTGATAGCTGTGAAAGTGCACCAAGAACACTAAGGTGAGAGCAGCGTAACTGTTACAATTGGCTTCCATCGCTGATTTCTAGCTAACAATCATTAAATCAAGCAAAGTAATAACACCATTGAAGACATGGGACAATTCTCCATCTGTTCGTCATGCCAATTTGTATGATTGAATTTTTATTTGTGAGATATCGACGGTGGAAGTCAAACGTGACAGCTACGTTGTATCGAGGTATATCCATAGAGGTAACTATAAGACTAGTAGGTCCCGAAGAAATGTGCTCAACTTTTTGGCTCAGTTCTGGTACTATTTTCGGTCCCAAGCTAATTGATGCACCCCTCGAAACATAGGAAAATCCACGAACCCCTAATTTTATCTGTCAAACTTTATATATCTGTATTAAGTGTGCCGACTTAACGGCGCCGGTGGTGTAGTGGTAAGCGTGATTACCTCTCACCCCAGCAGGCCTGGGTTCAATCCCAGTCGGCGCCGCCGGGATGTTCTGAGGGATGGGAAGTAAAGCCGTTGGTCCCCGGTTCATGAGTTGATGGGTCGATAGGTAGGGTCCAGGTGTGTGGGAGCTGCCTTCCTGGCACGTCGGTAGCATTGGTGCTCAGCACGGAAAACAAGATCGACGGAAAAAACAAACCAAAGGAAAAAAAAAAAAAGTGTGCCGACTTAGTGAAGAAAACAAAATTCCCTGATATTCCCTGATTTTCCAGTAATTAAAAAAAAAACTACAAGGGACAGCCCTATGGGGCTGTACGCAATGCTGACGTAGGACTACGTGGTCTTATAAAATAAATCTTATTTGTTAACTGCAGCATGAGCTTGTGTTTTGTGTAGGAATAGGAATTAGAGCGGGGTTCTCTCTGTTTATACTCTTCAGTATGACGCGCTTGACATAGATGGCCCACAGCAACTCACGAAGAGCCACTGACTCCAATCAATAGCGGTGCGGCTTCTTCCTCCTTCTATGGATGCGCATGTGGGCTGCAGCTCGCTGCTTGCAGGCAGCCTTTCGTTGTGTACCTACTGGAGAACACCACCCTTCACCTCACGGTTATTGCATAAACACCGTTTGGTGAGACCGGATGGAATTCAACTATGAAATCTGTGTTAGGGAAATCGCTTTTCGCAGGCAATCGGTAATACTTTTAATTATCAAAGCAACAGTTGCAGATTCGTTCAATTTTCAATAGCGAGATTTTGGAAATGAAAAATTCCTCAACAGATGCGTAAAAATATATCTGATCGATTGGTGATAAAATTATTGAAATTGGTCCAGGGGCAGCTGAGTTATTAACGTTCAAAATCTTTCATAATTTTGTTACATGTTCCATTTTCGGTTTTCGCAAAGTGCACCCCCATAAAGAAATCACAGACGTAGTCCTACGTCAAAAAATCCCGTTCAGTGCCAATGTCTACCAGTTTTTGGCAACTATTTATTTCCTGCAAAGGCCCAAAAAAATTCATTCTAAATGAGTAACCAGTTCCAAATTTACCATGACATCACTGGGTTGCGGTCTTCATCAGAGCTGTTTAGATAGATAAGGCCTATTGGAAGGCGAACAGTTTAGTTTAGAATTCGTCCTGCAAGTGGCACTAATATGCAATTTGTTTTTAAAACATCTTGACTAAGTGGAAGGCTTCTGTCTTTGAAAAAGTCGTTCAAGTGAAAGAGACTTATTGGATGGTGTGCATCATGTGTGTTGCTAGTAAATATACTATTTAACTTCTTATTGCTTTAACTTGCGAGAAGATAGCAGTTTTGGACAATGTTGATATGATAAATAAGAGCTATTAGATGATGGACAGCTCTGAGACTAGATGAGACTCACCCTATTGGCTCAACCAAGACTCCCGGATATCTAGCTCAGTAGCATGAGACCCCTGAACTGTGTCACAGGGCCGGCATGCTACTTGGTAATTTGGAGGGGTCCGCGGAACAAACTGTGCAGAAACTGTGGGATTTCTAAAGTGATAGTGAAATTAATTGGAAGCTAAAGTGTGGGTGGAAAAAGTCTAGAAGTTTATTAAAATGGAACTATGGTGCGGATGGTTTTATTGGGCTATTATGGGGTGTGTTCTGTGGGTTTCTGCTTCCTTGGTACGTACCGGTAGTGTTTGCTGGACGATGGCGGTGCTTATATTGGACAGCTGTTGTTTGACCGCGATGGCGATCCGTGACTTAATCACTCCGTCGACAATGGCGGATCGGTGTCTATAACTGGTCTGGAAGATAGCGCCTGGTGATTGGAGCTGTGGTCACTACAATGGCTGGTTTGAGGCTTGGGTTTGCGCGTTGCGATGGCGATTCGCAACCAGGGAATATAGCAATCCCTGTTCAGCTACTGAAGTAGCCTTTTCGGTGTCAACGGCGAATAGCATCTCTCCCGTTGATGCTTCACTACGGACTTGTCATCAAAATTAAGTCCACACTCTCCCGTGTCTAGATTAGGCAAGATTCGTTTATTTTCTCTTCAGCTTACATTTATATTTCCTACGACTAGAGTTACCTAGATTCATGCTACCTCGCACAGACAGTTTATTGACAATATTTGGAATAACCCGACTGAGACAACATAAACATAGCTCGGGTGACGCCCTTGCAAAGGTTGCAATTCGGCATAACCATGAGACATGCTTAACGGTCTCGCTATGTGTAATAAACAATAATAATTCAGCGTCTGCAGGTAAAGGTCGCAAGCGCATCAAATTCAAAAATAACCAACGTTACTGTTTTATGACCGTGATAATGAGCGTACACATCTTGTAAGCAGATTGTGCGAAATTGCTAATTCAGGAGGCGGGGGTAATCACGCCTAATAATTGATTTGGAAAAATCCTATGACTGATGCGTAGCAGGAATGCTACACCTATCCCCTTTTGAAAGAATAGCGAAGCTATTCTCAAAGATTGCGTAAACTCTCTGTCTGTGGTAGCTTATTTTATTATATTATATTTTTATATGTTATATGTTATGAATTATTTTCCTTGTGATTGAATCAGTGATGTATTACTATATTATTTTCTAGTTTTACTATTATTATTATTTTTTGAATAATTGATATAAGATTATTTATTAAATGTGATGTTTTGATTACATTTTGATTATTTATTAAATGTGATTTTTCATTGTCCCCTTCCCCCTGAAGAAGAGGAAAGAGTAAGAAGTGATTAAATTTTAATTATACGATTTTTATGTACAACTGTAGTATATCCGTTATTATCTGATAAAGTTACATTCGGATGTTCAATTTCTGTGATGTAATATGGTCCTTTATATACTTTATCTAATTTACGTCTATTTTCGTTTGTTAACATTACCTTATCTCCTATCATTACATTAATTGGGTTTGCTTTTACACTCTGATCAATAATTCGCTTATCTTTGATTTTGGTTATGATTTGTCTAGCTGTTATTGTTGCTTTTTGGAGACGATGCTTCAATTCTTGATAATATAAGTCTGTATTGTATACTGGATCAACTTTGGATGGATTTCGGATATCTTGAGGGAGGTTGGGAAGTTTTCCAAAAATTAATTCAAAAGGTGTGTACCGAACCTCTGTGTTTGGAGTGGTATTATAACAAAATGCATAATAAGGTAACCATTCATCCCAATCAGTTTGGGACTCGTTCACAAACTGTCTGACATACTCGTTCAAACAACGATGGTTACGTTCTAAGCCTCCAATTGTTTGTGGGTGATAAGGCGTACTGAATTGTTGATTTATGTGTAAATATTCTGAAATTTTTTCAAAAACTTCATTTTTGTATTCGGTGCCCTGATCCGTTCTGATGACAGATGGAGCTCCGTAAATTAAAATAAAACTCTCTACAAATGCTTTTGCTATTGAGTTTGCGGATTTATCAATAATTGGTTTAATGACAACATATTTCGACAGATCACATTGAATAGTCAATGCATATCTGTTGCCTGTATTTGATTTGTTAAACGGTCCAATTGTGTCCATAGCAATGGAATCAAAAGTTTTAAATGTTGTCGGGTACGATGTAAAATTTTCGTTCGTTTTTACACCGTGTTTGTTTTCTTTACACTTTACGCATTGTTTGACATAATCGGTAATAGTTTTTCTCATGTTGGGCCAGTTGTATAGGTTATTAAGCTTCTTATATAATCTGTTGACACCAACATGTCCTCCTAAAGGGGTGTCATGGTTGATTTTGATGATTTCCAATTGCTCATTTTTATTTTCAATAAGTCTTTTAGGCTGATAAATTATTATTTGCAGAGAATTCAGTTCTTGTGCACATTTCTCCTTAAAGATATGTGGATTAACAAGCTGAAAAATATCGCTGTTTAGCGCTAGAGCTAAAGCATTGATGTTCATTTTTGTGGCCATTCTTTCAATTTCATTCAGGATATCCATAATATTTGTGTTCTCAGGTATGAGCTTACCTTTTGATGTCGCTAGCTGACATTTTTTTGTTTTGTTGAATATTCGTATTTCTACATTTCTGACATTAAAGTCTCCTCGTGCTAATTCTATGACGAGTTTTGGTAAATCAAAAACTTCACTTAAGTTCAACGCCTCATACGCATTGAGTTGATCAGGCTCAGGCATATCGTTGCTATTCTGTGTTGGTTCTCGATCTTTTCCTTTAAGTTTCTTTGAACTGGCTCGCGTTTGGACAATGAGCGTTTGTATGTTTTTCAGAGTTTCGGAGTCGATGCTGATTCTAGACAAAGCGTCGGCTCCCACATTAAGTTTTCCTTGAACGTATTCAACGTCAAAAACAAATTCTTCAAGATCTACTCTCATCCTTGTTAGTCTAGATAAAGGATTTTTGATTGAGAATAGGTACACTAAAGGTCTGTGGTCCGTTTTGATTAAAAATTTTCGGCCATAGAGGTATGGTCTAAAGTGCATAACTGCCCAATGAATTGCAATTAGCTCTTGTTCGATAGTCGATTTATTGGATTCGCCTTTTGTGAATGCTTTGCTGGCGAATGCAATAGGAAGTTCAATATTGCCGTGTTGCTGAGCAAGCACTGCTCCGCAAGCTGTTTTAGACGCATCGGTTGTTAAAATAAACTGCTTTTTGAAATCAGGGAACTGTAGAATTGTTTCTGAAATTAGTGTGCTCTTAAGAGTATCGAATGCTGCCTGACATTCTGTTGTCCAGCTAAAAGTAACGTTTTTCCTCAATAATTTGTTGAGCGGGTAGGCAACATTAGCGAAATTTTGAATGAACCTTCTGTAGTAATTGCAAAAGGCTACGAAACGACGTACTTCGTCAGAATTCGTAGGTACAGGATATTTTTTTATAACTTCAAATTTGGACTTATCAGGCTGTATGCCTTTGTCAGAAATGTGGTGACCTAAATAGGTAACCTCGTTTTTGAAAAAGTTACACTTCGACGGATTCAATTTTAAGTTATAAAATCTCAATTTTTCAAAGACCTTTTCGAGATTCGCTAGGTGATGATTAACTGAACATCCGACGACAATAATGTCATCGATGTATAGAAATGCGCATTCTGGTGGTAACCCACTTAATGCAATCGTCATCATCCTCTGGAAGCTGTTTGGGGAAATGTTTAGACCAAAAGGCAATCGATTGAATTCATAATGCCCAGTAGTTGTTGAAAAAGCTGTTGCCTTTTTAGAGTCTTCATCAAGTTCAATTTGATGAAATCCGGACATTAAGTCCAAAGTTGTGAAATACTTTGCCCTGCCCAGATGATCTAAAATTTCATCTATTCGTGGCAGTGGGAATTTGTCTGGGATTATTCGTTTGTTCAATTGACGAAAATCCACCACTAAACGCCATTTTTTCTCATCCGTTACTGATTTCTTAGGGACTAGTAAAATTGGCGAATTGAAAGAGCTTATCGACGGTTGGATTATTTTGTCGTCTAACATTTTGTTAACCTGTTTATCGATCTCTTCAAGATGGGCTTCTGGGGTCCGATAATTTTTTATGTACACAGGATTTTCATCCTGAAGGGTGATTTTCTGTTTATAAAAATTGTTTGCTGTTAAAGTGTCGCCTTGTAAAGCGAAAATGTCGTTATATTTAAAACAAAGTTCCTTCAACTTTTCCTTTGCTTCTGGGTAAGTCTCTAAATTTATTTCATCGGATAATTTCTGTAACCTTTCCTTTTTACGATTAACCTTACGTGGTTGCGTTTTGAACTCGAATTTTCGTAGTGGTATCAATTTTGGTTTGAAGGTAGTAACGTGAACTGTAACAGGTTGTTCTTTCGAATTGACAATTTGAACATATTTCGATGTTGGACTTATGATAGTATTAGAATAGAAAACTCCAGTGTCCATTTGATCACCAATAATGACACAATCTTCTGTAACTCCTTCAATATCTACTTCCCTAATTATTTGACACCTTGGTGGGATAATGATTTTGCTATCGAATTTATCTTCGATAGGAATTTCAAAGGTTTGATTTTGGTAATCAAAAGACAAAAGCCATGTTTTTAAACAAATCTTGGTACCATAATGTGCAAGAAAGTCTCGACCAAGAATTCCATCTGTTGTAATAGGGAATTCTTTATCGACAACTTGAAAATTGAGTGGTATTTTAACGCCGTTCATTAGGATATTTGTGTGTGAAATACCGATGGTTTCAATTTGTCCACTAGTTACTCCGTTAATCATACATTTGTGATTTGTGTATATATTGGTTGTGGGTTGTAGGATGTTTTCCTTGATTAACGAAACATCCGCTCCCGTATCGACTATTAGAGTGCATGACTTGTCACACATCTCTAGTTTCAGAGTTACAAAATTCGTGTAATTTATGTCTAAATTGAAAACTTTTACGCTCTTGGTTGAGCAACCCCGGTGGGTGCGTTCGTCTCCGGCTGGGGACGGGCCGATGACGTTTGCTCGTTTTCCGCGTAATACACATTTCGACTTCTGTTTTGGCCTTCATTAGTTCGACTGCTATTATTGTCGTTAGGGTTGTTATTATCGTAACGCCTATTGTCAGCATTATTATTGCGATTACGATAGCGATTATCACAGTTGCGGCTACGGTTCTCGTTCTGGGAATCGTAGTTACGGCTATGGTTGTCGTTATTGTAACCTCGATTAAAATACTGTCTTCCAGAATTTTGACCATATCCCCGGTTGTAGTTTGGCCTTTGATAATTATTCTGAAAGTTTCTTGCATTTCCGTGAAAGTCTCGTTGGTAGTTATTTCTACTGAAATTATTTCTACCTCTGCTGGCAAATGTGAATATTTCCGCATTTGGTAGGCTAGGAGAATTTGAGTTCTCCACCACTTTTGTAATGGCATCCCTAATATTGTTGAAAGTTCCGGCTTTTAAGATTAACTTTGTATCACTATTAGTGACACCGTTTATGAGGGCATCTACTCCGGCTTTATTGGCCATACTTGACGCCACATCATCCGGTATTTTATTACTTAAATACACGGATTGTAATTTTGCCGTAAGGTTTTCCAGTTCATCACATAGTGTTTGAACGGACTGTTTTTGTTTGACGTTCCTCATTTTCGCGATAATGCTGTCTGGAGTGATCTTTTCTTGGCAACGGTCTCGCACGTTGCTAATAATCAGTTCAATTGTATTGGCCGTTTCGGGTAAGCCAAGCCTTGCCTTACCCGTTAGTCTTGTTCGTAAAAATTTTGCTGCCAAAGGTTTGTGATCAGCTTTGACTAGTTCGTTTAGAAGATTCGCTGAGTCGACGAATGCTTCTAGGCCATCTGCATCTCCATTGTATGGCTGGACTAATGCAGGAGCCGTTTTAATGTCAAAATCGGTCATTTTGGGGAATCGGTTTAACCAAATGATTAGTTTTACAAGTGTTTTGAATCTGATAATTGGGTTGTCTGCGAACACTGTTGGGAAGTTATATCGTCGTAATAATACGATAAGTTTTGCTAACGATTTGAATTTAATTTTTGTAGGACGTGGAATTTGAGAGGTTGAGGTTGGAAAACGCTTCAGGAGTATACTTAGTCTCGCGACGCTTTTAAATTTAATTTTCGGTGGGCAGACCTTTGGAGGCGCTAAACGATTAACGAATATAATAGTTTTTGCAATAGTTTTCAATTTATATTTTGGCGTTCTAGAACTGATAATCGCTTTAGATAAAAGTTGTTTGCACCCTTCAAATTTCGTCTTCGTTATTTCGTAAGTTTCGTAATGCGCTTTCCAGGTGCCTTTTTGTTCAAATTCTTTCTTGCTTGACTTCAAAAGACTAACATACTCGCTGAATAAATTTCCCAAGGTTTCTTCCTTCAAAGTAATCGTCTCAAGAGTTTTAGCCTTGTTGACGCTTTTCCGGAGGTTCGTAAACTCTTTTGAGATATAATCCTCGATAAAACTTAATCTGCTCATTTAGAAGAAAAATCACACGTTTTGCCCAAGCATACAACACATTTCTTTCACTTGCTTTGACCGAGAATTGAATACATCGCCTGTTAAACGATCTACTTACTCAGAATGTTTCAATAATTTACAGAAAACACTTGACTATGGAAAAACTATAAATCTACATTTTCTAGTTATTTATTATCATCTTTGTTGATGGGTACTTATCTTGAGGCTTGAAATTTTCATCAGGGTGTCTGGTGACTGCTCGTCCTGGACTTGTGATGCGTTCACAGGGTGTCTGGTAACCGTTCGCCCCTGGTAATTGATGAGTCCTCAGGGTGTCTTGTGACTGTTCGCCCTGGAATTGTGATGCGTTCTCAGGGTGGTCATTGACCGCTGACCGTTCGCCCCTGACTGTTGACGTCTCTGTTAGAACGGACTGCTGTGCCATCAAAACGACTACTTTAATCAATTTAGTTTTTTCACTTCTTTTCTTCTTTTGTCTGCGTCTGTACCAAACAACGCTAATTATCACTGTTGACACAATTAGTAATGTTAATGTTGCTATCCCGTATATCAAATGTTTTTCGACAGTTCCACTATTTTCCACTACCTTATTTACATGATTAACGTCCGTGCTCAAAACGTTACTCCGTGTTTCTTCGATTGGAGTTGTCGGAATCGTGGTAGTTGATGTGCTTACGATTATGGGTAAACAGCCCCATACATCACACGCTGAGTAAAACATGTGTACGGTTTTCGCGATTCATTATGTTATAACACACGCGATAGTTATATTGTTCTTAGTGATCACGAACTTCTTACATTGTTCAGTTGGATCTCGTGTTGAACCACGTTTTTGATCCCCTTTTTCATGTACTTGCTGTGAAGTCTCAGCAGGAGATACGCGATGATCACAACCACCATTGTCACGCACGCGCCTGCTAGGATTTTCATTTCCGTGGTGTTCATTTCCACTTGGTTCGTGATGTAGTTGTCGGATGTGAACCAACCCATTTTAGCACTTATCACTGCACAACTTTGTACGAACACTTTAGCAACACTTGGTTTCGCGGCGTGATGAACTTATTTTTCGGAGAAGGCAGGTCATTGGCCACTTAGTCGCGGTTCGCCAAATAGCATCTCTCCCGTTGATGCTTCACTACGGACTTGTCATCAAAATTAAGTCCACACTCTCCCGTGTCTAGATTAGGCAAGATTCGTTTATTTTCTCTTCAGCTTACATTTATATTTCCTACGACTAGAGTTACCTAGATTCATGCTACCTCGCACAGACAGTTTATTGACAATATTTGGAATAACCCGACTGAGACAACATAAACATAGCTCGGGTGACGCCCTTGCAAAGGTTGCAATTCGGCATAACCATGAGACATGCTTAACGGTCTCGCTATGTGTAATAAACAATAATAATTCAGCGTCTGCAGGTAAAGGTCGCAAGCGCATCAAATTCAAAAATAACCAACGTTACTGTTTTATGACCGTGATAATGAGCGTACACATCTTGTAAGCAGATTGTGCGAAATTGCTAATTCAGGAGGCGGGGGTAATCACGCCTAATAATTGATTTGGAAAAATCCTATGACTGATGCGTAGCAGGAATGCTACAGGCGTCTCCCTTCGTGGGCGAACATCAGCTGACCGTGACAAGGCCACCTTGGTCGAGCCGAGAAGGGTCTTCCTCCTTAACAATTAGGACTACCGAGTCCGAGGATGCTCTCCTTTCTGGAAATTATTAAGCCGGAGAGTTGAAGGTCCTTGACATTTAGACCAAGACAGTTGAGACTGACTTGGTCGAAAAGTGCCGATCGTGAGGATATCCGCGGAATACCAAAAAAAGGTCCTGAAGGACAAATGGTTATTTAAAACCAAGCCAAAATAATTTTTGGTCAAATTCAGTTACCTGATTGAACACCAGGAACATAAAAAGGTCGTTCTCTGCAACTTTGGTTCACTTTTGCACTCCACTCACGTCTTCTAGGCACAAACGCCGGTTTACTTCTGGGCAATGGTTGACCATCCCAGCTATCAAAAGCCCTCCTTTTCCCATCCAGTTTTCAATTCGTTCCTTTTTACCCGGAGTTGGTTGGAAATGCTAACATGAAGCTTTAGTGTGATAATTTATTAGCTAGAGAATGATATTATGAAGAAGGTAGGTGGATAGTTCCGTTAGAGTACGGCAGTATGAAAATTGAATAGAAGTATAAAATGAGCGAAGGGCCATTAATGCGACAGACCTATACTAGATCTGGATGGTGTACAGTTTGATCAGTGAACAGTGATCAGATGCCGGCGCCGGTGGCTTAGTGGTAAACGTGGGTCTGGGTTCAATCCCAGCCGAGGTCGGTGAGATTTTTCTGAGGCATAAAAATCTCTGGTCACGTCTTGCTTCGGTAGGGAAGTAAAGCCGTTGGTCCCGGCCCATGTGTGTGTTTGAATGGGTGCGATATTAGAGTGATGCAAAATTTGAAATTTTCGCTCCACAGTACTTAAACGATTTCAAATCGGATCCTGACTAACCTCTCAAAATTTGAACCCAATTGGTGAGAAACTGAGATGGCACAAACCATTTGAAGTTTGTATGGGAATTACTATGGTAAAACCAAAATTTTTGTTCATGTTTATCTAATAATTCACCATACCGGTCTGCTTCAAAAGTTTTCAACTGTATTTGTAGGAAATTTTCCCAGTACAACTTTGCTGAAGACCACTTATTGATTAAATGCAAGGATCGAAAGTTATCAATGGTTCAATGCGCTGATGTCTTATGATCATGCTCAATCAACTGCCCAGCAGGCAACATTGGTGTTTCTGGGGCGTTGAATAGGACACACAAATCATGGCTACTATGTCACACTACAAAATACAGTGTTGCCTACAGAGCAGCTGCTTGATCATGTCATAAGTTTACAAATCTCTTAAATAATTAATAGCTTTTTCCTGTCTCGTTTTACATAGAAACAATCTTGAGCAAAGTTGTAGCTGAGAAAATTTTCTATAAGAATGGCTATCAAACTGTTTTGCAGCTCAATATGGAAAAATACTAGAAGGCAATGAACAAAAAGTTGAGATTTCCCATCGTAATTTACATGTAAACTTCAAATGGCTTGTGCGAAGTCTGTTTCTAACCAAATGAGTTGTAGCTTTGAGAGGCTAATCAGGACCCGATTTGAAACCATTTAAGCACTGTGGAGCACTAGCACTCCAAGGCTAGTAGCATGCTCTTTAAATTCAATATTTTGGTTGTTAAATACCAAAGTGGGTTTCAAAACATAATTTCCTCTACTGTTACTGATAAAAATAGCATGTGTTTTCTTAATATTAATAGACAACATGTTGTTAGAAGACCATTCGTAAACTCTGGCTAGATCTGCATTGTTTTTTTCCGAGATATCAGAAGCAAAGGTTCCTGAACAATCAAAGTACAATTGGACATCATCGGCAAAAAGATGAATTTTGCAATACTTTAGTACACCGGGCAAGTCATTTATGTATAAGGAAAACAAAATTGGGCCAAGAATAGAACCCTGAGGTACTCCCGAAGAAATAGGAATGAAGGCTGAAAGTATTCCATTGTTGCAAACGGCTTGCATTCGACCCTTCAAATAAGACTGAATTAAAGTTGTCGCATGATTAGAGAAATTGAAATTTTGACGAAGTTTTCTGCACATTATTTTATGGGAAATAGTATCAAATGCTTTTGAATAATCCAGGAGTATCAAAACTACCGGCTTGTTATTATCCAAGACAATACCAATATCGTCAAAAACTTTTAACATCGCAGTTTTCGCACTGTGTTTTGGACGATATCCTGATTGATGGGTATTGAGAAGATTATTGTGATCGACGTATTGACAAATTTGCAGCTTCAACAAACGTTCAAAAACTTTGGATAAAGCGCTTAGAATACTAATCGGACGTAGGTTGTCTATGGCATCACTGGAAGATTTCTTTTTTATGGGAATAATTTTTGACTTTTTCCATCCATCGGGAAATCGGCTGGATAAGATGATGGAATTAAATATGTGAGTAATTGGTTTTATAACTAAAGGGCAAATAGTTTTCAAAAATTTCAATGGAAGCAAATCTAGTCCAACTGCGTTTGATTTTACATGATACATTGCATTAATTACATCGACCTCACTGACGATATCAAAGTAGAATTCATTCTCAGGAATGTGTTCTTCATTTTGACTTTGGAAATTATATTCATTCGAATTACTAGAACAGCTAAAGTTCTTGGCGAAACTTACATTAATTTCATCGGAATTTAATCCGTTGATCGGACAAGAGTTGGTTTTACCAACACCCATTGATTTCAATCTTTTCCATAATTCTTGGGCGGGTAATTTGGGATCTAGATTCACTGTAAAATAGTTTTTTTTTCGCATTATGAATGTGCTGGTTGACTTTATTGCGTAGTCGTTTGAATAAATTGTGATCATCAATGAGCTTTGAATTTTTCCACGCTTTGTACGCCAAGTCACGATCAACCATAGCTTTGCTTATTGAACTGTTAAACCAGGAGTTTTCTTTTTTATCTGAATTGAGAACACGAGTAGGAACGAAATCATCGTACAGATTTGTCATAGCAGTGTTGAAAAACTCTAAAAGAGTGTGTGAATCGGCAGTTTGATAGAAACTCAACCACTCGAGTTCATTATAAGCATCCAACAGCCCATCAACATCCATGGAATTGTAATCCCGAAAAGAAGTTATGTTATCGCACTTTTCCATGTCAAAATCAAACGAAGCAAATATAAGATCATGATTGGAAAACATCGGGACATCTATTTGATTAAATCTTAAAACTTTGGACTCATCATTAAAAAGCATTAAATCTAACTGAGAAGACCCATTCGTATGGAAAAATGTTGGTTGATTTCCTAGAGTACAAAGATTGAACGATGAAAAAACTGACATTAATCTAGAGGTTCTGGTAGCATTAATATTAAGTAGGTTTGTATTGAAGTCTCCAAGTAAAAGTGTATGGCCGTAATTAGTTCCAAAGTTCAGTAAAATGTTGTCAATATCGTCAGTGCAATCAACTTCAGGAGGATTATAGAAACAAGCAAGGAGGATTTTATCATTTCGTATTGAAATTTCCAGCGCTAAGTATTAGGTCTGCGATACATTAGCTCAATTTTCCGATTTCCCGACAACATTGAATTTGATTCCTTTTTTTATATAAATCAGAACTCCCCCTCCTAGTCGTCCCACTCTGTCATGTCTAACGAGATTATAACCTTGCATTGATAAAATGGTGCTATCTATTCTCTCATTGAGCCAGGACTCAGTCAAACAAACAACATCAACTCTTGCTATAGAATAATAATTAGTATAAGCATGAGAAAACGCGGAAGCAATTAGGAGGAGACGATAATTGAGTACTAAACTAAAATCTACGTTATCAAACATTTCAAATTTTGTACTTCATTTACAAGATGTGACGCAAATAATTATTAATAGCATTATTCACCAATACAGCAACGCTCCATTCCATCTCTCGTACCGCCCAGTCCTCGGGCCCAACAGCAGCAACAGCAACAGCAACAACATCAGCACTATAGTTCAACTAAAAACTTTAACTTTTAGGAGGGGAGACACGGGATAAAAAGGAGCGGAGGCAAGGATGTAAACAATAGCAAGAAAGGATAGGTCAACGTTGCATTTATATCTTCCAGTTCACTCTCGGACATTACAGCAACCCGAGATGGGAAATGACAGGTGGGCAGGAACTCACGGTCTCCCAGTGTTGATGAGTTCTTTGTCGTTAATGTTCACGAAAAGTTCACTATTTTGCCATACAGAAATTCAAAACAAAAATTTTTATCTGCGGATTTGGACAGTTTCTGACCTGTTTCATACGACCGGAAGATGTATGCTGGTCACAAATGCCGTGCCAAACTGATTTCCTACGCAATTAATCAATCTTTGATGTGAATTTCGCTAATAAACACGAGGAGCATTTCTTATAGCAAAACTTGCCATAACAAAATGGGCGGTTCATTTTAGTAAACAAACTAACACTTCTTCCGACTGTGTCACCTCTCTTACTCGCCTAGACAGCAACCGCACGATCACTTCCATTCGTTTTGACGAAATTGGAGTTCCTTTCGTAAGTCGCCTGATATCTACCATGGGTGTACAGTTTTCCGCATATCCCAGAGACTGACACCACGTCGAAAAATATGCAGATAGATCCTCTCTCGGTGTAAACGGCACACCGCTGACAATTAGGTCGTTCATACGCACATTCCGATCCACTGCAGACACAGCATCCGACTTGGTCCTTTCAATGGAAACATTCAGTTTACGAAAGGTGTTGTTGTTTTCCTCACGTAGCTGCTCGATGTCAACAGAAATATCGGCTTTCAGCTTGTTCATTTGAGCCGAAAGAGAGGCACCCATTTGTTTTAGTTCTTCTTTGGTGGTTTTTTGACACAAAGCGAAATCACTCAGGGAATCACTCATTCTCTTGAGTTCTTCCTTCGTACTTTGTTGATACGATGCAAACTGCAATTTCATTAGATTCGCAAGATCAGACACACTCATGTCGGAGTCCGATCTTGTTTTTCCAGCTGTTGAACCACCACTTCGAAGCTGCTTGGGTGCAAGTTGATCTTGTGACATCTTTGGTTGAAGGCGGAATACAGATGAGCACCAACACAAAGCACACTGCTCGAATCACGTCTTTTATTGTCTTCGATTGTAAAAATGACTTCCAGGCACCAAAAAGTGTGAACTTTGTTTATTGGTTTATTTGATTCACCGCACAGTATTTTCTTAAACCGCCAACGGAAAACGATGGAATGACACTTTATCCTCGCGAGAAATAACAGATGGTGATTTATACTTGGATTTTAACTTAGCAATTTCTTATTTGCGCCAGCTCAAAATGATTACGTGTTCACCATTTCTACAGTGTGTGTAGCACATGTAGCACTTCGTGGTTCGAAAGGATAGTTATCGTGATTTTGAGGCAATTTGGATTCGGCTGTCGGCACAAGCTGTCGTTTGCACAGGTAAGCCGAACGGGATATGTTCAGCCGAAGCTCCACTCCTTCGCTCTACACTGGCTGGAATTGGAATCCGAGATTCCCGATCAAACGTTTTGAGGTGTACAGTTTTGGAATTTACTGCTATCTGGCTTCGGTAGCACCACTAGTTCTTCTCACAGGTGGGTTGAACAGTATATGTCCAGCCGAAGCAGACAATTTGCATACTAAATCGCCGATTCCTTTCGATTCTCGGATATTTCAACGTTTCGCCAAACATCGCGTGGAGCAACGCATCACTAGTACCTACAAACTTTCGACTGGCTCTTGGTTCTTCGTTTCCGTACCGTGATTCCTCCGACAATAACCATGTCAACGAAGATTACCAGGTCAACCGACTCCTTGAAGGTGTTGAAGTCAAAACTAAAGGGTCTTCGAGCGTCGTTAAACAACATTAGTCAGTTCGTTAGGTATTATAAAGAGGGTACAACAGCTAGTCAGGTCAATGTCCGCCTCGAACGTATAGATTTGTTGTGGGAGCAAATTAGTGAGACTTCTTGGGAAATCGAATCGCATGAGGACTACGAAGAGCAAGAAGGTGTCGAAAAAGAGCAACTGGAGTTCGAGAATCGCTACTACGATGCGAAATCGTTCTTGATGGAGAAAGCCAAGAAGTTCCAGGAAGAATCAGCACTAAACCAGTCAACACGGAGTGCAGACGCCGCCAGTACACATGGCACAATGGACCGTGTACGCCTGCCGCAAATCAAGCTGCAGACTTTTGACGAAGACATCGATGACTGGCTGAGTTTCAGGGATCTCTACACGTCCTTGATCCTTGAGAAGGCAGAACTTCCGGATGTGGAGAAATTTCATTATTTGAAAGGTGGCTTAGCAGGCGAAGCTAAGGCGCTTGTCGATCCGCTAAAGATAACTAGCGTCAATTATAAAATAGCTTGGGAGTCGTTGCTAAAACGTTTCAACAACAATAAGCTACTAAAGAGGAAACAGGTACAAGCGCTGGTCAAACTATCTTCACTCGCCAAGGAATCGGTCACGGATCTCCACAGATTGGCTGATGGATTCGACTGTGCGATTCAGATATTGGATCAAGTCATCGAACTAGCCGAATATAAGGATTTGCTGCTGGTAGAACTGCTGAGTTCTCGTCTGGATCCAGGCACTCGACGTGGCTGGGAGGAACACACGTCCGCTAAGGAGCAAAACACTCTACAGGACTTGCAGGAGTTCCTACAACGGAGAATTCAAATCCTCGAGTCTCTACCAGCGAAGGCAGAACTCAAAAACGAGCCGCAACAACCCAAACGGAAGTCGTTTCCACCGAAGGTCAGCCACAACGCCGTACAATGGAATACCGCTAAGTGCCCATCGCGTACGGAGGTTCATGAACTACATGCGTGTCCAGCCTTCCTGAAAAAGTCGCTGTCCAGCAGGGAGTTGTTTCTACGAGCACAGTCACTCTGCCGAAACAGTCTCAAGCGAGGACATCTAGCTCGAGATTGCTCGTCAAAGTTCTCGTGTCGCAACTGCAAGGCTCAAAACCACAAACTGCTGTGCTTCAAGGGCGCAGGAAGAAGTAGTAGGAATGGATCACCCAATTCAGGTAATAGTGGCAACCGGAACGACTCGAGTTCTGATCCCAAGGCAGCGAATGCAGCATCGTCAAACACGGCGCAGCTTCCGACATCGCAGGTACTTCTGGCTACAGCAGTTGTTGTGATCGAGGACAGCCAGGGTTCTCGCTATCCGGCACGTGCGCTATTAGATTCCGGGTCGGAATGCAACTTCATTTCTGAAAGTCTGAGTCAGTTGATGATGGTTGCTAGCCAGAAGGTCGATATTTCAATATTGGGCATCGGACAATCCGGAACGAGGGTCAAGTGAAAGATTCAAGCCGTCGTCAAGTCTCGAGTTTCGTCGTACTCTAGACCGATGGATTTTCTCGTCTTGCTGAAGGTCACAGCTTGTCTGCCTACTTCTACATCGAACTGGCAGATCCAGAATTCTTCCGCTCGAGAAAGGTCGACTTGGTCATGGGCATCCAAGCTTTCTTCAGTTTCTTCCCATCTGGAAGGGAGATTCCACTGGGAACCGGTCTGCCAGTAGTCACCGAATCAGCTTTCGGATGGATAGTGACAGGCGAGGTCACTACATCAAATCATGGTGTGAGATATTCATGCAACATGTCGGTATCGAGCAATCTGGAGGAGTTAATGGCACGGTTTTGGTCCTGCGAGGAAGTGGGAGCCGTCAGCAAGTTATCTCCGGACGAGACGCGCTGCGAAGAGCAATTCGAGTGCACAATCGAACGGAATTCGATGGCCGATACACCGTTACTCTCCCTAAGAACGACAATGTTTGAGCGGAACTAGGCGAATCGAGAGACATCGCGCTACGACGTCGTCGAGCTGTGGAACGGCGACTGGAAAAGGATCCAGACCTTCAGAAGCAATACTTCAACTTCATGACCGAATTTTTTGAGCTCGGTCACATGAGAAGAGTGGACGATAATGAGGAGGGGACAGTCAAACGATGTTTCCTGCCACATCATCCTGTAATCAAGGAGTCAAGCACCACGACCAAGGTAAGGGTGGTCTTCGATGCTTCGTGCAAGACGTCTTCTGGGATTTCGCTGAACGATACCAGCATAGAGGGACCTGTGGTACAACAGGACTTACGATCAATCGTTCTCGGCAGTCGTACACGTCAGGTGATGGTTGTAGCCGACGTTGAGAAGATGTTCCGACAGATTTGGACGAACTTGATCGACACTCCTCTTCAATGCGTTCTTTGGTTGGGAACCGATGGAAGCGTTGTAGCGTATGAACTGCTGACGGTGACATATGGCACCAAATCAGCACCGTGTTTTCGAACGAAAGTGTACCAAAAGTGCTTCTGAACGTGTTTCGTAGTTGGGTGTGGTGAAATTCGTGCATTCCCGGTTGATTTTGGAAATCCGTATCACGAAATTGCCCACCGATTCCTTTTTTTGCCGTTCGACGACGACGGGTGTGCTTTTGCGAGAATGACGTTTATTTGATCCGTTTCTTTGCACGGGTGTGTTTTTTTTTTTTTTGTAACTAGCGTAAGTGTGCCTGCGATTTGCATTGAGTGTCGGAGATTGTAAGTAATCTGAAGGATGCATCGCTGGATACGCCCAAGACTGGACGGGCAGTAGCTGGTAGCCGTGAACGGTTCCTGGGGAAAGCACTAGATGCGACCCTCCTCCCAGATAACCATGGCAATACAGGAAGTATTACAACAAAGGTAATTGCTATTAGATATTTTGCAAACAGTGACAGATAGCGGACATGAAGAACCAGTGGAGGTGCCGGGCAAAGGTGTTTATCCTAGACAAATGGTAAGTTACAAATTCGCTGTTGTTGTTGTCGTAGGCACCGTCGTAGTCACTGTCTTAATCGCCGTCGTAGTCGTAGAAAGTACCGTTAGTATATTTAAAATTAACCACCAACCTCTGAAAATATGAATTATCACTTATTTCTGTTGTTCATTACATGCCAAGTGAAATTCGAGAACGTAATTTCATTTGAATAGCTTGTTCAACCAGGTCTTAAACCATCGTCACGTCGGTCATAGCTTGTTATGATTGCCTGAACCATGCGTAAAGAGAAAATCGAAACATTTAACGTCGCGTGAAAGTGGATCTTAATGAAGGCCTCTTTCGTAGCTTTTAGTTTAAGGATTTCAAAGATCGTCGGTTGCAGTGGCTTAATTATTGAGCAGAAAAACGCGGTCCTAGGTCCTTTCATATTAAAAATGTATGGTAATATCGCTTGTTAACCGTGTATTTTGTAAAACTTTTCGTTGTCGTCGGTGCCGGGTTTGAATAATTATAAAAACGTGAGTAACGCTATAATGTGATATGAGGGGCTCGGTGGCCTTAGAACAACCGGTTTTGCTTACTGAGCAGAACATCATGAGTCTAATCTCAAGCCCATCCACATTCAAGATTCGTCAATCATTTTATTTGTTAACATGACTACATGGTAATAACAGCTACTCGATGATTAAAAAGGAGCTCGTCTGCCTAGTGGCAAACGTTTTTGCTTACTGAGCAGAAGACCGTGGGTTCAATCCCAAGCTTCTTCGCGTTATATGATTGTTAGGACATCAATTCAGCCTATCGTTTACCAAAACGAACCCTGCTGCAAACCCAACCCTATTACCCAATATCCCAGTGATTCCTCGTGGAAGTGCAGAGGTGTTCTCGGCTTCCATCAAAGCGAGTGTCACGTCAACACATTCCACATGTTCGGGCACGGCCGGCGCTGGTATTGCCTAGTTTGAGATCACCAGTTTTTACACATTGAGGATGATTGCTAGTCCCAAGCATCGTCTATTGGTTCTCTGTGTAATTACAGCTGGTCTGGCAATAACAAAGTAGCAACCGTGGGTGGTCAATCATGCTTATGCTCATGCTCATGAATCCAAAACAATCTAAAGTGATAATGTACTTGCTGATGTTATTACAAACTGAATCCGGTTTTTGAAAAGTGAATCCAAACTATTGTGAAGTGATTTCAAACTTTTATGCAGTGATTCAGTTTTTGCGGGGTCATCATAAACACTTCTGGAATGATTCAGTATTTTTCCAAGTGATTCCGAAATGTTTTGATGTGTTTCAGTACTTTCAGAAAGGATTCCAAACTTTCCTAAAATTATTAAGTTAGCACCGAAGTTATTCAGAACTAGCAGAAGTGATTACAAACTTCTGTGGAATGATTCGGTATTCTCCAAAGTGATTCTAAAATAATCTCTAGTGATTCTGTACTTTCGAAAGTGATAACAAGCTATGCTGGAATTATTCAGTTTTTTTAATAGTGCGCCTAAACTTTTCTGAAGTGATTCCGAACTTTTTTGTATTTTTCAGTACTTTCGGAAGTGATTTTGAACTTTCTGACTTGATTCAGTAATTCCGAATTTTTATTCAGAGATTTCAATATTGTATGTTGTGATGCAGTTCTTGGAGAAATATTTACAAACTTTTCTGGAATGATTCAGTATTTTCCCAAGTGATTCCGAAATTTTATGATGTTTTTCAATACCTCTGGAAGTGATTTCAAACTTTCCTAAAAACAACTAATTTACTTCCGAAGTTGCAGAAGTGATTACAAACTTTTCTGGAGTGATAGAATATTTTCCAAAGTGATCCCAAAATAATCTAAAGTGATTCTGTACTTGCCAAAGTGATTACAAACTGATTCTGTTCTTTCGAAAGTAAATTCAGACAAATTCTGAAATAGAGAATCCAAACAATTTTGAAGTGATCCAGAGATTCACTACTTGCCGAAGTGATTGCATTTTTTCAAGAATTATTCAGTATTTTCCAAAGTGATTCCGAAGTCTCAAAAATATTCTGGAATGATTAATTCATAGTGATTCCAAACTCAGAAGTGATTCAGTACTTTCCGTAGTGATTCCTAAGTTTTCTTAATTTATATATCTTAAGTTAAATCAAACATTCCAAAGTGGTTCAGAATTTTCTGAAGTGACTATTTTAACATTTCTAAAGTGATTTCATACTTTTCGAAGTAATTTAACGTAATTCTACAGTGATGCAGTGTTTTTCTTAAGCGATTTAGTAATTTCTAACTTCTGAAGTGATTCAGTGCTTTCCCAAGGAATAGCAAACACTGTGACACATATATTTTAGTGTCATGGGATATATTAAAATAATTGAAAAAAGTTCGTAAATAGCACCATGTTCATTCTCTGTTCTAATTAAATCAATATGCCCCAGTTGCAATCTTATATTAATATAGCGGCTAACTAGCTCAAAATTTGTGTCGGCCATAACTGCTTCTTTACCGGCCTAGATTTAAGATACCCTCTAATAGTTGGCTGCCCCCTTTAACGAAGAAGTCTGCTCACGCCAATGTGTTCTATGTCTCGATCCCTCCATAGCTCGATGGTCCCTTCAATATCGACAAATGAAGAGTTGAGTGTACAATATCAATAATCTCGTTAAGAAAGGCATTTTCAGACAATTGAGAGCCACGCACAATGCATCCGGATATGATACTTTGCTGAAAAGTGACAGCTAAATTTATTGTTTAAGTATCAGATGTGCAGGCTATTAACGATTAACCCGTTGTGTATTGCACCACTCTCCTCGAGCACCGCCAGCTAATTTCATTAAATAAATCGAAATACCGATGAACCTGTGAACGAATGCTTCAACTCTGCTGGCAACTCTGCTCATGGCATAAGAACATGGAAATCCTTCTAGCCAAAATTCCCAGATTGATACTCCTCCACAAAAAAAAAAATCACATTCTCCGATCATCCCTAAGAAAAAAAACAACCAAGCTGCCAGTCCTCGCAGGAAGAAACACTTTTCCTCATTTGCCCAATTGGCTCCTGTCAGCATTCAGTCTCAGTAGGAATGAGTAATGGTTATGATGACGATGTCAACTGTGATTGTGAGCATTTTTTATCTTCTCTCGTCGTCCCAATTCCGACGCCAGGCCAGATCCAGAGTCTCATCCCGCACGGCAAAGGGCTGCACAAATTGATGGAAGATTTCTTTGGATTCAGCAGGAAAAGGTCAAGATTGACACAACTATTCCCTACTCCTTGGGTCAGGCGAAAATTGCTCTGGGAGTTGGCCACCCTTGTTTGCGTAGAACCAGGGGGTGTTGATTAGGTGACCGTTCTGGTCAACGAGGTGATTTGTCACCGGGAAAAGTGATTTGTTACACCCGAAAGGGCCAAAAGGCTTTGATGAGCTGGGTCGGAGGTGAATGGGGGCTATCTGGAGGATAAATTTCATTGAACAGTGGGTGATAAATTAGGATGCCAGTCACACAAAAACACGATTCGACAGGAAGCCCAAATGGACGTCCGTTCGGAAGGACAAGCTGGAACCAATAACAATTACAGTTGATCCGCCCCCAGCTGGGTTCCAGGGGCTTGTCTTGATGATGATGGCGAACATAAATCTGATAAGCCGTGACAAAACAAATTCGGTAATTACCACATCAAATCACTACTGTTGCTTTCCTGTCGCATCCTCGCCAATTCATGTCATGATCTTCAGTTATCATCGCACGAAGCAGGCAGCGTACAAAAATGGGAAAGCTTGCCCCCACATCGTTATTATTTTCATCACGATTGCAAACACTCATTAGAGGGACACCAGCGCCAACTCGTCCTTCTACTACGAGATCCTGAGAAATGACAACCCGACCGAAAATTGACCACTCCACACGACGCTGAGTTGCAGCAGCAGTAGTAGTAGATGTGGGAATGATAATTCAGACTGATGTTGGGCAAATCGAATGAGTTATCTTTGGGCTCGGGTCTTTTGGGACGAGGGCAGACTGACTTGTGCCCCACACTGCCATTGCCTAGATTGGAAGTGGGGGGGGGGGGGGGTGGAGCAGGATGAAACGGAGATTCCAGCAGTCCTTCCTAAGACGGTTATGTATGATGGTCATTTCGTCGGGCTCGTCTTATGGATCGTTTGATGTGGCTGGGTGCGTGGGTGTAAAAGAAAGGCCACAAAGTGGCAAAGAGCGCAGTTCGTTTGTTTTTCGCAAGGAAGCTTAAGATAAGGGAACTAAATGAGCGGTCGGGCTTGACCTGGTTGACCGGTTTGGAACGAAAGTCGTTGAGAATCTGGAAGGTTTGAGTATAATCATGTTTAAGTGAGTGTGGGGATGGCCCCGGAGTGTTAAACTGACTTTGATGAAAAAAGTTTAAGCGATAATGCTTGAGAATTTAGGGTTCAATGCGTGTGTTAAGGAGATGCACTGTCATTCCTGGTGTTCCGTGAACATATCTTCTATTGGGCACGGGCCGGGTATAGTGGTTAGCATCCATGTCTCTCACGCTAGTGGTCACGAGTTAGAATCTCATCCCAGGACACGAATTACTTTAATGGCAGTAAGCTCCATCGAGGGTAATACGCAAATCTCGAATTACCCTTGACTTTATTAAGCACCATGCCGTATTATCCTAAAATTTAATCTTGGATGTAACTTAAATACGCCAATTCAGGCGAATTAGAGAAAATCTCGGATTTTCAAAAAAAAAAACAGCCAAACAAAATCTGCTCTCAGACACAAGAACTAGTCGAAATGTCATGCAAATGTAATTTTCTGTGTTTCTACCAGAATCTTTGGTAAGGCTTGGTCCCAATCGGGTCGTGGTCATCTTAGAGAGAAAGCAGTAGGGTGGTTGTTGCGTGCTGTACCATCATCAGCATTGTTGACGGCTACTCCCGCCTTGAGTTGTTACATTTAAAGTGCTTTTATGTTACTTCATACGCGAAGTGTGCGATTCTCAGAGTTGGTTGGAGATGCTATCCAACATGAAGCTTTAAAATGATAATTTATTAGCTAGAGAATGGTCTTTAGAAGATGGTAGGTAGATAGTTCCGTTAGAGCACGGCAGTATAAAAATTGAATAGAAGTTGAAAATGCGCGAAAAAAAAAAATAAAATTTAAATTTAAAAATTAATGCGACAGTCCAAAGTTAAACGCACACCTTTTGCCTAACCCGTAGACACACAGGAGTAACACAATAGTTGGGTAAAGAAGACAAGTCCCTTGCATTATTACATTAGATTTGAGGACATACTTCAAATCTTCGCGTACATCGTGCGGGTATCTCGAGTACGATGAGCCGAGCCACTGCTGTGGGCTTCTGCTTTTCATCGATGAAACGGATGCCCTATTGATGAAACGATCCTCCGAACAGATTACCGAGGATAGCGGTGCCAGTGGTGTAGTGGTAAGCGTGATAACTACTCACCCCAGCAGGCCTGGGTTCAATCCCAGTCGGCATCGCCGGGATGTTCTGAGGCATAATATCTCTGATCACGCCTTCCTTCGGAAGGGAAGTAAAGCCGTTGGTCCCCGGTTCATGAGTTGATAAGTCGATAGGTAGGGTTCAGGTGTGGGTGCTGTCTCCCTGGCGTCGGTAGCATTGGTGCTCAGCACAGAAAATAATATCGACGGAAAACAAACCAAAGGAAAAAAAAAACCCGAATTTACCCACCTATGGTGTGATCAGACCCTTCTTACCTATTCAAGTTTATTTATTTTATTGTCATTATCAGTGACCAAGCCCCCCACCCCCGTGTCATCCAGTGACGCTACGCCACTGCCTGGGGATACCCGGAATATATCCGGGTGTAGTCTATTTGGTGAGGCTACCAATCACCTTATCATCGTATTTTAATGTGATTTAATGGGTTTTAATTCAATTCATATTCAAGCAACTTCCCCGGGGTACCCGGAACATGTCCAAGTGTGTCCAATGTGGTCTGGAACACTTAACACGACTTGCATTGATCTTATTTTTGAATTCTGTAGTAATTTGATGTGTCGCATGATGGTTTTGATACGTTTTCCGTTAAATCCAGCGTGAAGGCCCATATTCACCGGATCTTATTCCGGCCATATCTCCGGAACCGGTTCACCGATTCCAAAACCGTTCAATAGTGTTCAATGGGACCCCAAGACCTATCATTTGGCGCCAAGTTTGTTCAAATCGGTTGAGCGGTTGCTGAGAAACGTGAGCGCATTCATTTCATTACATACACACACACACATACACACATACACACATACACACATACACACACACACACACACACACACACACACACACACACACACACACACACACACACACACACACACACACACACACACACACACACACACACACACACACACACACACACACACACACACACACACACACACACACACACACACACACACACACACACACACACACACACACACACACACACACACACACACACACACACACACACACACACACACACACACACACACACACACACACACACACACACACACACACACACACACACACACACACACACACACACACACATAAATCATCACACTAAAGCTTCATGTTAGCATTTCCAACCAACTCTGACACTATGTTTGTTTTGATTCGCTATGAAATTTTGACAGATAAAATTAGCATCGATTAGCTTGGGACCGAAGATAGTACCAGAGCTGAGCCAAAAAGTTGAGCACGTTTCTTCTGGATCTTCTGGTCTTAGAGTTACCTCTATGATAAAGGGTGATACGGTCAAAATTTGGTCAAGGGAAAACGCGTGTAAATCGGTGAAATCGTTTATTTAAAAAATCAAATTAAATTTCTTTTTCAAGTTCAATTAGTATAAAATTCAGGAAAAATATTCAGTTAGGCTTCCGCTTTTCCAAATCCGAATTGCCGGGCCTTACGCTTGACCCCTGCCATCAGATTTTGTACAGCCACCTTCTCCACCTTCTTCGCCGCAGAAAGCCAGTTTGCCTTGAACTGCTGCTCGCCCTTAGCAGTTTTTTTGGTCTTCTTTAGGTTCCGCTTGACAATAGCCCAGTATTTCTCAATTGGGCGGAGCTCTGGCGTGTTGGGAGGGTTCTTGTCCTTGGGAACCACCTGCACGTTGTTGGCGGCGTACCACTCCATGGCCTTTTTACCGTAATGGCAAGATGCCAAATCCGGCCAAAACAGTACGGAACAACCGTGTTTCTTCAGGAAAGGCAGCAGACGTTTATTCAAACACTCTTTCACGTAAATTTCTTGGTTGACAGTCCCGGAAGCTATGAAAATGCTGCTTTTCAAGCCACAGGTACAGATGGCTTGCCAAACCAGATATTTCTTTGCGAACTTTGACAGTTTCATGTGCTTGAAAACATCTGCTACCTTTCCCCTTCCTTTTGCCGTATAAAACTCCTGTCCCGGAAGCTGCTTGTAGTCGGCTTTGACGTAGGTTTCGTCGTCCATTACCACGCAGTCAAACTTCGTCAGCATCGTCGTGTACAGCCTCCGGGATCGCGCTTTGGCCGTCGTATTTTGTTTATCATCGCGATTTGGAGTCACTACCTTCTTGTAAGTCGATAGTCCGGCTCGTTTTTTGGCTCGATGCACGGTTGTAGACGATACACCCAGCTTATTTGCGGCATCTCGGAGAGAGAGGTTAGGGTTTCGCTTGAAACTACCGGCAACTCTCTTTGTCGTCTCAGCGGCTTCCGGTTTTCGATTTCCCCCCGATCCAGACTTCCTGGCTGTCGACAAACGTTCCCCAAACACTTTAATTACATTTGTAACGGTTGATTTGGCAACTTTTAGCGATTTTGCCAACTTTGCGTGCGAGTAGCTCGGATTTTCGCGATGCGCGAGCAAAATTTTGATACGCTGCTCTTCTTGCTTGGACGGCATTTTGACAACTGAAGAGTGAATTCCAAAATCAAAATAGGAGCAACATTCTACACACACACACCTTCAAAATGAGGGGTGTTCAGGTTTTTTAAATGCAAAATTGAAAGAAATACGTCAAGTTGATATTGACCAAATTTTGACCGTATCACCCTTTATTACCTTAAGTTCATGAAATATCCTATAGGTTTTATAAATTGCTTTAAATAGCTCTGAACTTCCCTGATATTTTAGGACTGTTCTGTTTTGTCAGTTCACACATGCTGTCACTCTCTTCCAGCCCAAAGACTTATGATAATCCGGGCTCTACATTTTCGAAACTCTTAAATGGTTTCGAGTTTTGCGTCTTTCATACAACGTGTTTAACGCATTTTTCCTATTTCGCCTAGCTAGACTATCAGCAAGAAACGAAAATTAATAAGAAGCACACTTAGAACGAAAGGCATGCTATGAATTTCTCGTCGTTGCTTTGCTCACTTTATTCATTGAAAGTAACGCCGATTTTCGAGTTGCAACGAAACCTCATTATGGCTTTCAATTCCTTTCACCGATAGTCTGTCCCCGCTCTTTCAATTTGTTTTCTTTGCGTTATGTCCCGTATTCGTTACTTTTTTTTTTTTTGATAAATATGTGGATGGAAAATAAATTAAATATATTAAGGTGAATGTTAATGCTTGACCGTTGATACTGAATCCACACCCGTTCAAACCACACCCAAATTAGAAATGCACCAATACCAACAAGTATTTCAAATGAGAAAAATGGGAAGTATTGAAATTTTGAACATATTCGTAAACACAATATTATTACATAGTTATAATAATTTTACTACTGAAATGACAACTTCAATTCCAAGATTCCAAGTTCAGGGTAGTCCTACTAATGCTCATGGAAGTCTTGCCGTAGTTCAGGGAAGGCCTGCCGAACTTCAGCGAAGTCCTGATGAAGCTCAGGGAAGCCCTGCCGAAAGTCCTGCCGAAGTTCAGGAAAGTCCTTCCAAAGTTTAGGGAAGTCTTGCTGAAGTTCAGGGAAGTTCTGCGGAACTTCAGAGAAGTTCTGTTGAAGTTCAGGGAAGTTCTGCCGATGTTCAGGGAAGTTTTTCCGAACTATAAGGAAGTCCTACCAATGTTCAGAGAACGCCTGCCGAAGTTCAGAGAAGTTTTACCAAAGTTCAGGGAAGTCATGCTGAAGTTTAGGGAAGTCCTGCCGAAGTTCAGAGAAGTTCTGCCTATGTTCAGGGAAGGTCTTGAAGTTCAGGAAGTGCATTTCAATTCTTAGAAATCAGGGAAGTCCTGATGAAGTTCATGTTGCTCTTGACTGTTTTTATTGAACCGATGCCCGCCAGCTTTGATTCCAAAATTGCGTCTGGCATCGATTTCCAGCCTCTACACGTCATCCTCTTTCCGATAATACCCATATTGTAGCGTATTTGACAGTTTTTCTTGAACTGATGGCCGCCATTTTGGATTTCAAAATGGCGTCTGGCATCGATTTCCAGCCTCTACACGTCGTACCCATATTGCAGGGTATTTGACAGTTTTTCTTAAATCGATAACCGCCATCTTGGATTTAAAAATAGCGTCCGAAATAGATTTACAGCCTCTCTACACGTCATCCGTTTCGTGTCCTCACATTGCACAGCAACATCTTATATGGACAAGCTTTCATGTGCACACTAGCGCCGCGTAGTGAGAGAGTTCTTAAATAATATGACCACCATCCGAAAGGACTTGGTCACCTGAACAGCTTTGCTGAAGACAGCAACGTTCTATATGGCCAGGTTCTCGAGATACAGTTTATATAGGAAGCTCACATGCACACTAGCGCCGCGTAGTGAGAGAGTTCTGAACTAATATGGCAACCATCCAAGAGGACTTGGTGACTTGAACAACTTTACTTAAGACAGTAACTTTCTATATGGCCAGGATCACGAAATATTCTATGTTGGACCTATGATCCATATATTATAGCGCCCGTCATAAGTAACATTAAAGTGAAGCGCATCTATCTTCGTAGATCCCAATTAAACCTGAAGGCTTGTTGGTCTATCCCAGCACAACCACTTTGTCCAAGACAGTATAGCTCTATATATTGAAACAAATGAGATAATCCACCACAGCCCCCATTAGTGAAAATCTCATAAGCTGCCTGCCTTATTCGTGGTTCCTTATTCACGCCCCGGTACCCCGGCAATAAGGATTCATATACACCACTTCCAAATTTAATGCTAAGCGGAGTATACGACGCCGAAAGTGTGATAAAAATGAGAAACATGATAGGGTAAATGGCTCAATTTTATCTAGATGAACGCGTCATTGGGACGGTACTAATGGATATTTTTGGTCGCTATTGAAAATTTAGTCGATTGTTGATATGAGCAAGGAGATAGACGAATCGCGTCCAACGTTTTGCACAAAATCTTGATCGGGGAACAACCGGAGTATCAAGGATTTCGTTTTGAAGCGCTTGTTTCAGACAAGTTTGTGGAAAATATATTTGGAAAATTCTGGGATAAGCTGATTTCATGGTCTAATACGCTTAGAAAAATAACTTCAACGTTTAGGGTTTAGGTATATACATATGATGGGTCGAATTATTAAATTCGTTATTGATACAATAATGCATGGACGTACTGGTACGATATTTACGGCCTAGGATGGCAATTACTAGCCTCATTTTGGGATTCTCTAACAAACTTTCTTTCTCATAGAAATGCCATGAGCCACCCATGTAGACATAGATGAGCCTACCGCACCAACAATTTTATACCCAATATTACACTCGTGGAATAAGTAAACCAAGAAGGATTTACGGGCTGTGGAATGTTACCGCGAGGCAATTAATTTAGGATCAAGTCTATAAGCCAACCCGCATAGTTGCATAAGTCTTAGCTGATGTCGATACCAAGGCCAAGGAAAAGAAATGAAAAATAGGGCAAAACAACGACAGCTCGCTTACATAATCTGACTGCACTATTTACTTAGGATGCATATGCGCTCGAGTAGGGTAAACACACCCGCAATCGACATATCTACGCATGTAGATTAAGATTAGTTTTCCCTCTTTGTTCATCCTTCACGAATGTTTAAACGTTACAAATGTTCGAATTCTGATTTGTAGAGCCATATCGGATCTGAGTTACTAAAAGCAATAAATTCATGAGCATATTGAGAAATCCCGTTTCCGAAAAGAACATAGTAAATAAGGACTTGAAAATATAAATTAGCCCTTTTTAAGCCAGCGTAGAAATTCGATTATAACTAGCAGAAACTAGCTTAAAGTTCAGTATTGAGAGGGACATGCAAAATTCCATAGTGATAGGAACCGGAGAAAAAAGTAGCTCATATAGAACCTCTGACCTAGAAATGGAAACTTCTCTGCTTAACCGGAGAAAAAAGGAGCTGCTAGAATCAAAAAACGGTGTCTGAACCAAAAAGCGAAAGACTCTCTCTAACGGGAGAAGAAAGTAGCTTTTCGCCGTGACAATGACCTTCGGCGAAATAACCCATTCGTCGAAATGTCCCTCTCCCGTACTCAGCAGATGGCGATGTTAGCATTTGCCCCAAAATGAATAGTGAGGGGCGGAAAAATTGTTTCAATGTTCTTGAACATTTACAAAGTTTCCTTCCAGGTTCTACGATTCTTTCAAAACATCTTGGTAAAGCAAAATTCCAGGATTTGTGAAAAAAAGACGATTTTTTTGTCTGTATCTCAGATATAAGAATCTTTCTACAATGGTTCTGTGCTGAGGAAAGTCATCTCTTCAAATAAGTGATGGTAACCGCTTTTTTTTTTAAATTTCGTTGTCTAGAAATAAAAAAAAATCTCACTTAAAATATAATAACGTAGGTCCGGCATGTCCAAAAACACTATTGGTAATTTCGAAAACTTACAAACATATTTCCGAAATATGGAAATGGTCATGGTCATAGAACCATGCTACAAGGTTCTTTACTGGAGAAGTTCATTTGTCCATGTAAATAATGCAAACTACAATATTTTCTAGTGCTGCAATCATTGGCATTTCATTCCGAACATACATAAAATTATCTAGTAATGAAACTTATGACCTTATGGCCTCATGGAAGCCCTTGTAAAGGGTGATACGGTCAAAATTTGGTCAAGGGAAAACGCGTGTAAATCGGTGAAATCGTTTATTTAAAAAATCAAATTAAATTTCTTTTTCAAGTTCAATTAGTATAAAATTCAGGAAAAAATATTCAGTTAGGCTTCCGCTTTTCCAAATCCGAATTGCCGGGCCTTACGCTTGACCCCTGCCATCAGATTTTGTACAGCCACCTTGTCCACCTTCTTCGCCGCAGAAAGCCAGTTTGTCTTGAACTGCTGCTCGCCCTTAGCAGTTTTTTTTTTTTGTATTCTTTAGGTTCCGCTTGACCAGTATTTCTCAATTGGGCGGAGCTCTGGCGTGTTGGGAGGGTTCTTGTCCTTGGGAACCACCTGCACGTTGTTGGCGGCGTACCACTCCATGGCCTTTTTACCGTAATGGCAAGATGCCAAATCCGGCCAAAACAGTACGGAACAACCGTGTTTCTTCAGGAAAGGCAGCAGACGTTTATTCAAACACTCTTTCACGTAAATTTCTTGGTTGACAGTCCCGGAAGCTATGAAAATGCTGCTTTTCAAGCCACAGGTACAGATGGCTTGCCAAACCAGATATTTCTTTGCGAACTTTGACAGTTTCATGTGCTTGAAAACATCTGCTACCTTTCCCCTTCCTTTTGCCGTATAAAACTCCTGTCCCGGAAGCTGCTTGTAGTCGGCTTTGACGTAGGTTTCGTCGTCCATTACCACGCAGTCAAACTTCGTCAGCATCGTCGTGTACAGCCTCCGGGATCGCGCTTTGGCCGTCGTATTTTGTTTATCATCGCGATTTGGAGTCACTACCTTCTTGTAAGTCGATAGTCCGGCTCGTTTTTTGGCTCGATGCACGGTTGTAGACGATACACCCAGCTTATTTGCGGCATCTCGGAGAGAGAGGTTAGGGTTTCGCTTGAAACTACCGGCAACTCTCTTTGTCGTCTCAGCGGCTTCCGGTTTTCGATTTCCCCCCGATCCAGACTTCCTGGCTGTCGACAAACGTTCCCCAAACACTTTAATTACATTTGTAACGGTTGATTTGGCAACTTTTAGCGATTTTGCCAACTTTGCGTGCGAGTAGCTCGGATTTTCGCGATGCGCGAGCAAAATTTTGATACGCTGCTCTTCTTGCTTGGACGGCATTTTGACAACTGAAGAGTGAATTCCAAAATCAAAATAGGAGCAACATTCTACACACACACACCTTCAAAATGAGGGGTGTTCAGGTTTTTTAAATGCAAAATTGAAAGAAATACGTCAAGTTGATATTGACCAAATTTTGACCGTATCACCCTTTACTTCCCATCACAGTCGAGCCATTCCAGCCAGCGCTCAGCAGTCGTCCCGGCCCTGCGTGTGGGAGTAGTGCAGGGGTCTTCCAACTCAACGTCAAAGGCAAGTACGATAATTTGATGTACTCGATGATTCCTGATCCGTTCATCGCTTGCAGCCAATTTCCGACAGCCCTACCTCATCAGCCATCACAATTCAACCAGACACTGGCACGCACCGAAGTTGGCCTCATCGAAGCCCTTGTACCTCCCACCACAGTCGAGCCATTCCAGCCAGCGTTTTGCAGTCGTCCCGACCCTGCGTGTGGGAGTACTGCAGTAGTGTCTTCCAACTCGACAGCATAGGCAAGTCAACTTCTGTTATCGATTCAACGACTTCTGATCCGCTCATTGCTTCCAGCCAATATTCGCCTGCACCATCAAGGCATCCTTCGCAAGTTGCTCAGACTTTAGGACGTATTGAAACTATACCTGCTCCTTCAGACTTGCTGCTGTATTGTCAGAACGTCGCACAGTGGGGCCTGTGGAATTCAATATTGCAGCCGGAAGAAATCGCCCAGCCCAGGAGACAGACCCACGCACAACTTACTCTCACGGTGGTTTGTGGAACAAAAAGGAAGAGACACGAAGCTACAGTCTCTTGTGCCGTTGGCTCGGTTAAGGGTATGTGATTGTGTAAGATTGTGTAAGATTATGGGGCTTATTACGGATGTCACTTCACGGTGAAAACTTATCGCTTGTCGTCACGGTGAAGTGATTCCCATTTGATTTTTACGGTTTCTTCCAGCTCCTTTGCCGTGGTCCAACGTCAACCGCTCCTGGAACCGCTTCAACACTCTGGAGACGGTTGAATGGTGAATGTTCAACATTTTTCCCAACTGCCGGTGCGACAGGTCAGGAAATTCCAGGTGTTTGGAAAGAATTTGTTCTCTCAACTCGCGTTGGTTCACCTCCATTTTCGTTGAATCGAAAAACACGACTTCGAGTTTGACAGCATGTACACAATACACATCAATGAGAAAGTGTACAAAATTTGGTTGGTTTTTACCCAATGGTAAAAAAGTTATGCCCTGTTGAATGTGTCGCAATAATTTCGTATTCGCCCTTTAATTTTACATGACATGTTTGTTTACGTCTCATCATTTATGTGAAAGATGGATTCCGTTACGTGTGAAATTAGTTATTTATAAGAACCCAACAAACATTGAATGCTGAAAAAGAACTTAATCAGGCAAAAATATGGTTCTTCAGCTAAATAATACCTTATTCAGCTTTCAATCAGCTCACATTGTTTGTTGGGTACTAGGGGTAAGGCAGCTTTGGATAATGAGTTACATTGGAGTAAATTTTGTTGCTCAATATTCAATGTCAAGGTGACATAGCAACCTGTGTGTTTTGTGTGCAAAGATGTTTGACGAGGAAAATCTTATCATTGGATGGCAATTATAATAGTAGGATTTTCTGGTTAACATGGAGTAGTGAAATTCCTGGGACATGAGCTTGACGAAGAGGGATTTCACATCGATGAAGCTAAAATCAAGCATATTCAAAAATTTCGTGAACCAACAACCGCTTCGGAACTTCGTAGTTTCTTGGGCTTGGCCTCTTTCATTTGTCCGTATATCAGCAACTTCGCCGATCTAACTAGCTCACTTTGGGAGGTCGCGACAACTAAAACGTGGAAATGGAGTCCACAGCAATCCGTTGCATTCGAGGCAACCAAACAGAAGATAGTTAAAAGCACCATCGCCCTGGGATACTTTTCGGAGTCGGATAGAACTATCCTTTACTCGGACGCATCTCCGAATGCTCTCGAGGCTGTCCTTGTGCAAGAAAGTACGGACAACACGCCGCGTATCATTAGTTTTGCTTCCAAGGCGTTGACGGCAACTGAAAAGCGCTACGCCCAAAACCAACGCGAAGCGCTAAGTGCTGTCTGGGCGGTAGAATACTTTTCATACTATCTATTAGGTCGACACTTCACTCTTCGCACGGATGCAAAAGGTGTTGCATTCATATTAAATCGTTCTCGAGAAGATTCAAAAAGGAAGAGACACGAAGCTACAGTCTCTTGTGCCGTTGGCTCGGTTAAGGGTATGTGATTGTGTAAGTGTGCTCTCTCAACTATTCGTTCAGCAAGGGGTGGAATCTAGGGGGAACAATGTAGTACACATCAAGGTATATCCCACAGGGCCGTTCTGAAAAAAGACGATCAAAAGTCTTTTCTCATCATTTTTGACGTTTTCGAGGGTAGATTTTTTCGGAGAAGTTGCTGAGAATGGCGATCCGCTCCTTTTGAAACAAACACCGGATTTAATATTAAGAGGGTATTACACTTAGAAAAACTAACTTTTTCTACAAACAAGATAGACATATGACGTCTTCAGCAAAGTTGTAGATCTAATCATTTCATGAAAGTTCGAGAAATTTTTAGATATCATCAAAATACTTAACTTTTCTGAAGACGTCAACAACATTTATTGACTCTTGTTTGCTGTACTGTGATTTTGAAGGAAAAAATCATCAATTTTAGAAAATAAATTTAAAAAAAAATGTTAATGTTTGTGAAATGACACTAAGCGTCATTGAGTTTGTTATAACTTTGAGCACACGTGTAGAAAAAATTAGCTTCGGGAACCCTCGGGAACAAAATTTATACAGCTATTTGATACAGCAGTTTTTACCATATATTCTACATTATTCTCATATAGTTCTTTGTGTAAATAGATCCAATCATACATACATGCACCGTAGGTTATTCAATTTTTTTTGATGAGGATGGCCTTTGAAAACTGATTGAAAATTTTGAAAAAAAATTGAAGACACAAATTTTTTATTTAACGGATATTTTGTAACAGTTGGGGTACTCCCTGCCCAGCATTAATGAGACCCCCCTCTACACTGCCTCAGGGTCGGCATACACGTGTGACTATCGCGGCCAAGGAAACACTCAAATACTCTTAACACACCCCGATGAACTCTCACACACAGGTCTCGTTTATTTCCCTAACTTTCCCACTTTCTTATCGGTTATCTCCTACCTTAGCCTTCAGTAATTCTTCCTTGGTCTTCCGTTGTCGATGGGGGCCCCCTTCTCCTCCGTTCCGCTACACCTTCACCTTCACTTTCGCCTTTCCTTTGCTTCTGTTCTTCGTCCCTCGGTTTCGACTGTGGGTTGCCCAGTCGATTCACCTCTTAACCCTTCACTCTCCTCTTCTCCTACGGGTGCTCCCACGGTACCGTTTGCCGAGCCGTTCGCGAACGGTATAACGTGTCCACGACGCCCAAGGCCGATCCACAATGGCAATGAACACGGACTAGTAAACGCGGCTGGTTCGCGCCGTAGATAATGATAACGGTAAACGGTAAACTACGGGGTCCTGGATATTTCAGTAGGTTGGCTCCTCCTCCACTACTGATCGAGCTTGGCGCCTCAAGACTCGTCCAGACTAATAACTCCAACTCCAACTTTAACTAGAATAACAATCTTTCACTATGATGTATATCACATTCGATTTGAGTTTGTCCTAGCTTGGTTTTCGACTACCACTTTTGACTTTTGCCAGGCAATTAGCTAGCAACGATGGCGGGTGATTTTCTTGCGCTCTCGATCGTTGATCCATTTTCCTTCAGCCCAATTTCGCCCCATCATGGCCCCTTTTACACCACCTCCCGATGGCCTCCCAATCCTGCTGTCAGCGGCATCTGGCTGTGAGTAGCGGAACTTCGTGGAGTGGTTGCGTGTATAGTCGCTATATTCATAGTCTGGCGGATAGAATTTCGATCCATCATAAAGCAGAACCAATTCAATTTATTTTAGACCAACAATTGAAAAGGTACTATGAACTTTGATAAACAAAACGTTGATTATTCTTTCCTTGCCAATCGAACGCAAACTACCGGCATCATCGGATAGGGGAAACTTTCACCAACCCAAAGATGGTGTTAGTTTGCGTAGGCGAGCCTTGAGTCACGAGAAAGGGGTTGCCGAAGTTTTGTTCGCAATAGCTGATGTGATCATTTTTGTTGTTGGTCGTGATTTGCTCGATTGGTTCCGCTATTTGACAGCTCAATTGGTTCCCGAGATTCTATCCGCCAGACTATCAATATAGCGACTATAGTTGCGTGCTGTCCAGTGGGTGGTGGGCGGTGTTGGCACTAATATTTGAATCCTTTCTTGGCATTCATAACATTTAAATCGAAACACTGAATTCGCAACAATCTCAACAATCTTAGACAGATAGATACACCACTGGTTACAATTTTTAATACACTAAAAGCCACACATTTGTTTATTCAGTTTCTGATTCTGACTCGCAATCAGAGCTCTCGTCTTGCGCTTGTAATAACTGCATTGCAGTTGGTGTCAACAACTGAACTTTCTTTTTTCGCTCTTGTCGCAAACGTGCTATGAATGGATCTGAGGTCATCAACAGCCTTATATAAACATCATGATTGGTGGACTCTCTGTATGTAAATATTAAAAGATATAAAAGATAATTACTCCAAATTGAAGCTTAAAAGTATTGCGTACCTTGAACATTTTCTTGAACGATTTTCGCGAAATCTTTTCAGGTCCTTGTTCCTGCACTCCTGTGGTTCTTCAGACAGGCATCCGATTGGAACGATGGCAGCTGCTATTATGTCTGCGCCGTGAATTAGGACGCGGTGTACAGATGACGGCATATAGTACCATCCGTAATACTCTACGTAGCACTGTGCAGTTTCGTGGCAGAAGTCTCTGAATGCATCTATTTTGATTGGTTGGCCACATGCCAGAACACTTAGAATTACTGCGAATTTCTCTACTAGTTCCTTTTTCAATCCAGTAATTTCCGAAGTCAAAATTGGGTCCTCAAAAAAACGACGGGCAGTGTTCCCGTCATTGGAAGAGCCTGAGCCATTAGAGTGATGCAAAATTTAAAATTTTCGCTCCACAATACTTAAACTGTTCCAAATCGGATCCTGAATAACCTCTCAAAATTTGAACCCATTTGGTGAGAAACTGAGATGGCACAAACCGTTTGAAGTTTGTATGGGAATTACTATGGTAAAACCAAGATTTTTGTTCATGTCTATCTTAAAATTCACCGCATTGGTCTGCTTCAAAAGTTTTCAACTGTACTTGTAGGAAATTTTCTCAGCTACAACTTTGCTCAACACCACTTTTTAATTAAGTGCAAGGATCGAAAGATATCAATGGTTCAATGCGCTGATGTCTTATGATCATGCTCAATCAACTGCTCAGCAGGCAACATTGCAAAATACAGTGTTGCCTACAGAGCAGCTGCTTGATCATGTCATAAGTTTACCCATCTCTTAAATAATTAATAGCTTTTTCCTGTCTCGTTTTACATAGAAACAATATTAAGCAAAGTTGTAGCTGAGAAAATTTTCTATAAGAATGGTTATCAAACTGTTCCGCAGCTCAATATGGAAAAAGACTAGAAGGCAATGAACAAAAAGTTGAGATTTCCCATAGTAATTTACATGTAAACTTCAAATGGCTTGTGCGAAGTCTGTTTCTAACCAAATGAGTTGTAACTTTGAGAGGCTAATCAGGACCCGATTTGAAACCATTTAAGCACTGTGGAGCGAAAAAGTCAAATTTTGCATCAGTCTACTGAGTCATGCTTCGGTATATCAATGAGCAATCCGATGCGGCGAAGTCTTGTTGAATGGCTTTCTTTCTTGAGGCCAGTTTCTCCTTCTGCACCGGTGTTATAGCCTGCCAACATTTGCTCTCAAGGCGATACGGAATATGCAAAAGGCACTCCATAAACCTCCCTAAAGTATGGAAAATAAAACATGCAGCTCAACAAACCTTATGCGCGCATGCAATGGCGATAGGCCGAATTGAAAAGTGGATTTATCAACCAATCTCGATTCCATCGTATCAATCTCGTTGAACTGCTTCGGAGATGCATGGCACACAAAGCATTTCTGGGTTGAAGTTCCAATGACGGAACTGCACACTTTTCCGTCGACCATGGAACACACCATA